>NC_092334.1:163882500-164250000 GCF_046630445.1 Rutidosis leptorrhynchoides
TTAAAATTGCTGATGATAATTAGTGAACTAATTTTCTGGGTTATAAAAAGTGGTTATTTGGATTCTACTCATCGAGTAGATGAATTTTCATATAAAGCACGTCTCGTTTCGTTGAACGGTTGTCAAGTTATGGACAAAAGAAGTTTTGCAAATTTTGATGAAATGTCGAAACGGGAACTGAAATTCTCGCTGATCTGCGTTGTTTCATATATAAAAAAAAATACCACTGAATTCTTTTCTGTAAGGTCTAACAAACGACTCTGGCCGTTTGTCAATTCGAGTCTCGACGATATTTCTAAAAATCATCAAAGTTGACGGTTTGGTCACATTTTAAAATTCTAAAAAGAGCTGAAATTTTTTTATTTAAAAATGTCAGTTTTGTATCAGTTGTCATGGTCGGCCTGATATGTGTTTACTCTTGCCAAAAATCATGTTATATCTTTGTGGTAACGATAATTTGCAGGCTTTAACCATTTGTCAATACGAGTTTTGAGGAATTTTCTAAAAATCTCCAAAGTAGGCTACTCGGTCACTTTTGTAAATTTATTAAAGCTGAAAAATTAACTTTGAAACGCCGAAAACGCATTGGCAACTACGAGTTGTCTAGGTTTAGTTTACTTCTGTAATATTTATGCTTAATCTTTTTGGTAATGTGTAACTTTTATCTTTGGCCGTTTATCAATCGGAGTTCCGATAATTTTTCTAAAAATAGCTAAAGTGGCCCGTTTAGTCATGTTTGATCGAAAATCATTTTTGTATAAGTTATTATATATTTGCATGCGACCTCATTTTTACTTTGACCTTGGACTTTTGACTTTAACCTTTGACTTTTGACGTTGAACTTTGACTTTTCCTGTTAACTTTTCAGTTAACTTTTTGTGTTGATTTTCTCTAAAAAAAAAAAAAAAAAAAAAAAACCTAAAATACTATTTTATGATTATGAAACCATTTGTGTTACGTTGTTTCACACGTCACCTTTTACTAGAATCTTAATTGAGCATGAGTAATATAACATGTTACTATACTGTAGAGTCAGACTCGAGCTATAGGATAGGATTACACTATGACCTGACCTAAATTGCTATACAAATATTGAACAACATATAAATATATATAATTAATATAGGTTCGTGAATCTGAGGCCAACCTTGCACTTGTTCAATGACGTTATATGTATTTTTACTACGAAATACAGTATGGTGAGTTTCATTTGCCTTTTTACCCTTTATATTTTTGGGACTGAGAATACATGCGCTTTTATAAATGTTTGACGAAATAGACACAAGTAATTGAAACTACATTCTATGGTTGAATTATCGAAATCGAATATGCCCCTTTTTATTAAAGTCTGGTAATCTAAGAATTAGGGAACAGACACCCTAATTGACGCGAATCCTAAAGATAGATCTATTGGGCCTAACAAACCCCATCCAAAGTACCGGATGTTTTAGTACTTCAAAATTTATATCATGTCCGAAGGAGGATCCCGAAATGATAGGGGATATTCTTATATGCATATTGTTAATGTCGGTTACCAGGTGTTCACCATATGAATGATTATTTTTGTCTCTATGCATGGGACGTATATTTATGAGAACTGGAAATGAAATTCTTGTGGTCTATTAAAATGATGGAAATAAATGATTATGATAAACTAATGAACTCACCAACCTTTTGGTTGACACTTTAAAGCATGTTTATTCTCAGGTGTTAAAGAAATCTTCCGCTGTGCATTTGCTCATTTTAAAGATATTACTTGGAGTCTTTCATAGCATATTTCGAAGAACGTTGCATTCGAGTCATTGAGTTTATCAAAGATTATTATTAAATCAATTTATAGTTGGATAGTGGATATTATGAAATGGTATGCATACCTGTCAATTTTCGATGTAAAGAAAGATTGTCTTTTGAAAACGAATGCAATGTTTGTAAAATGTATCATATAGAGGTCAAATACCTCGCAATGTAATCAACTATTGTGAATCGTTTGTAATCGATGTGGACTTTGTCCGGATGGATTAGGACGGGTCCTTTCAAAAATAACTTTGCAATTCCTTTTCAAAGTAGCCAGTTTTGTCACAGCTCCAGCAAGTCAACTTCGACTTTTCAGTCAGACTAACCTTATTATAACCTTGAGATATACACCATCGTTACCAGGGAACCTTTTACATCCCACCACATTATTAGCAGATGTACCAACAACTTCATTACCCTTTGACTTTAACCTCTCCAAAAAGTCATTATAGTTATTCATTGAAACCCCACCATTTACTCATTCGCATCTTGTAACAAGAATTGCCATACGAATCATCGGGAATTAGCAATCATTAATTTGAAATCTCGCAGCATGTCTACGCCAACAGTTATATGTGTACGTACAACGTCTATCTCCTGGACTTACATACTTTGAATGTGAAGTTTCTGAAAAACACCTAGAACTGCGAACTAGTTCTTGAAATGCTGACGAAGCAGCAACAACTGTAAACGATCTTAACAGTAAAAAGTTTGATGATAAAGAATAGTGTATTGGCAAAGCTCGGAAAAAAGAGAAGTTTTGGAACTGGAAAACGGATTGAGCAAAGTATGAAAGAGGCTGTGGACAAATCACAAGGGCGAAATATGCCTTCAAAGAATCTAAATGATTCAGTACCTGCTGAAGTCATTAAACGAATACCTTGCTCTTGACTCTAAACCCCTGCGGACAATATTCTTCATCATCCTCTGATATTAGAAATTCTAAGATATCATCATATCTTTCATTATAAATATCCTCCATATTTCTGAAGATATTTTATTAATTATTCTTATCCGAAATCATTTACCTCTTCGCGCTATCTGTATTACATCATAAAAGAAACTATTTTAGTTTCTAAATTCTGAAACATTCGAGTTTAAAATAGGAATATTTTTTTTTTTGAAGTAGTGTTGGGAGCTGAAGCAAGAGTTAGTATAATATAATGACACTTGATCAACGTGATTATATTACAGTAATTCATGCTGAGTTTCTAAATGGAACGTGATGATTCACAGATCATAACGTCATCATGTGCCATGTTACACGACTCCTATATTCTATTTAATCTCTAAAATATCAAGAAAATATTTCTTGATGATTCGGTCTTTTCTAGGGTATTCTGATAATTTAACAAATCAAGATCGTGTCATTACAATTTCCTTCTTAGAACATTAATTATGTTCATTCAGAAATTCATATCTACGAATTCTGGACCATTACATACGGTGCTTAATCTCAAGAAGAGGAAACGAAAGAATGAAGCTCCGAAATAGAAATAGGAGTATAAATCGCAGCAAATAGAAGGGAGCATTAACTGTAGATGATAATAATTATAGAAGACAGAAGCAGGGACTTCGAAATATAAAGGACGATATAAAGCCCAACGACTACCCAGAAAATTATAAACCATATATATCGATGCATATAGTAATATAAAGATAAACTAAGAGTATAGTAAAAGTAAATAGATTCTTCCGGTGGCAGATGAAAGAAAAGAATGACAGATATGAAAGTTAGGAGTATATCAAGAATCAGAACTGGATGGAGCATATTAGTGAATAAAAGGTGTGAGTTGTGAAAATAAGGAAACGAAGGGGGTGGATATATAGTAAAATATCCGACAGAGCAATCAAAACATATTATCGCATTTAATCAAAGCTGATCTTAACTTCCTTAATTTTCGAAGAACCAAATCTTATTACGAAGATTTTCTCTAAATTCCTTGAATTTCGGAAATCAACCGTGACTATGTCATTGGTTAAAAAGAACGTGCATTTACTCATTTCATTCTTTTGTGATAACTTCACTCGTACCCTTCACAAAAATCAAATTGCTTTATCTATATTACTTGATGATAATAAAACTCTAATTTTCAACTCGTATACGTCATGAAAACATACTTATTGTCAGCCATGACCATTCCATTCAAATTTCGGGACGAAATTTCTTTAACGGGTAGGAACTGTGACAACCCGGAAATTTCCAATCAAATTTAAACTTTATCTTTATATTATTCCGACACGATAAGCAAAGTTTGTTAAGTTAAATCTCAAGAATTTTAAACTGTGTTCATACATTCATTATAACCTCGACCAAATTCCGACGATTCATGAACCGTTATATATAAATAGATATGTATGTATATGTATATATATATATATATATATATATATATATATATATATATATATTATAACTTGAGAATATTAATAAAGTATTAAACGTATATTACTTTACACGAACGTATTTGTTTCAATATGTTTATCGATGGAATTAGAAGATAATATCAAATGATTGATTTATCAGATACATTGTGATATGATTACGGGTCTATGTTATGAGGTCCACTATGATTTAAGAAATCTATTCTTTTTGACAACATTCGAAAAATGGTAAAGTGATTTATAAGTAAGAACGTGGAGTGTAAATAACTTAGATGTTGGATATCAATAAGTTAAGTAACTCGACATTTTTCATACGTTTATTTAACCTTTGGACTTTATCCCATGCTTCACCAACAGACCGTAATTTAAAAACTTGAAACCTATTATGAATATATATGATTCTACTTTTCTAAAACGTTTTATGATATAACGATTTCCATTATTTTAACCTTTTAACAAAATGATTCTTAAATATATTTAGTTTTGGAAAACAAAATTATCATATTTATTTGATTTATTTTCAAACGTACAAAAACGTTTTTAGTTTAAAAAGAACTTTATTATTAAAACGTATATAACTTTTATAAATATCTAGAACCACTTTTGACAACTCATTACTTAACCAGTATGATAAAGATAACGATATTTATATTTTATTTTATTAAATATAAATAATGATTTAAATTAATTTTATATATATTTATACGCGTGTTATTCGTACATAGTTTTATACTTTTACTATACTTTAACTTTACCTTTACTTTACTTTTACTTTACTTTAACTTTAATAATTTACTTTAATAATTCATACTTTAATAATTCACTTTAATAATTCATACTTTAATAATTCACTTTAATAATTCATACTTTAATAATTCACTTTAATAATTCATACTTTAATAATTCACTTTAATAATTCAAAAATCTATTATAAATAGAATTCAATAGGTTTCATTATTTCATAGAAACTTGAAATATATTTCTCTAAACTCTCTCAATCGACTTACATATATATATATATTTACTCAGTATTATTTCAAGATATTATTAGTATACATAAAATACTACGACGAGGTCATGAGCGTATTATTTCAAAATGGATTTTTCGAGCGGGATAGAGCTAAGGAAAAGATGGGTTATAGCTATGGAGGTGATGGGTATGGTTCATGGGTATGCTTGTGAGGTCAATCTAGTGTTTATCGTCTCCGTTGCGTCTACGTACCTTTCCTGCAATATTGAATCTCAATATTGATACGTGAGTACTCGTAAATTATGTTTACATATTAATAGTGTATCCCTGACTAGTGCTCGAGAATATAGGATTATGCATGCTTGTACTTTTGATATTGCCCTTAGATAGGTTATGTTGAATCCTGAATTAGTTACACTTGCGGTTGAGATAAGGTATAAGATATGCATGTCCTTGAAGGCTAGCGAAAAATTGAGAACTTTTCATTTAGATATCGAATGGGTTCGATGAACGGATTAGAAGTTATAGTCAATTGAATTTTTATAAAAGTGATTATTATTATCGTCGTTATTACCGTCGTTCTAGTTTTATCTTATTATTATCATTATTAATAAAAGGAATTATCATTAAAAATTGTTATTTTTATTATTATTACTATTGTTATCATCGTTAAAGTTATAATTAGTATTATTATTATTATTATCTTATTATTATTATTATTATTATTATTATTATTATTATTATTATTATTATTATTATTATTATTATTATTATTATTATATATATATATATCACTATTTAAAAATGGTTATTGTTATTGTTATTATTATTATTATTATCATTAAAATAGTTATTAGTATTATTAATAATATCATAGTAATTATCATTATTAGTATTATTGTAATTAAAACTAATATTAGTAACACCTAATTCTTTTTAGTACTATTATTATTAGTATTATGAACACAATATAAAAGACGATTAAAAGCTATTAAACGAAACGATTAGGAAATAATGAGTGTGAGTATCATGATGAAATTAAAATATTATAAGATATTGATCTAGATAAAATTATCATTCTTATTATTTTTATCATTACTATTATTATTAAAATTATCGTTAGTATTAAAACTATCATTTTAACAAAAAATATCATTTTAATAGAAATGTCATTGTTATTATAAAATATCATTATTATTATCATTTTAAATAGAATTATTATTTTAAAGTTAATATTAAAAAGTATCGTAAATATTAAAGTTATCATAATTAGAATTATCGTTTTATTATAATATCATTATTAGTGAATATAAATATTGATATTTTTATTAAAAGAATAATAATAATTATTATTGCAAAATAATACAACTTTTACTTATTATTATTATCAATGTTATTTTATCAAATAAATATGTAATACAAATAATATAATTACCTTAATAAAACCTATCATAATATTTTTTTTTAAATTAACCTTATAAATTTTATTACTTAAGATATATAAAAGTATATTTTTATATAAAATTTTATTTATTAATAAATGAATTATATTATTTACTCTATTAAATCTTTTAAAAATATTTAAAAATATAAAACGACGATATTTAAACTATATAATAATCATGTATAAATTTTGGAAATCATTTTGAGTCAAATTAACTTTTGTTGACCTTTGCATATTAGTCTCGAGCATTAAGATTGTGGTACACTATGACTTGACCTAATTTGTTAGACAAATATTGACCAGCACATATATATACATAATTAATTTAGGTTTTTGAATCCGAAGCAAACCTTGCACTTGTTCAATGACGTTATATGTATTTTTACTACGAAATACAGTATGGTGAGTTTCATTTGCCTTTTTACCCTTTATATTTTTGGGCTGAGAATACATGCGCAATATTTATAAATGATTTACAAAATAGACACAGGTACGTGAAACTACATTCTATGGTTGAATTATCGAAATCGAATATGCCCCTTTTTATTAAGTCTGGTAATCTAAGAATTAGGGAACAGACACCCTACTTGACGTGAATCCTAAAGATAGATCTATTGGGCCTAACAAACCCCATCCAAAGTACCGGATGCTTTAGTACTTCGAAATTTATATCATGTCCGAAGGAGGATCCCGGAATGATGGGGATATTCTTATATGCATATTGTTAATGTCGGTTACCAGGTGTTCAATCCATATGAATGATTATTTTTGTCTCTATGCATGGGACGTATATTTATGAGAACTGAAAATGAAATTCTTGTGGTCTATTAAAATGATGGAAATGAATGATTATGATAAACTAATGAACTCACCAACCTTTTGGTTGACACTTTAAAGCATGTTTATTCTCAGGTATAAAAGAAATCTTCCGCTGTGCATTTGCTTGTTTTAAAGATATTACTTGGAGTATTTCATGGCATATTTCGAAGAACGTTGCATTCGAGTCATTGAGTTCATCAAAGATTACTATTAAGTTAATTTATAATTGGATAGTGGATATTATGAAATGGTATGCATGCCTGTCAATTTTCGATGTAAAGAAAGTTTGTCTTTTAAAAATGAATGCAATGTTTGTAATATGTATCATATAGAGGTCAAATACCTCGCGATGTAATCAACTATTATGAATCGTTTATAATGTATATGAACGGGTCCTTTCAGTTGGTGCCCGTAGATCTACCTTTAGGATTCACGTCAATTAGTGTTTTTCACTAATTCTTAGATTACCAAGCATAATAATAATAATAAGTACAGATATCTAGTATAACAAAACAATCGTAGAATGTAGTTTCATGAACTTGTGCTTATTTTGTAAAACATTTATAAATTTGCATGTATTCTCATCCCAAAATAATTTAGATAGTAAAAATGGGACTATAACTCACTTGTGATGATTTCCGAATAGATGGTAATAAGACTTGGCCTTTGACAAATTCACGAACCTAATAATAATATTCTTGTATCAAGATATATATATATATATAATTAATATTCCATACTTATGATACTTGTGATAATTTTAATTGTCCATTATTAGTAGTCCAATGTTCGTAGTCCGATAGTCCAACAGTATAAATATATATATATAAATATAAATGCGTATATTGTGTTAGAATTTACTAACACTATAATATATTGCCTTAATATAATAAGACACATAATATGTATATTGTCTGAAGCAATCCGCGACCCATTGTATACATGTCTCAGGCTCGATCACAACTCAAAGTATATATATTATGTTGGAATCCACTTCGACCCACAGCTAACTCGAGATTACTGCCAATGGTGTCTTATAGTTCGTTCCAATAATATATATAGAAGAAGTCAAAATGATATGTCAAAACTTTGTATACGAATCCACGGTGATCAAGTCATATATATATATGGTGCCTTACGATCTTTATTAAGACTATAATATATTATCGTAGAACTTAATCACAACTATTATAAATTGTATTTCCATAAGTTTGGGAACAAGACATGTATAAATACAGATAAGGTTAGCATCCATTTTTATTAATCAAAACCGTAGCTAAAAACAAACAAAAATATCCAATTTTGTTTTACCCATAATTTCTTCGTTACAAATTCGTTTTGAGTGATTCGACTTGCCATAGTTTTGTATCGAACCGTTATTTATTAATCTAAATAGAAAAAGTATATGTTTATAGTCGAAAATACAGCTTAGGTGTCAAATACAAGAAGTAGTCATATCCGTCGTAAGAACGACATCTTGATGACTCTTTTGAAAAAACATACTTCCAATTAGAGTTTAATCATGGATATTGGATATATTTCATATCCATATAAAATAAGATTTTTCACCAAAGGAAATCTTTTAATTCAAAGTTTAAGATAGATTTTTAAAATCAAACCCAAAACAGCCCCCAATGATCTATGACGGCGTATGTTCAGTTTTAAGGTGTTCTTCGTGTTTACAAGTTTTATATCCTTATGTTAGCTTGACATACTGTCATAATACATGTGTTGAAGTATTTTAAAAGTTAAGTTAGAAGGATTAAGTTTGTTTGTGAACAAGTTTAGAATTAATCTAAACTATGTTCTTGTTGTTGTAAGTTATAAACTCATAATAAGATAGCTATATGGACATGAATTGAAAAAGATTATGAGTAAGGTGACTACCTCAAATTAAATGAACAAAGTTACTGATAAAATAAGATGATAATCTTGTGATCAAAGATATCCTTGATGGCTTGTAATCCTTGGAGTAGAATCATAGAATGAAGAAAAGTTTGAATAAGATTTATATCTTGAATTAAGATAGTTTTAAGTATATGAATTGAACCAAAGCTTATATATGATTCTTACCTTGATAAAGAGGAGTAGATGAGTTAACAAAGTGTTCTTGAAGCTAGTTTATGATCAAAGTGAATGAATATTTTCTAGTACTTGAAGTATGTGTGTTTAAAGAGTGTTTAAAGAGTAAGAAATGGAGAGAATACTTGGAGTTCTTGTGTGTGAGTATTATGAGAGTGAAGGTAAGTTAAATAGCTGATATAAATGAGTAAAAAGAATGTTAAAAGTCGTGGTTCATGTATATGGTTAAGAGACTTTATCAAAATTTGGAATATAGCATAATAATGCAAACTAGAAGTTAAATGTTGGTTCCCACAAGTCTCCATCATGTTTATCCTTGTATTGTGACTCATAGGGCTACTAAGGAGGCTATAATTGGTATTTCATATTGGTATATACTCATAGTATTTAAGTATGGAAGTTGGGTATGATACGGGTGTAAATACCGAATGAATACGAATAGAATTCTTGATGGAATTGAATGAGATTATGAGTATAGCTATCTTTGTTGAGTATAAGTATGTTAGTATATATGTTTAAGTCCTTCAAAATTGTATTAACACATATTAATACAATACATATACATACATTTTAATTTAGATGTTATTACAACGTTAATCGTTATATATGTATATAGTCTTGAAGTCTTTAAGTTAGTAATCTCATTTTATGTATATAACCAATTGTTAATATATGTAATGAGATACTTAAATATCATTTAACAATCATGAGTATATATTTATATTCATATATACGTCATTAAATAATTATTACGAATTATGACGTTCGTGAATTGTCAGACAGACGGGGTGGCCAAATGTTTGTATAAAATTCATTTCAAATAACCAAGTCTTAATGAGTTTGATTACTTAACATGTTGGAAATATTAATTATGTAAATATTAATCTTCTATATATTAACGGAAAAATCCGGGTCGTTACATTACACACCCGTTAAATTAAATTTCGTCCCGAAATTTAGAATAGTACCTAGTTAACGTGCGATATCGGAAAACAAATGTGGGTACTTCAGCTTCATTTGGTCTTCTCATTCCCAAGTGAATTCAAGTCCTCTACGAGCATTCCACTGAACCTTAACGATTGGTATCTTACTTTGTTTGAGTCGTTTGACCTCACGATCCATAATTTCGACGGTTTCTTCGACGAAATTTAGTTTCTCGTCAATCTTAATTTCGTCTAAAGGGATAATGAGATCTTCGGTAGCTAGGCATTTCTTCAGGTTCAAAACATGAAAGGTGTTGTGAATCTTTTCTAATTGTGGAGGTAGTTCAAGTCGATAGACCACCGGCCCAATGCGTTTTTCGATCTTGAATGGCCCAATGTATCTTGGGCTCAATTTCTCTCGCTTTCCAAAACGAATAACACCTTTCCAAGTTGATACCTTAAGCATAACCATATCACCCTCCTCAAACTCTAAAGGTTTCCTTCTAACATCCGTGTAGCTCTTTTGCCGACTCCGGGCTGTTTTCGATCGTTGCTGAATCTGAATGACCTTCTCGGTAGTTTCCTGGATAATTTCCGGACCTGTAATCTGTTTTTCCCCCACATCACTCTAACAAATCGGAGACCTGCACTTCCTCCCATAAAGTGCCTCGAATGGTGCCGCCTCAATATTAGAATGATAGCTGTTGTTGTAGGAAAACTCAACTAACGGTAGATGTCGATCCCAACTGCTTCCAAAATGTACTGACCCGTCCTTATCCATCTGGACGAAGTCATCAACATCTGGTCCCATTGCGAGGTGCTGACCTAACTATGCCATGTACGACTCCAAGTAATATCTTTAAAATGAGCAAATGCACAGCGGAACACTTAATTCGTACCTCAGAATAAACATGCTTAAAAGTGTCAACCAAAAGGTTGATGAGTTCATAGGTTTATCATAACAATCATTTCAATATATTAATAGACCACAAGATTTCTGTTATCATAAACATAATACACTCGCAAGTGTATGTAAAGCATTCTAAGTGGTTGAGCACTTGGTAACCATACTTAACATTTAATCAACGTCGCATATTCCCTTTATTATGAAATCTCCCTACACTGTACCTAGTGTAGTAACGAAACGAAGTACTGTGCAACCGTTGAATACTGGTCGTCCAGTCCGGTTGGGGTTGTCAAGCCCGATAGATCTATCAACAGAATTCGCGTTTACAATACCGCATGTAAATGGTAGTTACCAAGCTATTAGGGAAAAATATGCAAAGTGGTACAACTCAACGTAGAATATGTTTTTAGTACTTGTGTCCATTTCGTAAAACAGTTATAAAACAGTGCATGTATTCTCAGCCCAAAAATATATATAAAAAGGGAGTAATGAAACTCACCAATTGTATTTTGTAGTAAAAATACATATGACGTCATTTAACAAGTGTAGGGTTGACCTTAGATTCATGAACCTATATTCAATTATGTATATTAACACGTAAAATGGTAATCGAACGAATTTATATATTATTAGAGATTTAATTGTTATTTTAATTAGGTTTTTCATTAATAACCTTATTAATTATACTTATTAATATCTAGTTATGTTATATGTAGTAAATATAGTTTCATATAACTGATAGTTATTTGATAAAATAATATTGATAATAATAATAAATAAAAGTTGTCTTATTTTACAATAATAATAATAATAATAATAGTTATTATGATAATAATATTGATAATAAAATAATATTAATGTCAAAATAATAATAATGATAGCAATAATAATAATTTTGATAAAGATGATAATTTCTCTAATAATGATAATAATAATAGTAAAAATGATACTTTTAATATAAATAATAGTTTTTAATAAAAATGATACTAATAATAATATTAATGGTATTATTAATAATAATTTTAATAATAATAGTAATAACAATAATAATAATGATAATAATAATAATAAATAGATAAATAATACCTTAAGGAAGTAGCCCTAAATATAATACCCAAGTCCGGGTTTGAACCCGCGATGTCCCGCTAACCCGATAATACTCCGAAACTAATGCTTCGTTACTTATTTTCTGTTTTAATTCATACCATTTATTCTTTTAACCCGTTATTATCATAACAACTATCTTATTCATCATCATCGACAATTATCATTATCCATCATGGTTATGGATTTTTATTATCATCACAATCGTATGCCATGTATCATAATTAAGTCATCATCGATTTTCATCTTAGAAAACACCAAGAATAACTTGTTACAACCCCACTTAATGAATCCAATGCACAATATAATTCGGCCCACTCACCACTAATTCATACGGTTTATTAGAAAAAGGGAATTGATGGCTTTATGTTTGACTTAAATCTTAAAACAAAATCGTCCCATTAAAAAAAATATGAGAAAAAGTTGGCTATCCTCCCCCATTAATAAAAGTGTCGGCCAATATGTATCACCTCCCACTTGCAACTCTTCAAATGATTTTTATTTTTATTTTTTTTATTGATTATGTGACCCTCAAAAGATATGTGGTGAGTTTGGAATGAACTACCCATCAAGCAATAATAGAATACGGATAAAAAAAAATATAATCGCGTGGATCTTTTCCATGGTTTATTGAAATCTCTTGCAGGTGTGAGGTTAAAGGCGGTTTTTGTGATGCTTCCACAATTAAGTCTATTGATTACGCAGAAATAAATGGGACTACTGTAGCAGTCCAGTTGCAGCAGGAAAACACATCATGGCAGCGATGTTAGTTGGGTTGTGGGGGTTTGCAATGTTTGAAAAATAAAACGTAAGGTATGTAGCGGTGACGAGGGGTGGTGATTCAATAGTAAACAGAAAATAATATGTAACCGAGGTGTGATGGGTTATGGTTTATGGTTATGTGATTCGAAAAGTAAAGATGAATAGCAACAAAGTGACGGGTATTTTGGTGGTGGTGATTGAAGATGGCCTAGGGTAGCGGTGTTTATCAAGGGTGGTGTAGGGTGGCGAATTATGATGGTGACGTGAAGTGGTGATTGGGTTGTGAAGTTAACAAAAATACGAGCTGCAACATTAGTAGTTCTCGTCACGTTGGTGGTTGTTCGAGTTCAAAACAGGAAAATGAAAATAAAAAAACCACGTAACGGTAGCTGGGTGGATTAAAGGGTGTGGGTTTATTGGTTTCACAAAGAAGAATAGGAGAGAGAGATAGATAGAGGAAGTGGTGGTGATTTGTTTGGGTGGTTAACCGAACGGAACATGGCATCGATAATGGTTTGGGTTTGTAACAGGGTTCGAGTAAAACGGTGTTTGGGTTTGCTCATTGTTGAAGTGTTGGGTGATTTTCATATAATAGACATTAAGAGGTGTTTGGGGTTCGATGTAGTTAATCCGTGGTGTCAAGTGACCGGTTGATGGGTAGTTCAACAAGGTGGTTATCATGAGTTGTTATGGTGGCGGCTTGGAGTGATTAAAGATAGCAGCAGCATCGAGTGAAACAATATAGGTGTGAGAGATAGAGAGAATGAGAGAGAGGCTAGAGAGATGGTGGCGGTTATGGTGATTCAAAGTGCGAGTGGTGATAGATTTGGGTTACGATGGAGTAGTGCTCGATGGTGTTCTCGGGGGTTGTTGTGATAAACGGAGATAATGGCTTCGGTTGTGCTTCATGGGTTGCAATCAAAAATGAACAAACACTAGTACACAACGAGTAGTGCAGTGGAAGACAAAAGGTTTGTGGGTTTAGTTTGATGGTTGTCTGCATCCATCAAAGGAAAACATAGTGGTGATGAATGATTATGTAATATGTTTATGTATATATATAGAATAAGATGTTAATAACATGATAATACTTAAATTCAATGAAGAAACAGTAACCAATAATTCTCTCAATTAAGTATAGTGAAGCAGTCTGTGATTTTAGGAGCATTCTACCGACGATTTTTCCACGAATGATTATATTGTCCATTGCTAAACAGTTAACGTATAAAAGTGCTCCTAAAAATCCCAAATTTTTAGATTAAATATATTTAATCATTTCACTCATTAACTGTTTAAAACCTGATCAAAAAGGTTCGAAAATTATTTTTTTTATGTACCAATTAATATGTATGGAGTACTAAAATTTAAACTAAAAAGATAAAAATATTTTTAACAAATCTAGAATCTTCGTAATCAATTTACACTCCAATTTTTATTTTAATCTTTCATAAACATGTATTATATCTATATTAAAACTAACGAAACGTCAACCGAGTGTCACTGACGTTTACTAATTAGGCTCAAAATCATTTATTTTCCATATACCATATGTATAAATAAATACATTTTAATATCAGGTTTTATTATATAACTAAATATATATATTTTCAAATAAATATATTTACAATTAATATTCATGTATATACACATATATATATGTATCTATTTACAAATAGTTATTCGTGAATCGTCGAGAACTGTCGAAGGTCAATTGAATATATGAAACAGTTCAAAGATTTTTAAGATTCATCCTAATAGAGTTTTCTTATCGTGTCAAAAATATTAAATCGTATTGAGAGTTCGGTTCAAAATTAGTCAAAATTTTCCGGGTCGTTACAGTACCTACCCGTTAAAGAAATTTCGTCCCCGAAATTTGATGGAGGTCATCATGGTTAACAATAAGAATGTTTTCATGACAAATATAAGTTTATAATAGAGTTTTATCATTTTCGATTAATATAAATAAAACGATTCGTTCATGCGAAGAGTACGAATGAAGCTATCACAGAAGAGTGAAAAGTTTCGTCTTAACTTTTGACGTAGTCATGGTGGATTTCTGGAATTCAAGGAATTTAAAAGAAATCTTCTAATCAGAAAGAAAATGTAATAGCACGATTTATTAGTAATTCGTTGGAATTACGGGAGAACAGAAATATCAAGGAAATATTTTCGTGATATGCTTAGAAATTAAGTAGAATGAAAGAGTCGTGTAACATGGCACATAATGAGGATAAGGTTTGTGAATCATCATCACGTTACATTAGAAATTTAGCATGTCTTACTGTAATATAATCACGTTGGCCAAGCGCATTATATTATACTAACTCATGCTTCAGTTCCCAACACTTCCCCACAATTCATTCATAATTTATACTTAGACTTTACAGAAGTTTCCAATATAATGGAATACAGAAATACAAAGAGGTAGATAATTTCAGACAAGAATATTTATGAAAATATCGAAGATATTTATGATGATATTTTGGAATTTCTAAGTTCGAAGGTTGATGAAGGAAAATTTTTCGCAGGATTTTAACATGACTTCGGAGCAAGATATTCTCTAAAGATTTCGTCGATCCAGAATTACCTGAATTCTTTGAATATAGGGTTTGGTCCTTGTATTTGTCCTTGGTCTTCTTCATGGTGTGCTCAATCCAATTTTCAGTTCCAGATTTTCTATCGAGAATTCCTAACACTTCCTTCTTTATCATCAACTTTTGGCCATTAAAACCATCTACAACATGCTGCTTCGTTAGCATTTTCAAAGTTAACGGATCTGGGTCATCGATTATCAAACCGAGGTGGTTTCAGGAGAATTGTGTTTTTAGATGATTAAACGCTGATGGTAATATCGTGGAATATAAAAGGTTCCCCGGTAACGATGAGGAAAGCCAATCGTATATATCAAAGTTATAATAAGACTTACTCGAATAAAAGGTCGAAGTTGACTTGCTGGAGCTGTGATAGAACTTGCTATCTCGAACAGGAATTGCAAAGTTATTTTTGGTAATAATAACACTAAAGGAATTAACACAGCTACGTGTTAAACGTTTACTCAGTTTCTGAGGGTTTTTCAGGTGCATAACTATATGCATCAATCTTTTCTTCCGTAGATGAAGTGCGGCTGGTTCATCCTCTCGATCGAGGTGTTTTCAAGAATCATGAAAGATTTGAACACGGATTGGAATCGTCAAGATTCAAATGAGGTTTAAGATGAAATCAAGTGGCAAACTTGAAGAATTATTTAGTTTCAAATGTTATAATAAATATTTTAATTCATTTTAATTGTCCAGTGCTGGTAGTCCACAGTTGATAGTCCACATTTAACAGTCCAATAATTCATATATAGCTTAATATATAATATTCGAATTAATTAATACGTATCGTGACCCGTGTACATGTCTCAGACTCGATCACAACTCAAACTATATATATTATTGTAGAATCAACCTCAACCCTGTATAGCTAACTCCCGCATTACTGCATATAGTGTGTCTATGGTTATTCCAAATAATATATATAGATGCATCGATATGATATGTCAAAACCTTGTATACGTGTCTCGATATTTAAAGTGCGTAAAAAAAAAATTAACAGAAATTAAATGACGATAAATAAAGTGCGTAAAGTAAATAACAGAAATTAAATGACGATAAGTAAAATTGCGAGAATGTAAATTGCGATAAATAAATTGCGATAAATAAATTGCGATAAATAAAATGTAATCAGTTAGCTAGGAACAGTTAGCGTGGATTCTTAACAACATTTTCCTCGTAGTTAATTTGTTTGTTTCTAACAAGTTTTATTTTGTCCAGTATTTTCTTCATTATGCCACTTGTTGGATTCTGATAGATCAAAATCCAAATATGAAATTGAATGAAAATGGTTATTCTGTGGTGAATGAATACGTATATCGGTGGTTGTAAATAGGATCGCAAATGACTATTGAATTAGATTTGGAAGAATGTACAGTATACTTATTAATGTGAAATCTGAATATTCCTCGGGTATTACCTACCCGTTAAAATATTTTCAGCATTAACAGTTTGTACGAAAGAATTTTTAATTATAATCTTTATGAAAATATACTTACATATATATTTTCTTCAAATTTAATCATGGATTTAATGAATTAATAAGATTTTAATCTCATTTGCTTTTCGGTTTGAGCTAGAATAGCTAATCTCTAAGACTTTAGAGATTACATAACCGCCGTGTTCCGTGAAGATAAATGATATAGAACGATTCGTAGAACGAAAATTAATCGATGTAGAACAAAGTGTAAAACGAAGATTATGCTCGAGGTACAGAATGAGATGTTGAGGCATGGATTGTTGATGGTACTGGTGCTGTTACTGATGGTACTGTTGGTGCCAGTGATCTTGTTGAAGCTGGTAACTTTTGCACCATATTCTCCCAACTGATTACTCGAGTGCGAAATTCGTTGACTTCTTCTATTATTCCGGGATGATTGTCGGTCGAAACCAGCGGATGAATAAGGTTCAGAATTGTGGATAGAATATAATCGTGTCGAACTACTCTGGAACTGAGGCTGAAAATGATGTTACGAACAGGTTCGCCGGTAAGTGCTTCAGGTTCTTCATCAAAAGGTGAATTCGGTTAGCGGAAGGGATCGCCTTCTGCGCGTCTCCATTGATTAAGTCGATAACGAACCCATCAGATGAATTGGGGATGGATGATTGGTTGAGTCATTCTGGTGACACTACTTTCGGAGCTTAGGTGAATATCCATGTCGAAATAGCTGTCGGAATAACTATCAAAATAGCTATCGAAATCTGAGGGACTCGAACTGGTTGAGGGATTCATCTCGTACGATCAGATGAAGGATTTTCAATAAGAAATAGATTATAGGATGAAGATTAGTACCCTGCAATACATAATTTACATATGCCTATATAATACTAAAATCGCGTAAGTTACGGAGGAATCTACGAAAGCTGTCAGGCAAAGGTAATAATAACAGATACGCTAAAATATGTATTAGCAGATATGCTAAGATATGAGTTTTGTCTATACACTATCTAAGCAATAGAGGCAATAAGATGTGTCTAGACTAAGAATGATAAGCATGTAGTTTCCTAAGGATGATAAGCAGTTGATTTTCGACTAGAAATGATAAGCAAAACTTTTGACATGCAGACACGGTCGAAGTCCAGACTCACTAATGCATCTAAACAACTACCAGTTAGACTCACTAATGCAAGACCTGGTTCGCTAAGACCACTGCTCTGATACCACCTATAGTGACCCGTCCTTATCCATCTGGACGAAGTCATCAACATCTGGTCCCATTGCGAGGTGCTGACCTAACTATGCCATGTACGACTCCAAGTAATATCTTTAAAATGAGCAAATGCACAGCGGAAGACTTAATTCATACCAGAGAATAAACATGCTTAAAAGTGTCAACCAAAAGGTTGGTGAGTTCATAGGTTTATCATAACAATCATTTCAATATATTAATAGACCACAAGATTTCCGTTATCATAAACATAATACACTCGCAAGTGTATGTAAAGCATTCTAAGTGGTTGAGCACTTGGTAACCATACTTAACATTTAATCAACGTCGCATATTCCCTTTATTATGAAATCTCCCTACACTGTACCTAGTGTAGTAACGAAACGAAGTACTGTGCAACCGTTGAATACTGGTCGTCCAGTCCGGTTGGGGTTGTCAAGCCCGATAGATCTATCAACAGGATTCGCGTTTACAATACCGCATGTAAATGGTAGTTACCAAGCTATTAGGGAAAAATATGCAAAGTGGTACAACTCAACGTAGAATATGTTTTTAGTACTTGTGTCCATTTCGTAAAACAGTTATAAAACAGTGCATGTATTCTCGGCCCAAAAATATATATAAAAAGGGAGTAATGAAACTCACCAATTGTATTTTGTAGTAAAAATACATATGATGTCATTTAACAAGTGTAGGGTTGACATTGGATTCATGAACCTATATTCAATTATGTATATTAACACGTAAAATGGTAATCGAACGAATTTATATATTATTAGAGATTTAATTGTTATTTTAATTAGGTTTTTCATTAATAACCTTATTAATTATACTTATTAATATCTAGTTATGTTATATGTAGTAAATATAGTTCCATATAACTGATAGTTATTTGATAAAATAATATTGATAATAATAATAAATAAAAGTTGTCTTATTTTACAATAATAATAATAATAATAGTTATTATGATAATAATATTGATAATAAAATAATATTAATGTCAAAATAATAATAATGATAGTAATAATAATAATAATTTTGATAAAGATGATAATTTCTCTAATAATGATAATAATAATAGTAGTAAAAATGATACTTTTAATATAAATAATAGTTTTTAATAAAAATGATACTAATAATAATATTAATGGTATTATTAATAATAATTTTAATAATAATAGTAATAACAATAATAATAATGATAATAATAATAATAATAAATAGATAAATAATACCTTAAGGAAGTAGCCCTAAATATAATGCCCAAGTTCGGGTTTGAACCCGCGATGTCCCGCTAACCCGATAATACTCCGAAACTAATGCTTCGTTACTTATTTTCTGTTTTAATTCATACCATTTATTCTTTTAATCTGTTATTATCATAACAACTATCTTATTCATCATCATCGACAATTATCATTATCCATCATGGTTATGGATTTTTATTATCATCACAATCGTATGCCATGTATCATAATTAAGTCATCATCGATTTTCATCTTAGAAAACACCAAGAATAACTTGTTACAACCCCACTTAACGAATCCAATGCACAATATAATTCGGCCCACTCACCACTAATTCATGCGGTTTATTAGAAAAAGGGATTTGATGGCTTTATGTTTGACTTAAATCTTAAAACAAAATCGTCCCATTAAAAAAAATATGAGAAAAAGTTGGCTATCCTCCCCCATTAATAAAAGTGTCGGCCAATATGTATCACCTCCCACTTGCAACTCTTCAAATGATTTTTATTTTTATTTTTTTTATTGATTATGTGACCCTCAAAAGATATGTGGTGAGTTTGGAATGAACTACCCATCAAGCAATAATAGAATACGGATAAAAAAATATAATTGCGTGGATCTTTTCCATGGTTTATTGAAATCTCTTACAGGTGTGAGGTTAAAGGCAGTTTTTGTAATGCTTCCACAATTAAGTCTGTTTCTTATGCAGAAATAAATGGGACAACTGTAGCAGTCCAGTTGCAGCAGGAAAACACATCATGGCAGCGATGTTAGTTGGGTTGTGGGGGTTTTCAATGTTTGAAAAATAAAACGTAAGGTATGTAGCGGTGATGAGGGGTGGTGATTCAATAGTAAACAGAAAATAATAGGTAACCGAGGTGTGATGGGTTATGGTTTATGGTTATGTGATTCGAAAAGTAAACACGAATAGCAACAAAGTGACGGGTATTTTGGTGGTGGTGATTGAAGATGGCCTAGGGTAGCGGTGTTTATCAAGGTTGGTGTAGGGTGGCGAATTATGATGGTGACGTGAAGTGGTGATTGGGTTATGAAGTTAACAGAAATACGAGCTGCAACATTAGTAATTCTCATCACGTTGGTGGTTTTTCGAGTTCAAAACAGGAAAACGAAAATAAAACAACCACGTAACGGTAGCTGGGTGGATTAAAGGGTGTCGGTTTATTGGTTTCACAAAGAAGAATAGGAGAGAGAGATAGAGAGAGGAAGTGGTGGTGATTTGTTTGGGTGGTTAACCGAACGGAACATGGCATCGATAATGGTTTGGGTTTGTAACAGGGTTTGAGTAAAACGGTGTTTGGGTTTGCTCATTGTTGAAGTGTTGGGTGATTTTCCTATAATAGACATTAAGAGGTGTTTGGGGTTCGATGTGGTTAAGCTGTGGTGTCAAGTGACCGGTTGATGGGTGGTTCAACAAGGTGGTTATCATGGGTTGTTATGGTGGCGGCTTGGAGTGATTAAAGATAGCAGCAGCATCGAGTGAAACAATATAGGTGTGAGAGATAGAGAGAATGAGAGAGAGGCTAGAGAGATGGTGGCGGTTATGGTGATTCAAAGTGCGAGTGGTGATAGATTTGGGTTACGATGGAGTAGTGCTCGATGGTGTTCTCGGGGGTTGTTGTGATAAACGGAGATAATGGCTTCGGTTGTGCTTCATGGGTTGCAATCGAAAATGAACAAACACTAGTACACAACGAGTAGTGCAGTGGAAGACAAAAGGTTTGTGGGTTTAGTTTGATGGTTGTCTGCAGCCATCAAAGGAAAACATAGTGGTGATGAATGATTATGTAATATGTTTATGTATATATATAGAATAAGATGTTAATAATATTATAATACTTAAATTCAATGAAGAAACAGTAACCAATAATTCTCTCAATTAAGTATAGTGAAGCAGTCCGTGATTTTAGGAGCATTCTACCGACGATTTTTCCACGAATGATTATATCGTGTCCATTGCTAAACAGTTGACGTATAAAAGTGCTCCTAAAAATCCCAAATTTTTAGATTAAATATATTTAATCATTTCACTCATTAACTGTTTAAAACCTGATCAAAAAGGTTCGGAAATTATTTATTTTATGTACCAATTAATATGTATGGAGTACTAAAATTTAAACTAAAAAGATAAAAATATTTTTAACAAATCTAGAATCTTCGTAATCAATTTACACTCCAATTTTTATTTTAATCTTTCATAAACATGTATTATATCTATATTAAAACTAACGAAACGTCAACCGAGTGTCACTGACATTTACTAATTAGGCTCAAAATCATTTATTTTCCATATACCATATGTATAAATAAATACATTTTAATATCAGGTTTTATTATATAACTAAATATATATATTTTCAAATAAATATATTTACAATTAATATTCATGTATATACACATATATATATGTATCTATTTACAAAGAGTTATTCGTGAATCGTCGAGAACAGTCAAAGGTCAATTGAATATATGAAACAGTTCAAAGATTTTTAAGATTCATCCTAATAGAGTTTTCTTATCGTGTCAAAAATATTAAATCGTATTGAGAGTTTGGTTCAAAATTAGTCGAAATTTTCCGGGTCGTTACAGTACCTACCCGTTAAAGAAATTTCGTCCCCGAAATTTGATGAAGGTCGTCATGGTTAACAATAAGAATGTTTTCATGATAAATATAAGTTTATAATAGAGTTTTATCATTTTTTATTAATATAAATAAAACGATTCGTTCATGCGAAGAGTACGAATGAAGTTATCACAGAAGAGTGAAAAGTTTCGTCTTAACTTTTGACGTAGTCATGGTGGATTTCCGGAATTCAAGGAATTTAAAGGAAATCTTCTAATCAGAAAGAAAATGTAATAGCACGATTTATTAGTAATTCGTTGGAATTACGGAAGAACAGAAATATCAAGGAAATATTTCCGTGATATGCTTAGAAATTAAGTAGAATGAAAGAGTCGTGTAACATGGCACATAATGAGGATAAGGTTTGTGAATCATCATCACGTTACATTAGAAATTTAGCATGTCTTACTGTAATATAATCACGTTAGCCAAGCGCATTATATTATACTAACTCATGCTTCAGTTCCCAACACTTCCCCACAATTCATTCATAATTTATACTTAGACTTTACAGAAGTTTCCAATATAATGGAATACAGAAATACAAAGAGGTAGATAATTTCGGACAAGAATATTTATGAAAATATCCTCAGAAATATCGAAGATATTTATGATGATATTTTGGAATTTCTAAGTTCGAAGGTTGATGAAGGAAAATTTTTCGCAGGATTTTAACATGACTTCGGAGCAAGATATTCTCTAAAGATTTCGTCGGATCCAGAATTACCTGAATTCTTTGAATATAGGGTTTGGTCCTTGTATTTGTCCTTGGTCTTCTTCATGGTGTGCTCAATCTGATTTTCAGTACCAGATTTTCTATCGACCATTCCTAACACTTCCTTCTTTATCATCAACTTTTGGCCATTAAGACCATCTACAACATGCTGCTTCGTTAGCATTTTCAAAGTTAACGGATCTGGGTCATCGGTTATCAAACCGAGGTGGTTTCAGGAGAATTGTGTTTTTAGATGATTAAACGCTGATGGTAATATCGTGGAATATAAAAGGTTCCCCGGTAACGATGAGGAAAGCCAATCGTATATATCAAAGTTATAATAAGACTTACTTGAATAAAAGGTCAAAGTTGACTTGCTGGAGCTGTGATATAACTGGCTATCTCGAACAGGAATTGCAAAGTTATATTCGGTAATAATAACACTAAAGGAATTAACACAGCTACGTGTTAAACGTTTACTCAGTTTCTGAGGGTTTTTCAGGTGCATAACTATATGCATCAATCTTTTCTTCCGTAGATGAAGTGCGGCTGGTTCATCCTCTCGATCGAGGTGTTTTCAAGATCATGAAAGATTTGAACATGGATTGGAATCGTCAAGATTCAAATGAGGTTTAAGATGAAATCAAGTGGCAAACTTGAAGAATTATTTAGTTTCATATGTTATAATAAATATTTTAATTCATTTTAATTGTCCAGTGCTGGTAGTCCACAGTTGATAGTCCACATTTAACAATCCAATAATTCATATATAGCTTAATATATAATATTTAAATTAATTAATACGTATCGTGACCCGTGTACATGTCTCAGACTCGATCACAACTCAAACTATATATATTATTGTAGAATCAACCTCAACCCTGTATAGCTAACTCCCGCATTACTGCATATAGAGTGTCTATGGTTATTCCAAATAATATATATAGATGCGTCGATATGATATGTCAAAACCTTGTATACGTGTCCCGATATTTAAAGTACGTAAAAAAAATAAATAACAGAAATTAAATGACGATAAATAAAGTGCGTAAAGTAAATAACAGAAATTAAATGACGATAAGTAAAATTGCGAGAATGTAAATTGCGATAAATAAATTGCGATAAATAAAATGTAATCAGTTAGCTAGGAACAGTTAGCGTGGATTCTTAACAACATTTTTCTCGTAGTTAATTTGTTTGTTTCTAACAAGTTTTATTTTTTCCAGTGTTTTCTTCATTATGCCACTTGTTGGATTCTGATAGATCAAAATCCAAATATGAAATTGAATGAAAATGGTTATTCTGTGGTGAATGAATACGTATATCGGTGGTTGTAAATAGGATCACAAATGACTATTGAATTAGATTTGGAAGAATGTACAGTATACTTATTTATGTGAAATCTGAATATTCCTCGGGTATTACCTACCCGTTAAAATATTTTTAGCATTAACAGTTTGTACGAAAGAATTTTTAATTATAATCTTTATGAAAATATACTTACATATATATTTTCTTCAAATTTAATCATGGATTTAATGAATTAATAAGATTTTAATCTCATTTGCTTTTTGATTTGAGCTAGAATAGCTAATCTCTAAGACTTTAGAGATTACATAACCGCCATGTTCCGTGAAGATAAATGATATAGAACGATTCGTAGAACGAAAATTAATCGATGTAGAACAAAGTGTAAAATGAAGATTATGCTCGAGGTACAGAATGAGATGTTGAGGCATGGATTGTTGATGGTACTGGCGCTGTTACTGATGGTACTGTTGGTGCCGATGATCTTGTTGAAGCTGGTAACTTTTGCACCATATTCTCCCAATTGATTACTCGAGTGCGAAATTCGTTGACTTCTTCTATTATTCCGGGATGATTGTCGGACGAAATCAGCGGATGAATAAGGTTCAGAATTGTGGATAGAATATAATCGTGTCGAACTACTCTGGAACTGAGGCTGAAAATGATGTTACAAACAGGTTCGCCGGTAAGTGCTTCAGGTTCTTCATCAAAAGGTGAATTCGGTTAGCGGAAGGGATCGCCTTCTGCGCGTCACCATTGATTAAGTCGATAACGAACCCATCAGATGAATTGGGGATGGATGATTAGTTGATTCATTCTGGTGACACTACTTTCGAAGCTTAGGTGAATATCCATGTCGAAATAGCTGTCGGAATAACTATCAGAATAGCTATCGAAATCTGAGGGACTCGAACTGGTTGAGGGATTCATCTCGTACGATCAGATGAAGGATTTTCGATAAGAAACAGATTATAGGATGTAGATTAGTACCCTGCAATACATAATTTACATATGCCTATATAATACTAAAATCACATAAGTTACGGAGGAATCTACGAAAGCTGTCAGGCAAAGGTAATAATAACAGATACTCTAAAATATGTATTAGCAGATATGCTAAGATATGAGTTTTGTCTATACACTATCTAAGCAATAGAGGCAGTAAGATGTGTCTAGACTAAGAATGATAAGCATGTAGTTTCCTAAGGATGATAAGCAGTTGATTTCCGACTAGAAATGATAAGCAAAACTTTTGACATGCAGACACGGTCGAAGTCCAGACTCACTAATGCATCTAAACAACTACCAGTTAGACTCACTAATGCAAGACCTGGTTCGCTAAGACCACCGCTCTGATACCACCTGTAGTGACCCGTCCTTATCCATCTGGACGAAGTCATCAACATCTGGTCCCATTGCGAGGTGCTGACCTAACTATGCCATGTACGACTCCAAGTAATATCTTTAAAATGAGCAAATGCACAGCGGAAGACTTAATTCGTACCTGAGAATAAATATGCTTAAAAGTGTCAACCAAAAGGTTGGTGAGTTCATAGGTTTATCATAACAATCATTTCAATATATTAATAGACCACAAGATTTCCGTTATCATAAACATAATACACTCGCAAGTGTATGTAAAGCATTCTAAGTGGTTGAGCACTTGGTAACCATACTTAACATTTAATCAACGTCGCATATTCTCTTTATTATGAAATCTCCCTACACTGTACCTAGTGTAGTAACGAAACGAAGTACTGTGCAACCGTTGAATTCTGGTCGTCCAGTCCGGTTGGGGTTGTCAAGCCCGATAGATCTATCAACAGGATTCGCGTTTACAATACCGCATGTAAATGGTAGTTACCAAGCTATTAGGGAAAAATATGCAAAGTGGTACAACTCAACTTAGAATATGTTTTTAGTACTTGTGTCCATTTCGTAAAACAGTTATAAAACAGTGCATGTATTCTCAGCCCAAAAATATATATAAAAAGGGAGTAATGAAACTCACCAATTGTATTTTGTAGTAAAAATACATATGATGTCATTTAACAAGTGTAGGGTTGACCTTGGATTCATGAACCTATATTCAATTATGTATATTAACACGTAAAATGGTAATCGAACGAATTTATATATTATTAGAGATTTAATTGTTATTTTAATTAGGTTTTTCATTAATAACCTTATTTATTATACTTATTAATATCTAGTTATGTTATATGTAGTAAATATAGTTTCATATAACTGATAGTTATTTGATAAAATAATATTGATAATAATAATAAATAAAAGTTGTCTTATTTTACAATAATAATAATAATAATAGTTATTATGATAATAATATTGATAATAAAATAATATTAATGTCAAAATAATAATAATGATAGTAATAATAATAATTTTGATAAAGATGATAATTTCTCTAATAATGATAATAATAATAGTAAAAATGATACTTTTAATATAAATAATAGTTTTTAATAAAAATGATACTAATAATAATATTAATGGTATTATTAATAATAATTTTAATAATAATAGTAATAACAATAATAATAATGATAATAAATAGATAAATAATACCTTAAGGAAGTAGCCCTAAATATAATGCCCAAGTCCGGGTTTGAACCCGCGATGTCCCGCTAACCCGATAATACTCCGAAACTAATGCTTCGTTACTTATTTTCTGTTTTAATTCATACCATTTATTCTTTTAACCCGTTATTATCTTAACAACTATCTTATTCATCATCATCGATAATTATCATTATCCATCATGGTTATGGATTTTTATTATCATCAAAATCGTATGCCATGTATCATAATTAAGTCATCATCGATTTTCATCTTCGAAAACACCAAGAATAACTTGTTACAACCCCACTTAACGAATCCAATGCACAATATAATTCGGCCCACTCACCACTAATTCATACGGTTTATTAGAAAAAGGGATTTAATGGCTTTATGTTTGACTTAAATCTTAAAACAAAATCGTCCCATTAAAAAAAATATGAGAAAAAGTTGGCTATCCTCCCCCATTAATAAAAGTGTCAGCCAATATGTATCACCTCCCACTTGCAACTCTTCAAATGATTTTTATTTTTATTTTTTTTATTGATTATGTGACCCTCAAAAGATATGTGGTGAGTTTGGAATGAACTACCCATCAAGCAATAATAGAATACGGATAAAAAAAAAATATAATCGCGTGGATCTTTTCCATGGTTTATTGAAATCTCTTACAGGTGTGAGGTTAAAGGCGGTTTTTGTGATGCTTCCACAATTAAGTCTATTGATTACGCAGAAATAAATGGGACAACTGTAGCAGTCCAGTTACAGCAGGAAAACACATCATGGCAGCAATGTTAGTTGGGTTGTGGGGGTCTGCAATGTTTGAAAAATAAAACGTAAGGTATGTAGCGGTGATGAGGGGTGGTGATTCAATAGTAAACAGAAAATAATAGGTAACCGAGTGTGATGGGTTATGGTTTATGGTTATGTGATTCGAAAAGTAAACACGAATAGCAACAAAGTGACGGGTATTTTGGTGGTGGTGATTGAAGATGGCCTAGGGTAGCGGTGTTTATCAAGGGTGGTGTAGGGTGGCGAATTATGATGGTGACGTGAAGTGGTGATTGGGTTATGAAGTTAACAGAAATACGAGCTGCAACATTAGTAATTCTCATCACGTTGGTGGTTTTTCGAGTTCAAAACAGGAAAACGAAAATAAAACAACCACGTAATGGTAGCTGGGTGGATTAAAGGGTGTCGGTTTATTGGTTTCACAAAGAAGAATAGGAGAGAGAGATAGAGAGAGGAAGTGGTGGTGATTTGTTTGGGTGGTTAACCGAACGGAACATGGCATCGATAATGGTTTGGGTTTGTAACAGGGTTCGAGTAAAACGGTGTTTGGGTTTGCTCATTGTTGAAGTGTTGGGTGATTTTCGTATAATAGACATTAAGAGGTGTTTGGGGTTCGATGTGGTTAAGCCGTGGTGTCAAGTGACCGGTTGATGGGTGGTTCAACAAGGTGGTTATCATGGGTTGTTATGGTGGTGGCTTGGAGTGATTAAAGATAGCAGCAGCATCGAGTGAAACAATATAGGTGTGAGAGATAGAGAGAATGAGAGAGAGGCTAGAGAGATGGTGGCGGTTATGGTGATTCAAAGTGCGAGTGGTGATAGATTTGGGTTACGATGGAGTAGTGCTCGATGGTGTTCTCGGGGGTTGTTGTGATAAACGGAGATAATGGCTTCGGTTGTGCTTCATGGGTTGCAATCAAAAATGAACAAACACTAGTACACAACGAGTAGTGCAGTGGAAGACAAAAGGTTTGTGGGTTTAGTTTGATGGTTGTCTGCAGCCATCAAAGGAAAACATAGTGGTGATGAATGATTATGTAATATGTTTATGTATATATATAGAATAAGATGTTAATAATATGATAATACTTAAATTCAATGAAGAAACAGTAACCAATAATTCTCTCAATTAAGTATAGTGAAGCAGTCCGTGATTTTAGGAGCATTCTACCGACGATTTTTCCACGAATGATTATATCGTGTCCATTGCTAAACAGTTAACGTATAAAAGTGCTCCTAAAAATCCCAAATTTTTAGATTAAATGTATTTAATCATTTCACTCATTAACTGTTTAAAACCTGATCAAAAAGGTTCGGAAATTATTTATTTTATGTACCAATTAATATGTATGGAGTACTAAAATTTAAACTAAAAAGATAAAAATATTTTTAACAAATCTAGAATCTTCGTAATCAATTTACACTCCAATTTTTATTTTAATCTTTCATAAACATGTATTATATCTATATTAAAACTAACGAAACGTCAACCGAGTGTCACTGACGTTTACTAATTAGGCTCAAAATCATTTATTTTCCATATACCATATGTATAAATAAATACATTTTAATATCAGGTTTTATTATATAACTAAATATATATATTTTCAAATAAATATATTTACAATTAATATTCATGTATATACACATATATATATGTATCTATTTACAAATAGTTATTCGTGAATCGTCGAGAACAGTCGAAGGTCAATTGAATATATGAAACAGTTCAAAGATTTTTAAGATTCATCCTAATAGAGTTTTCTTATCGTGTCAAAAATATTAAATCGTATTGAGAGTTTGGTTCAAAATTAGTCGAAATTTTCCGGGTCGTTACACAAAATCAATAACACATGCTCGTAGCATGTCTTCGAGTGTTTGAATCATCCTTTCACACTGCCCATCAGTTTGTGGCTGATAGGCAGTACTTAAATCTAGACGAATTCCCAACGCTTCGTGTAATGCCTGCCAGAATCTAGAAGTAAATCTGTTATCACGATCAGAGATAATAAAGATTAGTATACCATGTCTAGAAACAACTTCTTTCAGATATAATCGTGCTAATTTCTCTATATCATCCTATTCTTTTATTGGAAGAAAGTGTGCTGACTTACTAAGACGATCGACTATTACCCAAATCATATCATAACCACCTGCGGTTCTCGGTAACTTAGCAATGAAATCTATGGTAATGTTTTCCCATTTCCATTCTGGGATTTCAGGTTGTTGGAGTAGACCCGATAGTTTCTGATGCTCAGCTTTGACTTTAGAACAAGTCAAACATGCTCCTACATATATGGCTATATCGGCCTTCGTTCCTGGCCACCCAAAGTTTTTCTTGAGGTCTTGGTACATTTTCCCCGCTCCAGGATGTATTGAATATCTGGTTTTCTGTGCTTCATCTAGTACCACTTTCCTCAAATCCCCATTCCTTGGTACCCAAATTCTTTCAACTAAATACCTGGTTCCGTCTTCCCGAATATTAAGCTGTTTTTCTAATCCTTTGGGTATTTCCCTTCCAAAAATTCCTTCCTTCAAAACCTCCTGTTGTGCCTCTTTTATTCGAGTAGTAAGATTAGTATGAATAATCATGTTCATAGCTTTTACTCAAATAGGTTCTCTTTCCTTTCGACTCAAGGCATCTGCTACCACATTGGCTTTCCCCGGGTGGTAACAAATTTCTTAATCATAATCATTTAGCAGCTCAACCCACCTATGTTGCCTCATATTTAGTTGCTTTTGATTTAAAATATGTTGGAGACTTTTGTGGTCAGTGTATATGATGAACTTGACCCCATATAGATAATGTCTCCACGTCTTTAATGCAAAAACAACGGCGCCCAATTCCAAATCGTGTGTGGTGTAGTTTTGTTCATGAATTTTGAGTTGTCGAGAAGCATATGCAATCACCTTCTTCCGTTGCATAAGAACACACCCAAAACCCAAAATTATTGCATCGCAGTAGATAACAAAATCTTCCATTCCATCAGGTAACGATAAAATAGGTGCCGTAGTCAACTTCTTTTTCAATAATTAGAAGGCACTCTCTTGTTCGGAAGTCCATTCATACTTCTTCCCCTTATGTGTCAATGCGGTTAAAGGTTTGGCTACTTGGGAGAAATCTTGAATAAACCTCCTATAGTAACCGGCTAAACCCAAAAATTGACGTATTTGCGTTGGAGTTTTCGGGGTCTCCCAATTTTTGATGGCTTCAATCTTGGCGGGATCAACTTTGATTCCATTACTACTGACTACGTGGCCAAGAAATTGTACTTCATTTAGCCAAAAAGCATATTTAGAGAACTTAGCATAAAGTTGTTCTTTTCTTAACAACTCTAACACAAGTCTCAAGTGATGTTCGTGTTCTTGGTTATTCTTCGAATAGATAAGGATGTCATCAATAAATGTAGTGACCCAAACTTTTCCATGTTTATATATATATTAAATGAAATTGTTATTTACATGATTAAGTGTTTCCAACATGTTAAGCAATCAAACTTGTTAAGACTTGATTAATTGAAATATGTTTCATATAGACAATTGACCACCCAAGTTGACCGGCGATTCACGAACGTTAACACTTGTAAAAACTATATGATGACATATATATGGATATATATATATATATATATATATATATATATATATATATATATATATATATATATATATATATATATATATATATATATAGTTAACATCATATTATGATAAGTAAACATATCATTAAGTATATTAACAATGAACTACATATGTAAAAACAAGACTACTAACTTAATGATTTTGAAACGAGACATATATGTAACGATTATCGTTGTAACGACATTTAATGTATATATATCATATTAAGATATATTAATACATCATGATATCATGATAATGTAATAATTTAACATCTCATTTGATTTAATAAACAATGGGTTAACAACATTTAACAAGATCGTTAACCTAAAGGTTTCAAAACAACACTTACATGTAACGACTAACGATGACTTAACGACTCAGTTAAAATGTATATACATGTAGTGTTTTAATATGTATTCATACACTTTTGAAAGACTTCAAGACACTTATCAAAATACTTCTACTTAACAAAAATGCTTACAATTACATCCTCGTTCAGTTTCATCAACAATTCTACTCGTATGCACCCGTATTCGTACTCGTACAATACACAGCTTTTAGATGAATATACTATTGGTATATACACTCCAATTATCATCTTTTAGCAGCTCATGTGAGTCACCTAACACATGTGGGAATCATCATTAGGCAACTAGCATGAAATATCTCATAAAATTGCAAAAATATGAGTAATCATTCATGACTTATTTACATGAAAACAAAATTACATATCCTTATCCATACACCAATGACCAAAAACACCTACAAACACTTTTATTCTTCAATTTTCTTCATCTAATTGATCTCTTTCAAGTTCTATCTTCATGTTCTAAGTGTTCTTCATAAATTCTACAAGTTCTAGTTTCATAAAATCAAGAATACTTCCAAGTTTGCTAGCTTACTTCCAACCTTGTAGAGTGATCATCCAACCTCAAGAAATCTTTCTTATTTACAGTAAGATATCTTTCTAATACAAGGTAATACTCATATTCAAACTTTGATTCAATTTCTATAACTATAACAATCTTATTTCGAGTGGAAATCTTACTTGAACTTGTTTTCGTGTCATGATTCTGCTTCAAGAACTCTCAAGCCATCCAAGGATCCTTTGAAGCTAGATCCATTTTTATCATTTCCAGTAGCTTTATCCAGAAAACTTGAGGTAGTAATAATGTTCATAACATCATTCGATTCATACATATAAAGCTATCTTATTCGAAGGTTTAAACTTGTAATCACTAGAACATAGTTTAGTTAATTCTAAACTTGTTCGCAAACAAAAGTTAATCCTTCTAACTTGTCTTTTAAAATCAACTAAACATATGTTCTATATCTATATGATATGCTAACTTAATGATTTAAAACCTGGAAACACGAAGAACACTGTAAAACCGGACATACGCCGTCGTAGTAACACCGCGGGCTGTTTTGGGTTAGTTAATTAAAAACTATGATAAACTTTGATTTAAAATTTGTTCTTCTGGGAAAATGATTTTTCTTATGAACATGAAACTATATCCAAAAATCATGATTAAACTCAAAGTGGGAGTATGTTTTCTAAAATGGTCATCTAGACGTCGTTCTTTCGACTGAAATGACTACCTTTACAAAAATGAATTGTAACTTATATTTCTGACTATAAACCTATACTTTTTCTGTTTAGATTCATAAAATAGAGTTCAATATGAAACCATAGCAATTTGATTCACTCAAAACGGATTTGAAATGAAGAAGTTATGGGTAAAACAAGATTGGATAATTTTTCTTGTTGTAGCAACGTGAAAATTGGTAACAAATCTATATTAATCATATCCTAGCTAACTTATATTTTATTATACATGTATTCTAATATATTATGTAATCTTGGGATACCATAGATACGTATGCAAATGTTTTGACATATCATTTCGACCCATGTGTATATATTATTTGAAACAACCATAGACACTCTATATGCAGTAATGTGGGAGTTAGCTATACAGGGTTGAGGTTGATTCCAAAAATATATATACTTTGAGTTGTGATCTAGCCTAAGACGTGTATACACTGGGTCGTGGATTGATTCAAGATAATATATATCAATTTTTTTCTGTACATCTAACGTTGGACAACTAGTTGTAGGTTACTAACGAGGACAGCTGACTTAATAAACTTAAAACATCAAAATGTATTAAAAGTATTGTAAATATATTTTGAATATACTTTGATATATATGTACATATTTGTTATAGGTTCGTGAATCGACCAGTGGCCAAGTCTTACTTCCCAATGAAGTAAAAATCTGTGAAGGTGAGTTATAGTCCCACTTTTAAAATCTAATATTTTTGGGATGAGAATACATGCAGGTTTTATAAATGATTTACAAAATAGACACAAGTACGTGAAACTACATTCTATGGTTGAATTATCGAAATCGAATATTCCCCTTTTTATTAAGTCTGGTAATCTAAGAATTAGGGAACAGACACCCTAATTGACGCGAATCCTAAAGATAGATCTATTGAGCCTAACAAACCCCATCCAAAGTACCGGATTCTTTAGTACTTTGAAATTTATATCATATCCGAAGGGTGCCTCGGAATGATGGGGATATTCTTATATATGCATCTTGTTAATGTCGGTTACCAGGTGTTCACCATATGAATGATTTTTATCTCTATGTATGGGATGCGTATTGAAATATGAAATCTTGTGGTCTATTGTTACGATTTGATATATATATATAGGTTAAACCTATAACTCACCAACATTTTTGTTGACGTTTAAAGCATGTTTATTCTCAGGTGAATACTAAGAGCTTCCGCTGTTGCATACTAAAATAAGGACAAGATTTGGAGTCCATGTTTGTATGATATTGTGTAAAAACTGCATTTAAGAAACATATGTCGATGTAATATATTTCTATTGTAAACCATTATGTAATGGTCGTGTGTAAACAGTATATTTTAGATTATCATTATTTGATAATCTACGTAATGCTTTTGTAACCTTTATTGATAAAATAAAGGTTATGGTTGTTTTAAAAATGAATGCAGTCTTTGAAAAACGTCTCATATATAGGTCAAAATCTCGCAACGAAATCAATTAATATGGAACGTTTATAATCAATATGAACGGGACATTTCAGTTGGTATCAGAGCGTTAGTCTTGGAGAACCAGAATTTTGCATTAGTGTGTCTTATCGAGTTTGTTAGGATGCATTAGTGAGTCTGGACTTCGACCGTGTTTACTTGAAAAATGATTGCTTAACAAATTTTATTGGAAACTATATATTTTTAACATGTGAATATTATGTGATATATTAATCTCTTAACGTGCTTGATATTATGTGATAGATGTCTACCTCTAGAACAAGTCCCATTGACTCACCTAATAATAATGAAGAGTCAAATGTAAATTGGAATGATTCGTGGACTGATTCACAAGTTCCCGAAGAGGAACCGTAAGAAGAGTCGGAACCGGAAGAAGAATCGGAACCGGAAGAAGAATCGGAACCGGAAGAAGAAATAGAACCAGTGGGGGAAATAATAAAACGGTTAAGTAGAAGAAAATCCTCAACCAACCAACCAAAGTTAATTATGGTCAATGGTGTTTCCGCCAAGGAAGCGAAGTATTGGGAGGATTACCAATTCTCCGATGAATCGGATCCCGACAAGGATTCCGATGATGTTATAGAAATTACCCCAACACAATTTAATAAGGCAAAAGAGAACAATAAGTGAAAGGGCATAAAAATGGAGAAATTTGATTCCAAACCCGATGAACTTTATATGTATCGTCAACACCCGTATTTCTTAAGTTGTGACAATAACCCGGGAACCTCTAAACCACCAGGTTTTTCTAAACCAATGTGGAAAACGACGGCTCGTATTAGGGGAACATCATATATCCCTAGAAACTTGGCAAAACAAACCAAAACCAAAGAAGAAGAAACGATCGAGTCGGAATAAGATAGTTGTATTCGTGTGGTGTAATATATGTAATATAGTGTGCTTATGCTTTATGATATATGTAAACATTTCTTGTATTAATAAGTATTTTTTTATGAATCTAACTCTTGTCTATTTTACAGTATAAAAACACAAAATGGATAGACAACCCAATATTTTAAGAGACCTACCCGGAGACATGATTGATGAAATCTTGTCTAGAGTCTGTCAGAATTCCTCGGCACAACTATTTAAGGCGAGATCAGTTTGTAAGACATTCGAAGAACGTTCCAAGAATGCCTCGGTTTATAAAAGGCTTTCGTTCGAAAGATGGGCGATATCACATTGGGAAATCCATAAGTTACGATGTGTTTACTTTGACGCATATATTGCGTTGAACCCAAATGCTATTTTACGCAACGGGTTAAGAAATTATTTTGAATCAATATATTCGAATATAGGACTTCTTGATTTAGAAAAAGCGGCTAACATGCAACATAAAGAAGCATGTTATGCTTACGGATTAGTAATGTTCGCTTCTCACCAAAGTGAGAACAAGAACATCGGGCTACAACTATTAAACAAAACGCTCCCACAAGTGACAGAGTCGGTAATTGGGGTAAGAAATGAGGTTTTTAGATTGTTACGGGACTGTTGGACATTACGTAACCCTCGTCCCTTTGACAACGTTACAACACGCTGTCTTATCAACGGCCATAACGGTTATGTTCCACAAGATCAAGGATGGGAAGTAGTCCTAGTAAAACTATAATGCATGACTTGTTTCTGGACGTATGAATTACGTGTCTTTATTGCCTTTGCTGAACGACTTGTGTACTAGCTAGAATTATCTTCACAACTATCTTGTATCAAAGTTATTGTGTGCTATATTTCATGCTATATGTAAAATAAGCGGTATTGTAAGTTTGTAAAATATTGTGTAAAAGTTTGAACGCGAATTATTATTATAATCAGTTTTTCATATAGAATTGTAGTAGTTGAATTGTATATTAGCTACTAAGTATGAACTTAACGGGTAGGTACTACCCGAATTTAAACTTATAAAATGCTAATATGAAGAAAAAGCTTTTATAAATGAGTTCATATTATGCTACGAGATACTATTGACTACTCTTAATATTCTGTATGATTAACTTGTTTCATTTGACTATTTGAAGGAAATGGCACCGACTACTTGACAAACCATGAATATGAGCGAAGAGGAATTTCGTACCTTTCTTGCTGCAAACATAGCCGCAGTACAGGCTGCGCTACATACCAACAATAACTCCGAATCTAGCAATTCAGCTAACGGCGCAAGAAATCGTGTAGGATGCACCTACAAAGAATTCACTGCCTGCAAACCTTTGGAATTTGATAGAACCGAAGGACCGATCGGATTGAAACGGTGGACCGAGAAGGTCAAATCGGTGTTTTCCATAAGTAAGTGTACTGAAGAGGACAAAGTGAAGTACGCTACGCATACCTTCACAGGTACTGTGTTAACATGGTGGAATACCTATCTAGAGTAAGTGGGACAAGATGATGCTTACGCACTACCGTGGTCAGCATTCAAACACTTGATGAATGAGAAGTACCGTCCCAGAACTGAGGTCAATAAGCTCAAGACAGAACTTAGAGGGTTACGAACCCAAGGATTTGATATTACCACGTACGAAAGACGATTCACAGAATTGTGCCTATTGTGTTCGAGAGCGTTCGAAGATGAGGAAGAGAAGATCGACGCGTTTGTGAAAGGATTACCGGAAAGAATCCAAGAAGATATAAGTTCACACGAGCCCGCCTCCATACAACAGGCATGTAGAATGGCTCACAAACTAGTGAACCAGATTGAGGAAAGAATTAAAGAACAGGCGGCTGAAGAGGCCAATGTGAAGCAAGTCAAAAGAAAGTGGGAGGAAAACGGTGATAAGAATCACCAATACAACAACAACAGCAATTACAACAGTAATCGCAACAACTATCCCAACAATCGCAACATCAATCGCAACTACAACAAATGGTCCAACAACAACAACAACAACAATAACAACAACTACAACAATCATCCCAACAACAATAACAACCGCAACAACAACAACAACAATCAGAAGCAGCTATGCCAAAGGTGTGAAAAGTATCACTCGGCGTTCTGCACCAAATTTTGCAACAAGTGTAAAAGAAATGGTCATAGCGCGGTGAAGTGTGAGGTCTACGGACCAAGGGTTATCAGAACGAAAGGAACAAATGGTGTCGGAACGAGTAATGGTGGAGCAAGTAGTGTCGGAGCAAGTTATGCAAATGTAGTTTGTTATAAATGTAGAAAACCGGGTCACATTATTAGAAATTTTCCGAACCAGGAGAACACGAATGGACAAGGCAGCGTTGGAGTTTTCAATATTAATGCGGTAGAGGCACAGGAAGACCCGGAGCTTGTTACGGGTACGTTTCTTATTGACAATAAATCTGCTTACGTTTTATTTGATTCGGGTGCGGATAGAAGCTATATGAGTAGAGATTTTTGTGCTAAATTAAGTTGTCCATTGACGCCGTTGGATAGTAAATTTTTACTCGAATTAGCAAACGGTAAATTAATTTCAGCAGATTATATATGCCGGAATCGAGAAATTAAACTGGGTAGCGAAATATTTAAGATTGATTTGATACCAGTTGAGTTAGGGAGTTTTGATGTAATAGTTGGCATGGACTGGCTGAAGAAGGTGAAAGTAGAGATCGTATGTTATAAAAATGCAATTCGCATTGTACGAGAAAAAGGAGAACCCTTAATGGTATACGGAGAAAAGGGCAACACAAAGCTACATCTTATTAGTAATTTGAAGGCACAAAAACTGATAAGAAAAGGTTGCTATGCTGTTCTAACACACGTCGAGAAAGTACAAACTGAAGAAAAGAGCATCAATGATGTTCCCGTCACAAAAGAATTTCCCGATGTATTTCTGAAAGAATTACCGGGACTACCTCCACATCGATCTGTTGAATTTCAAATAGATCTTGTACCAGGAGCCACACCAATAGCTCGTGCTCCTTATAGACTCGCACCCAGCAAGATGAAAGAACTGCAAAGCCAACTGCAAGAACTATTAGAACGTGGTTTCATTTGACCAAGCACATCACCATGGGGAGCTCATGTTTTGTTTGTCAAGAAGAAGGATGGTACATTTAGGTTATGTATTGACTACAGAGAGTTGAACAAACTTACCATCAAAAACCGTTATCCACTGCCGAGAATTGACGACTTACTTGATCAACTACAAGGCTCGTCAGTTTATTCGAAGATCGATTTACGTTCTGGATATCATCAAATGCGAGTAAAGGAGGACGATATTCCAAAAACTGCTTTTAGGACGCGTTATGGTCATTACGAGTTTATGGTTATGCCGTTTGGATTGACTAACGCACCAGCTGTATTCATGGACCTTATGAACCGAGTGTGTGGGCCATATCTTGACAAGTTTGTCATTGTTTTTATCGATGATATACTTATTTACTCAAAGAATGATCAAGAGCATGAAGAACATTTGAGAAAAGTGCTAGAAGTATTGAGGAAAGAAAAACTGTACGCTAAGTTTTCAGAGTGTGCATTTTGGTTGGATGAAGTTCAATTCCTCGGTCACATAGTGAACAAATAAGGTATCCAGGTGGACCCGGCAAAGATCGAAACCGTTGAAAAGTGGGAAACCCCAAAAACTCCGAAGCATATACGTCAATTTTTAGGATTGGCTGGTTACTACAGAAGATTCATCCAAGATTTCTCCAAAATAGCAAAACCCTTGACTGCATTAACGCATAAAGGGAAGAAATTTGAATGGAAGGATGAACAAGAAAAGGCGTTTCAATTATTGAAGAAAAAGCTAACTACGGCACCTATATTGTCATTGCCTGAAGGGAATGATGATTTTGTGATTTATTGTGACGCATCAAAGCAAGGTCTCGGTTGTGTATTAATGCAACGAACGAAGGTGATTGCTTATGCATCTAGACAATTAAAGATTCACGAACAAAATTATACGACGCATGATTTGGAATTAGGCACGGTTGTTTTTGCATTAAAGACTTGGAGGCACTACTTATATGGGGTCAAAAGTATTATATATACCGACCACAAAAGTCTTCAACACATATTTAATCAGAAACAACTGAATATGAGGCAGCGTATGTGGATTGAATTGTTGAATGATTATGACTTTGAGATTCGTTACCACCCGGGGAAGGCAAATGTGGTAGCCGATGCCTTGAGCAGAAAGGACAGAGAACCAATTCGAGTAAAATCTATGAATATAATGATTCACACTAACCTTACTACTCAAATAAAGGAGGCGCAACAAGGAGTTTTAAAAGAGAGAAATTTAAAGGATGAAATACCCAAAGGATCGGAGAAGCATCTTAATATTCGGGAAGACGGAACCCGGTATAGGGCTGAAAGAATTTGGGTACCAAAATTTGGAGATATGAGAGAAATGGTACTTAGAGAAGCTCATAAAACCAGATACTCAATACATCCTGGAACGGAGAAGATGTACAAGGATCTTAAGAAACCTTTTTGGTGGCCAGGTATGAAAGCCGATATTGCTAAATATGTAGGAGAATGTTTGACGTGTTCTAAGGTCAAAGCTGAACATCAGAAACCATCAGGTCTACTACAACAACCTGAAATCCCGGAATGGAAATGGGAAAACATTACCATGGATTTCATCACTAAATTGCCAAGGACTACAAGTGGTTTTGATAATATTTGGGTAATAGTTGATCGTCTCACCAAATCAGCACACTTCCTGCCAATAAGAGAAGATGACAAGATGGAGAAGTTAGCACGACTGTATTTGAAGGAAGTCGTCTCCAGACATGGAATACCAATCTCTATTATCTCTGATAGGGATGGCAGATTTATTTCAAGATTCTGGCAGACATTACAGCAAGCATTAGGAACTCGTCTAGACATGAGTACTGCCTATCATCCACAAACGGATGGGCAGAGTGAAAGGACGATACAAACGCTTGAAGACATGCTACGAGCATGTGTTATTGATTTCGGAAACAGCTGGGATCGACATCTACCGTCAACAGAATTTTCCTACAACAACAGCTATCATTCAAGCATTGAGATGGCGCCGTTTGAAGCACTTTATGGTAGAAAGTGCAGGTCTCCAATTTGTTGGAGTGAAGTGGGGGATAGACAGATTACGGGTGCGGAGATAATACAAGAAACTACCAAGAAGATCATCCAAATTCAACAACGGTTGAAAACCGCCCAAAGTCGACAAAAGAGCTACGCCGACATTAAAAGAAAAGATATAGAATTTGAAATTGGAGAGATGGTCATGCTTAAGGTTGCACCTTGGAAAGGTGTTGTTCGATTTGGTAAACGAGGGAAATTAAATCCAAGGTATATTGGACCATTCAAGATTATTGATCGTGTCGGACCAGTAGCTTACTGACTTGAGTTACCTCAACAACTCGTGGCTGTACATAACACTTTCCACGTCTCGAATTTGAAGAAATGTTTTGCTAAAGAAGATCTCACTATTCTGTTAGATGAAATCCAAATCAACGAAAAACTTCAATTCATCGAAGAACCCGCCGAAATAATGGATCGTGAGGTTAAAAGACTTAAGCAAAACAAGATACCAATTGTTAAGGTTCGATGGAATGCTCGTAGAGGACCCGAGTTCACCTGGGAACGAGAAGATCATATGAAGAAGAAATACCCGCATTTATTTCCAGAAGATACGTCAACACCTCCAACTGCTTAAAATTTCGGGACGAAATTTATTTAACGAGTAGGTACTGTAGTGACCCGAACTTTTCCATGTTTATATATATATTAAATGAAATTGTTATTTATATGATTAAGTGTTTCCAACATGTTAAGCAATCAAACTTGTTAAGACTTGATTAATTGAAATAGGTTTCATGTAGACAATTGACCACCCAAGTTGACCGGCGATTCGCGAACGTTAAAACTTGTAAAAACTATATGATGACATATATATGGATATATATATATATATATATATATATATATATATATATATATATATATATATATATATATATATATATATATATATATATATATATATATATAGTTAACATGATATTATGATAAGTAAACATATCATTAAGTATATTAACAATGAACTACATATGTAAAAACAAGACTACTAACTTAATGATTTTGAAACGAGACATATATGTAACGATTATCGTTGTAACGACATTTAATGTATATATATCATATTAAGATATATTAATACATCATGATATCATGATAATGTAATAATTTAACATCTCATTTGATTTAATAAACAATGGGTTAACAACATTTAACAAGATCGTTAACCTAAAGGTTTCAAAACAACACTTACATGTAACGACTAACGATGACTTAACGACTCAGTTAAAATGTATATACATGTAGTGTTTTAATATGTATTCATACACTTTTGAAAGACTTCAAGACACTTATCAAAATACTTCTACTTAACAAAAATGCTTACAATTACATCCTCGTTCAGTTTCATCAACAATTCTACTCGTATGCACCCGTATTCGTACTCGTACAATACACAGCTTTTAGATGTATGTACTATTGGTATATACACTCCAATTATCATCTCTTAGCAGCCCATGTGAGTCACCTAACACATATGGGAATCATCATTAGGCAACTAGCATGAAATATCTCATAAAATTACAAAAATATGAGTAATCATTCATGACTTATTTACATGAAAACAAAATTACATATCCTTTATATCTAATCCATACACCAACGACCAAAAACACCTACAAACACTTTTATTCTTCAATTTTCTTCATCTAATTGATCTCTCTCAAGTTCTATCTTCAAGTTCTAAGTGTTCTTCATAAATTCTACAAGTTCTAGTTTTATAAAATCAAGAATACTTCCAAGTTTGCTAGCTTACTTCCAACCTTGTAGAGTGATCATCCAACCTCAAGAAATCTTTCTTATTTACAGTAAGATATCTTTCTAATACAAGGTAATACTCATATTCAAACTTTGATTCAATTTCTATAACTATAACAATCTTATTTCGAGTGGAAATCTTACTTGAACTTGTTTTCGTGTCATGATTCTGCTTCAAGAACTCTCAAGCCATCCAAGGATCCTTTGAAGCTAGATCCATTTTTATCATTTCCAGTAGCTTTATCCAAAAAACTTGAGGTAGTAATAATGTTCATAACATCATTCGATTCATACATATAAAGCTATCTTATTCAATGGTTTAAACTTGTAATCACTAGAACATAGTTTAGTTAATTCTAAACTTGTTCGCAAACAAAAGTTAATCCTTCTAACTTGACTTTTAAAATCAACTAAACACATGTTCTATATCTATATGATATGCTAACTTAATGATTTAAAACCTGGAAACACGAAGAACACTGTAAAACCGGACATGAAACTATATCCAAAAACACCGCGGGCTGTTTTGGGTTAGTTAATTAAAAACTATGATAAACTTTGATTTAAAAGTTGTTCTTCTGGGAAAATGATTTTTCTTATGAACATGAAACTATATCCAAAAATCATGATTAAACTCAAAGTGGAAGTATGTTTTCTAAAATGGTCATCTAGACGTCGTTCTTTCGACTGAAATGACTACCTTTACAAAAATGACTTGTAACTTATATTTCCGATTATAAACCTATACTTTTTCTGTTTAGATTCTTAAAATAGAGTTCAATATGAAACCATAGCAATTTGATTCACTCAAAACGGATTTAAAATGAAGAAGTTATGGGTAAAACAAGATTGGATAATTTTTCTTGTTGTAGCAACGTGAAAATTGGTAACAAATCTATATTAATCATATCCTAGCTAACTTATATTTTATTATACATGTATTCTAATATATTATGTAATCTTGGGATACCATAGACACGTATGCAAATGTTTTGACATATCATATCGACCCATGTGTATATATTATTTGGAACAACCATAGACACTCTAAATGCAGTAATGTGGGAGTTAGCTATACAGGGTTGAGGTTGATTCCAAAAATATATATACTTTGAGTTGTGATCTAGCCTGAGACATGTATACACTGGGTCGTGGATTGATTCAAGATAATATATATCAATTTTTTTCTATACATCTAACGTTGGACAACAAGTTGTAGGTTACTAACGAGGACAGCTGACTTAATAAACTTAAAACATCAAAATGTATTAAAAGTGTTGTAAATATATTTTGAATATACTTTGATATATATGTACATATTTGTTATAGGTTCGTGAATCGACCAGTGGCCAAGTCTTACTTCCTGACGAAGTAAAAATCTGTGATGGTGAGTTATAGTCCCACTTTTAAAATCTAATATTTTTGGGATGAGAATACATGCAGGTTTTATAAATGATTTACAAAATTGACACAAGTACATGAAACTACATTCTATGGTTGAATTATCGAAATCGAATATTCCCCTTTTTATTAAGTCTGGTAATCTAAGAATTAGGGAACAGACACCCTAATTGACGCGAATCCTAATGATAGATCTATTGAGCCTAACAAACCCTATCCAAAGTACCGGATGCTTTAGTACTTCGAAATTTATATCATATCCGAAGGGTGTCCCGGAATGATGGGGATATTCTTATATATGCATCTTGTTAATGTCGGTTACCAGGTGTTCACCATATGAATGATTTTTATCTCTATGTATGGGATGCGTATTGAAATATGAAATCTTGTGGTCTATTGTTACGATTTGATATATATATAGGTTAAACCTATAACTCACCAACATTTTTGTTGACGTTTAAAGCATGTTTATTCTCAGGTGAATACTAAGAGCTTCCGCTGTTGCATACTAAAATAAGGACAAGATTTGGAGTCCATGTTTGTATGATATTGTGTAAAAACTGCATTTAAGAAACATATGTCGATGTAATATATTTCTATTGTAAACCATTATGTAATGGTCGTGTGTAAACAGTATATTTTTAGATTATCATTATTTGATAATCTACGTAATGCTTTTGAAACCTTTATTGATAAAATAAAGGTTATGGTTGTTTTAAAAATGAATGCAGTCTTTGAAAAACGTCTCATATAGAGGTCAAAACCTCGCAACGAAATCAATTAATATGGAACGTTTATAATCAATATGAACGGGACATTTCAATAAAGACAATAACAAACTTATCTAAATATGGACTACATACTCGGTGCATGAGGTCCATGAAAACTGCGGGTGCATTGGTTAAACCGAATGGCATAACCATGAATTCGTAGTGGCCATAACGAGTTCTGAAGGCTGTTTTCGGTATATCGGCTTCTTTAACCCTTAGTTGATGATAACCCGACCTTAGGTCGATTTGGGAGTATACGCTCGAACCTTGGAGTTGATCGAATAGGTCATCGATTCGGGGTAAAGGGTATCAGTTTTTAAAGATGACTTTTTTCAGCTCACGGTAATCGATACACATGCGAAAAGACCCATCTTTCTTTTTAACGAACAAAATTGGAGCTCCCCATGGTGACGTACTCGGTCGTATGAAACCACGTTCTAATAATTCTTGTAGTTGACTTTGTAATTCTTTCATTTCGGTGGGCGCAAGTCTATATGGAGCACGAGCTATTGGTGCGGTTCCCGGTACAAGATCTATTTGGAATTCAACGGATCGGTGTGGAGGTAGTCCCGGTAATTCGTTCGAAAACACCTCAGGAAATTCTCTTGCAACGGAAACGTCATCGATTTTCTTTTCTTCTTTTTCAACCTTCTCGACGTGTGCTAGTAAGGCATAACAACCTTTTCTTATTAGTTTGCGTGCCTTCAAACTACTGATAAGATTTAATTTGGCATTACCCTTTTCTCCGTACACCATTAAGGGTAACCCGTCTTCCCTCGGAATGCGAATCGCCTTCTCATGACAAACAACTTCGGCTTTCACCCTGGACATCCAGTCCATTCCAATAATTACATCGAAGCTTCCCAATTCCATCGGTATTAAATCAATTGCAAACGTTTCGCTAACTAAACTAATTTTTCGATTTCGGCAAATTTTATCAACCTTAATTAGTTTACCGTTTGCTACTTCAACTATACACTTTTTATCCAAAGGCGTTAACGGGCAATTTAATTTGGCACAAAATTCTCTACTCATATAACTTCTATCGGCACCCGAATCAAATAAAACATAAGCAGGTGTATTGTTGATAAGAAACGTACCCGTAACAAGCTCCGAGTCTTCCTGTACTTTCTCCCCATTAATGTTGAAGGCTCTCCCATAGCCTTGCCTATTTCCATTCTGGCACTGGTTTATGGTATGGCCCGATTTTCCACATCCATAGCAAACAACGCCGTTATTATTTGTTCCGGCATTATTTGCTCCTTTGTTTCTATTTAGTCCGTAGACTTCACACTTTGCCGCAATATGGCCATTCCTGTTGCACCTGTTACATAACCCTCTACAAAGCCACTCTGGATGAAACGTATCACACCTTGGGCATATAGTTCTTTGCTTTTTGTTGTCATTGTTGTTATTATTGTTGTTGTTGTTGTTAGGGTTATTGTTGTTGAGATGGTTGTTGTTGTTATTGTTAGGATTGGGGTTGTTTTTGTTGTAGTTTTGGTTGCGGTTGTTGTTGTTGTAATTGTTATTGGAATGGTTGTTGCGGTTATTGTTGCGGTTGTTGTTGCGATTATTATTGTTGTTGGGGTGGTTGCGATTGTTATTGCAGTTGTTGTTTTGATTGTTGTTGTTGGACTGGTGACCCTGATCACTGCTTTCCTCCCACTTTCTCTTTCCCTGTTTCTTTATGGCCTCCTCGGCCGCCTCTTTCTTTATCCTTCCTGTAATTTGGCCTATCAATTTGTGGGCTATACGACTCACTTTCTGCATTATTGCAGGGTCGTTAGCACCTACATGCTCTTGGATTCGTTTCGGCAATCCTTTTATGAACGCTTCAATTTTTGCCTCTTCATCCTCAAATACTCCAGGACACATTAAAACCAGTTCGTTGAAACGTCGCTCGTAGGTAATGACGTCTAACCCTTGGGTTGTCAGTGCTTTAAGCTCTTCCTTGAGCTTGTTGATTTCAGTTCTGGGATGGTACTCTTCCTTCATCATGTGCTTGAAGGCGGACCATGGAAGTGCGTAGGCAGTATTCTGTCCTACGTAATCCATGTAGGTATTCCACCATGTCAAAGCAGTACCCCTGAAAGTATGTGTGGCATACTTAACTTTATCCTCTTCTGCGCAGTTGCTGATTGCAAACACGGCTTCAACCTTCTCTGTCCACCGCTTTAGTCCAACGGGTCCTTCGGTTACTTCAAACTCATTGGGTTTGCAGGCCATAAAAGCTTTGTAGGAACATCCTACCCGGTTGCCATTGTTTCCTCCACTGCTGAAACCCGATTGGTTATTGTTGTTCATTGCATTCACCACTGCAGCCGTATTTGCAGTGAAAGCTTGAAGTTCTTCTGTATTCAATTGTTGTTGTCTAGTAGCTGGAGGAGCCATTTCCTTCAAAAATAGCCGACTGAGTTAATCATATAGAATTTTAGAAGTAGCCAAAAAGTATTTTGTAGCTTAATATGAACTTATTATTATAAAAGCCTTTTCTTCATATTAGCATTTTATAACTATAATAATGTTCATACTTAGCAGCTAACACACAAATTAACTACTAAAATTCTAATATGAAAAACTATGGTAAGTTATTATGTTACTACGTAATAATAAGTTGTAATAATAATAATAAACCTTCCATGCTTATTCTTATTATTATACAATCATAAGGAAAATTACATTGCGGATTTTCTTACAAACTTAAACACATAATATAATACATATTATACAATGCATGGAATATAGGGTAGTCATCGATAGTTTAAGAATGACGAGGTTTCTTAGATGTTGACGTTGTTTCTTTCTCAGTCAAACGTTTGGATCTTCGTTTGGATAGTTCTTTTTTCAATTCCTCCCAATTGGTTCTTTCGGCTAATTGCTTAGGAACAAAACCACCAGTCGTTATACGAGCGGTCATTTTGTAAACTGCTTTCTTAGATGGTTCATGTGGATGGTCACAAACATTTTGGGTCATACTAGGTTCATCGGGTTTGGGATTGGGTATAACAGCCAAAGATTTTCCCAAATCACGTTGTGGTTCGGTAATTTCCACAACTTCTTCAGGATCCTCTTCTTCGGGTTCCTCCTCTGGATCTTCTTCCGGATCCTCTTCCGGAACCTCTTCTGGCAATTGTGAATCTTCCTAATTTTCCCAACAATTTTCCTCTTTAATGGTAGTACCAAAAGTTAACTTTTCCGTTGGTTCATAAGTCGTATGCTTTGACTCAACATTCGAATCACTTGATAAGTAAATGAAATCTGAATCACTAGAGATGCTTATATGATCGGATGAAGTCATCTATCACATAATAGCAGACACGTTAAGAGAATGATATATCTTATAATATTTATATGTTAATAATCTTATGTTTCCAACAATTATATTAAGCAATCATTTTTAAAACAATTACGGTCGAAGTCCAGACTCACTAATGCATCAAAAATCAGTTAGACACACTAATGAAAAATTTTCTGATTCTCTAAGACCAACGCTCGAATACCAACTGAAATGCCCCGTTCATATTAATTATAAACGTTTCATATTAATTGATTTCTTTGCGAGGTTTTGACCTCTATATGAGACGTTTTCAAAGCTTGCATTCATTTTAAAATAACCATAACCTTTGTTATTGAATAAAGGTTTAAAAGCATAAGTTTTGATTGTCGATCAAAGACAATCTCCTTAAAATACATGTATTTTACACACACCATTACATACTTGTCAACAATATATTACAAATACAATTCCCGAATGCAAGTTTATTTATTTAGAAAAGCATAATGACTCCAAATCTTGACGTTAAGTAAACATGCAACAGCGGAAGCTTTCTAATAATCACCTGAGAATAAACATGCTTAAAAAGTCAACAAAATTGTTGGTGAGTCATAGGTTTAGTTTCTATATAATAATCATAACATTTAATAAGCCACAAGATTTCATTTAATTAAATGCGCAGGATCATTACAACTGTAAAAATCATTCATACGATGAGCCTCCTGGTAACCGACCTTAACGTAAATCGCTTAAGATATTTGGCATCATACATTCCACTATTCAAATGTATGACAAGAAACCTTCGAAGTACTAAAGCATTTCCACTATTCGAAAATGGGGGTGGTTGGTGCCCGTAGATCTACCTTTAGGATTCGCGTCAATTAGTGTTTTTCACTAATTCTTAGGTTACCAAGCATAATAATAATAATAAGTACAGATATCCAGTATAACAAAACAATCGTAGAATGTAGTTTCATGAACTTGTGCTTATTTTGTAAAACATTTATAAATTTGCATGTACTCTCATCCCAAAATAATTTAGATAGTAAAAATGGGACTATAACTCACTTGTGATGATTTCCGAATAGATGGTAATAAGCCTTGGCCTTTGACAAATTCACGAACCTAATAATAATATTCTTGTGTCAAGATATATATATATATAATTAATATTCCATACTTATGATACCTGTGATAATTTTAATTGTCCATTGTTAGTAGTCCAATGTTCGTATTCCAATGGTCCGATAGTCCAACAGTATAAATATATATATAAATATAAATGCGATATTATGTTAGAATTTATTAACACTATAATATATTGTCTTAATATAATAAGACACATAATATGTATATTGTCTGAAGCAATCCGCGACCCATTGTATACATATCTCAGGCTCGATCACAACTCAAAGTATATATATTATGTTGGAATCCACTTTGACCCACAGCTAACTCGAGATTACTGCCAATGGTGTCTTATAGTTCGTTCCAATAATATATATAGAAGAAGTCAAAATGATATGTCAAAACTTTGTATACGAATCCACAGTGATCAAGTCATATATATATATATATATATATATATATATATATATATATATATATATATATATATATATATATATATATATATATATATATATATATATATATATATATATATATATATGGTGCATTACGATCTTTATTAAGACTATAATATATTGTCGTAGAACTTAATCACTACTATTATAAATTATATTTCCATAAGTTTGGGAACAAGACATGTATAAATACATGTAGGATACAAGGTAAGTTAGCTAGGATAAGGTTAGCATCCATTTTTATTAATCAAAACCGTAGCTAAAAACAAACAAAAATATCCAATTTTGTTTTACCCATAATTTCTTCGTTACAAATCCATTTTGAGTGATTTGACTTGGCATAGTTTTGTATCGAACCGTTATTTATTAATCTAAACAGAAAAAGTATATGTTTATAGTCGAAAATACAGCTTAGGTGTCAAATACAAGAAGATAGTCATATCCATCGTAAGAACGACATCTTGATGACTCTTTTGAAAAACATACTTCCAATTAGAGTTTAATCATGGATTTTGGATATATTTCATATCCATATAAAATAAGATTTTTCACCAAAGGAAATATTTTAATTCAAAGTTTAAGGTAGATTTTTAAAATCAAACCCAAAATAGCCCCCGATGATCTATGACGGCGTATGTTCAGTTTTAAGGGGTTCTTTGTGTTTACAAGTTTTATATCCTTTTGTTAGCTTGACATACTGTCATAATACATGTGTTGACATATTTTAAAAGTCAAGTTAGAAGGATTAAGTTTGTTTGTGAACAAGTTTAGAATTAATCTAAACTATGTTCTTGTTGTTGTAAGTTATAAACTCATAATAAGATAGCTATATGGATATGAATCGAAAAAGATTATGAATAAGGTGACTACCTCAAATTAAATGAACAAAGTTGTTGATAAAATAAGATGATAATCTTGTGATCAAAGATATCCTTGATGGCTTGTAATCCTTGGAGTAGAATCATAGAATGAAGAAAAGTTCGAATAAGATTTCTATCTTGAATTAAGATAGTTATAAGTATATGAATTGAACCAAAGCTTATATATGATTCTTACCTTGATAAAGAGGAGTATATGAGTTAACAAAGTGTTCTTGAAGCTAGTTTATGATCAAAGTGAATGAAGATTTTCTAGTACTTGAAGTATGTGTGTTTAAAGAGTATTTAAAGAGTAAGAAATGGAGAGAATACTTGGATTTCTTGTGTGTGAGTATTATGAGAGTGAAGGTAAGTTAAATAGCTGATATAAATGAGTAAAAAGAGTGTTAAAAGTCGTGGTTCATGCATATGGTTAAGAGACTTTATCAAAATTTGGAATATAGCATAATAAAGCAAACTAGAAGTTAAATGTTGGTTCCCACAAGTCTCCATCATGTTTATCCTTGTCTTGTGACTCATAGGGCTGCTAAGGAGGCTATAATTGGTATTTCATATTGGTATATACTCATAGTATTTAAGTATGGAAGCTGGGTATTATAAGGGTGTAAATACCGAATGAATACGAATAGAATTCTTGATGGAATTGAATGAGATTATGAGTATAGCTATCTTTGTTGAGTATAAGTATGTTAGTATATATGTTTAAGTCCTTCAAAAGTGTATTAATACATATTAATACAATACATATACATACATTTTAATTTAGAAGTTATTACAACGTTAATCGTTATATATATGTATATAGCCTTGAAGTCTTTAAGTTAGTAATCTCATTTTATGCATATAACCAATTGTTAATATATGTAATGAGATACTTAAATATCATTTAACAATCATGATTATATATTTATATTCATATATACGTCATTAAATAATTATTACGAATTATGACGTTCGTGAATCGTCAGACAGACAGGGTGGCCAAATGTTTGTATAAAATTCATTTTAAATAACCAAGTCTTAATGAGTTTGATTGATTAACATGTTGGAAACATTAATTATGTAAATATTAATCTTCTATATATTAACGAAAAAATTCGGGTCGTTACAGAGAGGCAGGATCCTTTTGGTTCCAATATAATTGGAGACTGTTCGAAAAATCCAACAACCAAGTCTGTGTATACTTGTCTTTCTTAGACACCACCAAACAACACTTTTGTCTGTTTAAAATCTTTCTTAATCAAAATATTTGATCCCCGGTAGCAGCGCCAAGAAAAAAGCTAACTTATATGCTACTAACGGACGATTTTATTTGTGCGGTGTCGTTAGGTCGCAGGATGTCTGGTTCGGTAGCACACAGTGTCTTCGTTTATTTATATTGTGCGGAATTTACTTTTACTTTCTAAGGTGTAGAAGGTGTAAGTTAACCTAGTGTCATGTTTTTTCTATGGAATAACGAATTGAAGATCAAGTGGATAATTGTCTTTTAGTTAAATTACCTGGATAAAAAATAGTAGTTGGGTTAAGCTAAAAGCCCTAAGTGAGGAAAAGTAAATAAGTGGAAGGATATACGGAGTATGCAGATCAGGGAAATGTTGACCAAGATATCAGTGTTGGGTTAAGGAAAGGTAATTATGCTTATGTTAAGATTATGCTTGGAATGATGTAGATCTGGTTGGATGAGCCAATTACACAGACCTACTTGTCTCTGAACTCTCGGAGTTCTCTTTGAGCAGTGAGAAGTATGTCACTTGGTCGTATAATTGAAGGGTAGCTATACCTCAGAGGTTATCCTTCGTAAAGTACTAGGTTTATTAGTGAGTTGAGCTCTAATCCTAACACTCGTTATTAGTTTAATTAACTGAATAACAACGTGCCGTGTTGATTGAACATTGATCACAAACGGAAGGAATCCGTCGGTTTAAGTTGGCAAAACCTTAAATGAAAGCTAAAAACCATTTCATCATACTAATGAGATCATATCAATTCAAACATTATACATTATTACAGTTGATATACTTATAGTAAAGCAGATAGAAACCTAATGAATACCTAGACAGTTGATATGACTAAGACCTAAGGAAACAATCAGACAAGAACATGCAATAGGCTTAGGTCACACAGTGAAGGCACTAACTAGATCTTAACAGCTCCTACAAAGTCTCTTCAGAACAGTCAATAGGCATACTAGGTCATTCATGTCTCAATTCCTATGTTTCGTGTCCTAAAAGCGCATTAAATGCCTCTCGGAAACTCCGGCCATACCGAGTTCATAGAATCTTCGGATACAGTATAACCAGGGGTCTTAATCCTATGAAGTAGCTAATTTCATACAGGTGGACAAGTCCTAATCACAACCTAGGTTGGTCAATCCTTAAGATGCTAGCATACAAATCTACCAGACTCCCTAGTTTAGTATTATAACAGTAATCGTACTAATTTAACATAATTATGCTAACCCAAACTTCTATCATGGTAACATACAGATTAATTAAGCTATCATGGTAATATCGGAACGCATTATTAAACATAAAAAATAAGAACACATGTTTAATACAAAATACAAGCGTTTCGGATAAAATCTGAAAAGGCTGATGAAATCTGCCCGAGATCGCAGGGACTCACCGGGATATCCTCCGGAAAATAAAAGTTAAGCTAACTACTACTAAAAAATAACTAAAAGCTCGAAAATATGAAATGAATTACAAAGTGAGTGTGTGTTGAAATGGATGGAGAAAGCCCTTTAAATAGACTTGGAATTTGCCTGCAAACGGCTGACAGGCTGTTTGTCAAGCTGTTTGGCAAGCCGTTTGCAGGGCCCATTTGCTAAGTTTGCCCATTTAAGGTGCCCGTTTGCTCTGACCATTTGGCAGGCCATTTGGCATACTGGCAGGCCATTTGGCAGCCCGTTTGGCAAGCCGTTTGGCTTGCTGATTTGCTGGATCGTAACTTGATTTCTTGTCTTTCACCGTTTTCGCTCCAGAATCTTCGTTTTAGCTCCGTTTTACTTAATTCTTTTTGCATTGCCTTCGTAATTACTTAATCTACAAAATCAACCAAAAAAGCGATAATTTGGCCGACAAATTTTAAATCTTTATTGATCTAGGGCTTAATATTGGGGATAAAAATGTGACTTTTGACCGATATCATCGGCTAAGATCATTTTGGTGATCATGTCGGTGTCATTGTGAGACGATCCAATTCTGCTCGAACCGCCAGTTTTGAGACCAAGGCCGAGCTTCAACCTCTCCCCACCGTGTGGGGATCCCTCGTGTGTGTCCTCGTCGTCATCAGAGACATTCATCTCGTCTCCCGACGCTTCACCGGAGTGGATGTGAGCGATTGATTGTTTTGAGGTTGAGGTGGCTCTACCGTTGGTGAGCTTCCTTTGTTCAAAGGTGGTTGAACGTCATCGCTCGTACCTTTCTTACTTGCCGTTTTTCTACTTGGTTTTAATGTGTTGTTCGTACCTTTAGGTGGCGCCATTTGATCAAACCAAAATCGACTAGTGTAAATAGATTTCGGGTTTGAGTGCTTGATTTGGGAAAAAGAGTAAGGCGAATGTTTTAACTCCAATAATTGTGCAAACCCCGATTTGGAATCTGGATTCCAAGGGCGTAAAACAATCGATTGAATTAACCTTATTCGATTGTTATCGAATAAGTTAATATCTAAGAGTGGGGATTAATTCCGACAATGATCGGAGCATTGATCGGAATAGAGTTAATGACTGGAGTAATGCCACCGTAGTTGATTTAGGTAGAGTAACATTAATGCATACAGTGTTGTCTGAATGAATGATCTTGTCATCGTATTTATACGTGTTGCGAGGGAATGATGACGAGACACATGTCCCTTTCATGGTTGTAACAAACTCTGCCAATCCCGAGGGGTGACGTGGCACCTTTTCTTTTCATGGGAATAATCGAACATATCCTAACAAACTTTCCTAGATTCGTGGGCTGACGTGGCATGCAACTTGTTTGTATGTTTGTTCCGGGATCGAGTATTCATTCCGGGATGACGTGTCTACTCCGGGACAGTGCACTTTCTCCAGGACGGCGTGCTTGTCCCGGGAGGGTATCTTTCTGCCGGGTTGAAATACCGAACCGAGAAGTGGTGACAGTACCAGCACCGTGTCAGTTCCGACTAAGGTATCACGGAGCTCTCAGACTAATCCGGGAAGGTTTTGCTTTCTATTTATTCCAAGTGTTTATTCACGATTATATTTATCATGACTGGCTACATGATGACAGATGATGTCGGGAAGTAGTCCTTCTCCCAGGATGGACCGTGCCGGGTATGATCCTAGCCGGTCGCTATTTGTTAATGTCGTTTTGAGACGAATCATTATGCGTATCATTACAGATCAAGTGCTAGATCGAAAACCATCCAAAACCCTAGCTTCTGTGTAGTTTTTTGCCCAGATTCGACCAAGCATACAACCGTACGGTTACACACTGCAACCGTACGGATACATCACCCAGCTACTGCAACCACACGGATACACCTCTGCATTCATGTAATCTCAAACCGTTTACTCTCCAACCGTATACCACTGCAACCGTACGGATACAACTTGTACCCGTCCGATTACACATTGCAACCGTTTAAACTCACCCGGTTACATTCTGTAACCGTGTGACCTGCAACCGTGTTAACTTGTGCTCCTGGGTAGTGCAACCGTGTTAATTTCTGCAACCGTGTAGTGCAACCATATGGTTACAATGTCAGACATTTTTGAAACTTTAGAAATGTAGTCAGCTCTTGTCGGTGCTTCTTCGTCGGGTCTTCATCACTTACTTAAGACAGAAAATGAGATTGGTAGTTCTTATCGTGTACCTAGGCTTGAATCATTGGATGACTTTGCCGAGTGGAAACCTAGGTTCTTAATTTCATTAAATGGCATAGACTCAAAGTTGTATAACATCTTAAAGGCTGAATATACTTTTCTGATTAAGGATCATGGTGAGTTTAAGACTCCTATAGAACTAACTGCAGTAGAAAGAGAAGAATACAACTTAGAATGTAAAGCATATAGTCATCTTACTCAGGCTCTTTCTAAGGAGATATTCCATCAGTTTGAGACGCATCAGACCACATATACTTTGTGGAATGCTATTGAGAGTGGAAATGAGGGGAGTGCTGAGTATAGAAAAACTAAGGGTAAGGTTCTAAAGAAGGAATGGAAAAATTTTGCCATTCAGTCTGATGAATTCTTGAAAGATGCTGTTGCTAGGTATCGTCACTTATTGACAGAGCTTAAACTTGTTGATATTGTGTTCCCAAATAAGAAGATGGTACAGTGCTTTCGTGAGGGTTTTTCGATTAAGTGGGATCCTATCATACAAGAAACTGAGAAGTTCTTTGCAATTTCGGATAACACGTTTAGTGCTTTTATTACTAAGCTACAGGCAAAAGAGCTTGAATTTCAAGAGAGGTTGAAAAGGTTGGAGACAGTTCAGAATCCTGTGGTTTATAAAGCTCCTGAAATTGGTTCAGCTGATAAGAAACACGTTCCACCTCAGACAGCTTTTACTTCAAATACTCAGAAGATAACGTCTAGCTATGTCACTCCTGCATCGCAAAATGTTCTTTATCAAACAACTTCAAGCAAGGATGCGAGTACCGAGGTCTTTAGAACTGAAAATATTCGATTGCGTACAATTCAAGGGGTTGAGGAGGGTATGACATTGGTCGTTATGGTTGTGAATTCTTACAATGATCTGTTGCGTGGAAGAATTGAGAACAGTCATTTGGAACAGGAAGACTATGATCAGATAGATGAAAATGAGATGGAGAAAATGGATATCCTCTAGGCTGTGGGAAGTGTTATTCGCAGGGCAAAGACGTATATTGAGAAGACTGGTGAGAAGAACTTGCGTGTGAGCAAGAACACCAAGTTTGGCTTCGATATAAACAAAGTTAGGTGTCACAATTTTCATGAGTTGGGTCACTTTAAGAGAAACTGTAATAAGCTGAAGCAACTAGGCTTTCATAATCCGTTCCATAATCAGAAGCGAGAATCGAAAAATACGGTCAATGCTCCAATTGTGGATGAGTCTTCAAAGGCCTTAGCTGTTACCTATGATGATGAGTCCTATGACTTGTCTATTGATGTAACTGATGCTTTCGATCGTCATGCGAATGTTGTGAGGGTTCAAATTTCTGTGGAAGAGGTTAGGAAAGAAAAGGATGAGAGAGAGAAGATGGGTTGTGTTGGTAGAGATAAGCAATGCAAGTGCCTTGGATGCAGAATGGAAGATAGGATTGACCGAGCATGGTACTGGGCAAATTACTTGCGTCGAGGGTTTGTGAACAAAAGGGTGTAAGAGAAGTTTAAGTGGGCCATTCACAGTGATGGGGACATATGGACAGACAGCGAGTCATCCTCTTCAGACGACGACTCAAAGAAATCTTGTGTGTATGTTGGTCAGTCATGTGTGTGCAACTCAGCTACTGTTAAGACAGAGGATTTTAATGAGGAAAAGTTGGTCAACTTGGAGTTAGGTTCAGATAGCTCAAGTTCAGAGTCGGAATCGGAGTCTGAATCAGAATCTGGTGAGGAGAAGGTCACTCGTCTCTATGCATTTATGGCAGACTCCTCTAATAAAGCTAAGGTAACTCCAAAAACTAATACTGTTTGTGAAAAATGTGTTAGCTTAGATCAGGAACTGAATGAACTTAGGGAGTCAGTAAAGACGTGTACTAGATGTGTAACTTTAGAAGATCAGGTTAAAAGGTTATCTGACATTTTCCTAAACTGTAATAACAGTACTGCCTTAGAACAGGAAATTGATGTGCTTAAAAAGGGTAATCAGGTTCTTAGGAAGCAGTATGAGGACAAATTAATCCTTAAATCTAGAGAAAAAGAGTCTAGGGAAATCATTAAAACATTAGACGACCAGGTGGCCGATTTGAAGTCAAATGTGCTGTTAAATACTCAGACCATTATGAGACAGATCACTGAGATAGATGACCTTAAGAGAGATAAAGAATCCTTTAGGATTAGTTATGAGACTGAAAGAGATAAGGCATATATCTATAAGAGGTCTGCTTTTGTTCTAGAGTATTGTCAAAACATAGGAGGAAAAGAAACTAGTAGTGATTATAAGCAGTGCCCTCTACTGTTTGAGCATGATTATAGCTTCTCACCACCTAAGAAACAGTTCGATGAAGATTTTGTTCCAATTCAACCAACTGAGACCGAACAAGAAAAAGGTAAAGGGTAGGTACAACTGATACTCCTAAAGTAGGGGTAGATAAGACCAATAAGGTAGATAAACCTAACCCTAAACCTGTTAAGATACTGAAAAATCCAGCTAATCAGAGACCTGTCAGGATTAGGAACCGATCACCAATTAAAATTGTTAAAGGTCCTAATTTTGAGGAGGAGGACTTCTTGAAACCAGCATGTAATTCACCACCAAAGTATATTCCTCCACCTAAGAGGTCTCCGGTTGGATCTCCTGAGAGATCTCCTGTGAATAGGAAGTCTTCACCCGAACCTCAGAGACATAGATCTCCACCTGCTTATAGACCTAGATTTAATTCCTATTATAGGGATGAAAATATGGAGACTACGCGTTCATGTTTACACTGCGGTTTGGGAGGTCATAGGGCTATACACTATTCCAAACGTTTCATAGCTCCCAGGAGGAGGATTGAGCTGATTCCCCCTAAGAAGTTTCAAAATTTTAGATCAGCTTCTCCTCCTAAGACTTATATGTCAACTAGACCTAACTCACAAGGGGCTAATAAACATGTGATTCATTAAAATCCGTCCAAGACTGACAGTGGTAAAAGGGTTATGCAAGATAATGTTTATTTTAAGAAACCATTACTAAAAGCCAAATGTGGGTAACCAAGGAGGGATGTAATGGGGCTAGTGGTTCGGGTACAGCTTATTTGGAAAATTAAAAGGTTGTCACCGTTAATGGGAAACCCATTGTCGAAAATACTTGGATTGTTGATAGTGGGGCGTCTCGGCACATGACAGGAAATATGTCTCTGCTTCATGATGTTAAATCAATTAAAGGTGGACCTGTTTCTTTTGCGGGTGATCGAGGAGGGTTTATAACTGCTCAAGGGATGATTTCAAATTCCTCAGTCAGTTTTAACAAAGTGAGTTACGTGAAAGAAATGTCAAATAACCTGTTGTCCATCTCTCAAGTGTGTGATAAGAGGCATAAAGTTCTTTTTGACGAACAGCAGTGTTACATTATGAGAAAGGATTATAAAGTTCCAGAAAATATGATTCTTATGACGACACCCAGATGTCAAGACTTGTACATTCTTGATATGTCAAAGGATTATGTTAAGGAAGCGACAGGGCATCAGGCTTTTGTGTCCAAGGCTACTGAGCAGGAGTCTATGTTGTGGCATAAGAGGATGGGTCATTTGAGTTTTAGGAAAATGAACCATTTATTCATAATTGTTTGGTGGAAGGCATTAATGTAAAAGGGTTTCATGTTCCTGATGGTTGTGTGCCGTGTAACAAAGTGAAGCAAGCTAAGAAACCATACAAAGTTAACAAACATCATTCCATTGATACTCCTCTTGAGTTACTGTATATGGATCTTTTCGGTCGAATCAACAAGAAGAGTATCACTGGACATTCCTATTGCTTAGTGGTTTCTGATTAGTACTCGCGTTTTATGTGGGTTATGATGCTGAAAAGTAAAGCTGATACATTTGAGCAAATCAGGTTGCTGATCACGAGACTTGAAACGTTATACAAGTTGAGGGTAAGAAGAATCCGAACAGATAATGGGACCGAGTTTAAAAATAAGAAGATGGAAGAGTACTGCAATGAGAGAGCAACAACAATTCAGTTCACCATACACTCCGCAGATGAAAGGTGTAGCTGAAAGAAATAATCTTACTCTAATTGAGACTGCCAAAACCATGTTGGCTGACTCAGAATTACCAGTTACCTTTTGGAGTGAAGCAGTTTTGAATGCGTGATATACAATGACTATGGTTCTTGTAGTGAAACGTCACGGCAAGACATGTTATGACCTGCTATTAAAAAGAAAACCTCATATCAAACATCTCGAGCCGTTTAGTTCTCTTTGTACCATAATGGTTAGAGATACATGTGGGAAATTCAATTCGAAAGCCGTTACAGGTAGGTTCTTGGGTTATTGGAATGCATATAAACGTGTTTATAATTTGGAGTCTCGGTGCGATGAAGAATGCACCAAAATCGATGTTCAAAGACATGCATCAATTCCAGCTGGTAAAGGGTATACATGGCAGTTCGACTATGATAAGTTGTTTGATTCGTTCAATCTTCCCGAGGATGACTCTGAGGATGAAGAGATTGCTGCAAAAATGATGTATAACATGCGTATCTCCGTTGAACGTATGTCTGATGTGCGTGTGCAATATCAGGTACCAACTGTAGTTGAAGAAAGAGCACCGGTGACAGGGCCAAATAATGATGAATCAGATTCTGATGATTCAGTTCCTGCATTAGAGGAATCGATATTACAATCTGAGGGGGAGGAGTTGTATCTTGATGAGGTTTATGAGGATGTAATACATGAGGAACCATTTCAAACTGTGAATGAGGATCCTATCAAAACCCATACAGATGAATCTACAGAAACAGACGGACTAAGACGGTCTAGTCGAACGGCATCTCTCCCTAAACATTTTGATGATTATGTTGTTGACCCTGCAGGTGTTTCAGGTGCTAATACAGGTGAATCTTCTGCTTCGGATGAGCGTGTTACACCCTCTGCAAATGTTGTTACTGCTTTTTATACTCAATTAAATCAGACCGGAAGAATCTTCAGGAATGCGCACTGTTGCTTTGTGTCGTAAATCGAACCTGAAGACGTTAAAGATGCGTTGCAGTATGATGAGTGGGTTTCAGCTATGCAGGAAGAACTTCAACAATTCAATCACTTGGCTGTTTGGAGGTTGGTAATACCACCCTCCGGCTGTAAACCGTATGGCCTGAAATGGGTATTGAAAAATAAGACAGATGATCAAGGAATCGTGATCCGGAACAAAGCAAGATTTGTTGTTCGAGGATATTAGCAAATTACAGATATAGATTATGACGAAGTCTATGCTCCGGTTACTAGACTGGAGGCTATTCGAATGTTTTTGGCTTTTGTTTCGTGGAAAGGGTTTAAAGTTTTTCAGATGGATGTTAAGAGTGCATTCTTGTATAGCACTCTGCAAGAAATGGTGTATGTGACTCAGCCGCCGAGTTTTGTTGATCCACATCATCCAGAAAAGGTGTATCTCTTAGAAAAGGCACTGTATGGTCTTCACCCAGCCCCGAGAGCTTGGTATGCTACTCTGTCAAACTATATGATAGAGAACGGCTTTAGACGATGAGTCATCGATCAGGCTCTATTTATTAAAGAAAGGGGCAAAGAAGATCATGCGTTATCTAAAGGGAACTCCAAGTTTGTGCTTATGGTATCTTCGTAAGGATGGGTTTGATCTAACGGCATACAGTGATTTTGACTATGGGGTTGTAAAAGAGATTTCAAATCGACCTCTGGTGGTTGTCAGTTTCTTGGTAGCAGGTTGGTAAGTTAGCAGTGTAAGAAACAAACAGCAGTCGCACAATCAACATGTGAGGCTGAATATATTGCTTCTGCAAGTTGTACGTCTCAAGTTGTCTGGATTCAACAACACTTTCGGGATTACGGTATTCAAATTTCTAACACTCCTATATATGTTGATAATACTGCTACCATTACTGTTACTAAAAACCTTGTTAAACATTCTAAGACCAAACACATAGGGATCAAGTACCATTTCATTAGGGACTGTTATGAAAAGAAACTAATAGATGTCCTACAAATAGGTACAACAACCCAAAGGGCTCGATCTCGTTTCCTATTCCTGTTAAATGTGTTAGGAGTGAAAGATAGGGCGGAGGTTGTGTCTGATAGGGAGTTATTGAAGTAACCATCCAATCTGTATCATTTGTATATTTGCATTTGCATTTTGCATCATTTTTGCATGCTACTTAGTTTATTTTCTGTTATGCATGATCATTTTATTTTCTGTTATGCATTCTAAGATTGAAAAACCAAAAAGATTGTGTTTGTTTGCTTTCTGTTAAGTAGAATAGTTGAGAAAATTGCTTCATCAGAAAATACAAAAACATTGAAAAAGGAAAAAGCCATAAAAATCTGAAAAATCAGAAAATGAGAAGTTGCTATGTGAAAATGGGAAATGATTGTATTACTGAACTTGCATGTTAATCGTTCTACATATAAAGTAAGTAATACATGATTAGTTAATGAATGTTGATAAATTTTGAGGATTGAATTTTGGAATGAGAGGATCACTTAAGCATAAAGTAAATAATCTTGGCAAGGAAATCACGAAAAGTTTTACAGCAGTTGACGGTAGTCACCTAACTATCACTGAGAATGTACTGAGAAATGATCGTTCAGGAACTCAACAGACGGTTGAGGTCTCCCCTACTACGATGTATACTCTAGTGAAGGATTGCCAAGTAAGTCCACAAGGTGAGTTTACTCTGTTAGAACCTATACCAGTTTCTATTTACCTTTATTGCTTGGGTTGAAACGCATCATTATGTTAGTCAGGTATCCAAAAGGGGGTGTTCTCACTATGAACAGGTCGAAAAGTGCAATTTTGTATCACAGATATATCATCGGTTTGAGAATGTATCAAAGGAGACTACTTCAACGCCAAAGATTAAAGCTGAAGTGTGATTCATCTTAAAATGTGGGGCATCATCATCGAAGTTGTAATTTTGATTTCATGTATGGTTTATTTTCAATTATGTTGAGAAAGCTAAAGCGCGAAAAAAAGGTGGATTAGGTTTTATTTTATTCTTGTATATATGATTGTATGGATGTCAATAAAGATGGTGCACCACATCCACAACAAAGATTCGGGAATATCAAAGTTTGGACTTCGTGTCTATCAATCAATTGAATTCTATTTGAATGAGGAAGATGATCAAACAATGTGCTGATCAGAACGGATTAAGTTATCTATATCCGGGGGGAGAAGTGCCAGAGTTTCAGATCTAGAAAACTCAAATTATTCTGTCTGTCCTTGAAGTCATCATTTAGCAGGATTTTTCTTATCATCTAGAGGGACGTTACATCTATTGTCTGTGATATGGGTTGTGCCGATTGATCTAAATAGCTGGGGACATCTTCTGGAGGGTATTCTGACTTAGAATTCCATCACCCCCCAAATACATCATATCATTCCATCATTATTAGCTTTCCGCTCAAGCATGTGGTTTATAGCGACTGGTAACTGTGTTCTTTCGGAGTATGCAATAAAATTGAGACAAACAAAGCCTTCTGAATCGAAAGGTATAAGTTTAAGGTAAAAGCTCATGGCTGATAGGGTTGCTGGAAACATCGTGAGATGCTTCATGTTCAATCAAATCGAAAGTACATCGAGGTGATAGCGGACAGCTTCAATATATTGTGCTCAATTTACTACCTAATAAATTTGTGTTATCTCAAGTGAGGACTGAGTATAAGATTATTTACCTAAGTGTGCAAGTGATTTTCAAAAAGTCTGGGAGGAAAGTCTAATAAGTTTATTGATATTCAAAGACTAAAAGTGTAAGTACTTGAAAATCAAAAATGGAACAAAAAGTTCTGAATGAATGAAATTGACAATGTTAAAACTGTAAAATATAGTTCAGTTCTGATCCCAAGAAAATTTTTGATTAATTCATCTTCTCAAACAAAAATATGTGTTTATGTTATGATAGTTGTATAGTTTGTTCCTCATATTTTAATCTGATATTTTAATTTAGTTTGTGTAAAATGAATAGCAAGTTAATTAGCTCATTATGTCATGCTTGTAATATTCACTATGCGGTTAGTTTATTGATTTAATTGATCATAATGTATATGTTTGCATTTGTTTTCCATAGTTTGCACTATAAAATGAAAAAGACAAAAAGATTGAGTATGTTTTTAGCATTGTTGCATGTTTCATACTGTATAATATTGCATATCATTTGGTGGTTACTTCATAAACTCCGTATGTGTTGACCAGGGGGAGTAAGCAAATGTGAAAGATCCGAAAAACGGAAAAGTTCAATAAGTCAGGTATTATGTTATTTGACTTAATGTGAAATTCAATGGGATCTTGTGAAAGCTGATAAAAATGAGAAACAATGGATTAGATTGGGAAATCTGATAGTTCTATGATAATGTGTTTGTTTGGATGAGATGTGTTTATCCAGAAATGAAAGTTAGAAAAGACAGAATGAAAAGTTAAATTTTTATGTTGTGGATTTGCAACCGGACGGTTACACAATGCAACCGCATGGTTACACCATATAACCGCCCGGATACATAGGTTTTAAGGGTTAATTGGACTTAATGTACAACTGTACGGGTACATCTTGCACCCGCACGGTTGCAAATTTTCTGGCCGAATACAACCTTGCAAGCGCACGGTTGTGATAAATACCCAAACTCAGAACCGTGGGTTGTTTGTGCTTTCAAATTCACTAAGTGTAATAATCATCAAAATTCACAAATTGCTAAGGGAAGTTTTTGACCTCGTTTTCATATTCTACTTGTGTTTATGATCATTTTCTTCATAACGGGTAACATCTAAACTTCCTAAATCATAAGTCATGATTTGTTTTAAGTTTAAATGAACTTTAGATCAATACAGGGATTATAGATGTGTTATAACTGAAATTGTTTCTTTAAAAGTGTTTATCGGAGGTTATACCAGCTTTATCAATCATTGATTCGATAATCAACACTTGTTTTGGAGGATTTAGGTTTTGAAAACCCTAACAGTCCGGATGAATGCAACCGGACGGTTGCAAACTGCAAGCGCACGGTTGTACACACAACCGGGTACTGTTCAGTGCAACCGCACGGTTGCTCTGTAGATTCAGAATCTGAACCTGCAATGGTGCATCCGTGTGGAAAAGGCCTGCACCCGTACGGTTACACTTACAACCGGGTTAACTTCCTTGCAACCGTACGGGTACACATCAGAAACCCTAATTTTGAATTTTGAATTTTTTTTTACTAATAATTTTTGTGTTTGCGATATTGTACTTGTTTATTTCAGATCTAGCTATGTCTGGGACTCCTATTTCAAACGTTCCTACTGCCAAGGCTACCGGCTCTGGTTCCAGTCAGCCACGTGCTGAGAAGAGGTCTAAACCTCGAAGGGTTACTAAGTCTAGATCCAAGAAGGCTGCTGAGCATAATAATGAACTGCAGGTGGGACCCAACAACAACATGCTAGCTAATTTGAACAAGATTGATTATTTAGCTGAGTATCATGGGATTATGGAGTTTCTAGAGAGATATCGCATCTACACGGCTATTTCTATTGATGTACCAGCTTATGTTTCTCATCAGCGTGAGTTTTAGAAGAATGCTACATTGTCTAAGACGATGGATGGTGAACGCCGAGTTAATGTTCTAAACAGTGCTGTTCAGGGTAAGCCCATAAGGGCATATCAGGAGGTTGTTAAATTTTAGTGATGCAACGGACATGAAAATAAGACTGAATATGGGACTAGTCAAAGGCTGTCTTCAGAGATGCAAGTATTCTGGAGATTTGACAAAGTCAAAGGTGCTAAAGTCGGGTTTTTGTCCGACTTTTAGATACTTGGCGCATGTTATTGTTCACTGTTTGAGCTCAAGGAGAGAGGGCCATGATGAATTGAATTTCGTGATGCAGTCTATGATGGTGGCTTTGATTCTGAATCTTTCGTTTAATTTCTCTGGGGTTATATTCAATTGCATGAACGAGAACAACAAGTTCAAGTCCGATCCTTATTTGCTTTATCCACGATTTCTCCAGCTTGTTATCAATTCTCAACATAATGAGCTTGTCAAGGAGGATTCAGACCTTATCAAGTTGAATGTGATGACAAATGACTTGGTGAGGCGTATGATCAATTACAAGGGTAAGCAGGCTCCACCCAACCGTTCGTTGTTTGGACACTTGTTGAAAGCTGACTATATAGCTCGTAATCCGAGAATGTGGAGGAATGAGGATAGTGGTTCTGATAAGGAAGATATTGCTCCGGATCTTACTGAGACGGATGATGAAGATGAAGTTGTAGAGGTTGGTTCTCATTTGGTCGAACTACCGATGACTTAGAGAATTTCAGTTTAGAGGATGAGGTGACGGTGGCGAGTTATTGATGTCTTTAGAGAGGAAGGAGGTTCCGGAGGATGAACCGTTGAGAAGGTCGAAAAGGAAGAGAGGTCATGTTAGACAGGTTGTTATTTCTTCGGGTGGTGCTTTTGCTACTCCAACTGCAACTCAACAAGCTCAGGCTCTTCCGGTGCCACCTACACAACCAATTCAACAAGCTCCACCACCACCAGCTACTTTTACTCAGGCGGGTAGTTCATTGACTCTTGCGACTGCGGTTTGTGACTCTTCAGGCCACTGTGCTCAGTCTGGTTAATAAAGTTAGTGATATATCAAAGAAGAATAAGGAGAAGAAGAAAGAGGTGAATGAGTTACAAGCCAAAGTTGACTCCTTAACCTCTGAGCTCGCGAAATCAAAGGAGGAGGCGACTGAACTGAAAAATATGACGAAGGAACACACTCAAAGGATCAGACGGATCGATGTGATCGAAAGTTTAAAGAAAAGTTAGAAGCTGATCCTTAAGATGGAACAATTCGTTTGAAAATGGAGCACATTGATGATGATATCCTGTCTACCGAAAGCGAATATTCTTCAGACTCTTCATCTGAGTGGACTGAGAACGTAAGTCAGATACAGGAGGTACATTTTTCTAAACCTCTGTCTGTTGATATTCATAAGTTAACATATTTCTTGGACAATCAAGGTACAATGATTAGCTTATTGAACTATGATGTGGAGGAGGGGGAAATTGTACATACAATGACAGATGAAGAGGTAGCTAGAATGTTCGGTATAGAGGTTGATCAATTAATTACTGCGGAGACAGCTCCGAATACTGCTAGTACACGTACAAACAGACATACAGGTGATGATAGTGCTGAAGAATTCATCATTGAAGATGCTTCTGATGATGAGAATGTTGGTGATAGTGTTAATGAGGATGACTTACCATAGTTTGCTAATCTATTCAAACCACAAAGTGATGAAGTTCTGAATCGTAAAGTGAATGAGAAGCGAACTGCTGAGGAAGCTGAGTCTTCAGGTATGAATAACGAAAGTGAGAATCTTGAGACGGTAAATAAACAGAAGAATCGTGAATGGAGGGAATATCAGAATTCCTATACGAAGACGTGGTTCAAGAAGGTATCGTTGGAACTAAAATACAAGTTATATTATGATCGAACGGGAAAGGTAACTAGAGGAAAGATTCTCAGCTGGGCATATTTGAAAGATTTGAATTGTTTTGCTATTAGAAGGGAAAATGGAGTGGATTATTTCAAACATGTTGCTGATCTTAAAACGTTACCATATTTCGAGATGATGAAACTGGCTCGCTTACCGTTGTTGTACTGGGAAACAGATGGTTGGGGTGAATGGATGCAGTTCAAAATAAAGAAAGAGTTCAAGTACGGCTGGTCTGTGTTAAAGCCGCAGTTTCTGAAAGTTTCATATCGTACTGATCAAGCTACAGGAAACAGGGTTCGAGTGATTAAGTATAAGCGTGCACGGACTATGAAGTATGCACCAGTTCGTAAAATGCCACAGAATTTTGGTGATCGCTTTCGATGGTGGTATTATGATGGGCGAACTGAAGAATCGGTTATTTTTCTGTATTATCCTGGTGGAAACTTGGACCAGATTAGGATTATCGATCCGAGGTGGATCAGAAATCTATGCAAAGAGGATATCAAGGTGTTGCGGAGACACCCAATCTTTCATGAGTTGCCGAATACGGAGCAGGTCATTCAGTTCAATAAGGCTGTTTGCACGTGCTATGCATATGATATTCATGCTTAAATGTCTATCTTTTGAATTTGAACTTGTGAACTGTGGACTTGAACGTTTTATTTTTCAATTTATTTCAATTTGGATGTAATAACGTGACGTAAACGTTTTAATTTTCTGTTATTGAATTTGGATGATTGCGTGGTAATTTGTCTTTTGCAGGTGAAAGTATATTCTTGTTATTTAAGATAATGAACTGGGTCCTAGGGGGAGTTTGTTGGTGCATTATAGTCCCCGAGTTCATTATGATCGAGTTGAAATGCTTTAATGTTTAACTTTTACTGTTGGAATGCAACCGCACGGTTGCAGGTATGCAACCGTACGGGTAGACTGGGCAACCGTACGGTTGCACGTGCTGTGTGTATATAATGAGAATTTCGGGTTCATTGTTAGAGTTACGAATCCTAAACACCTCAAAACATTCTAACCGATTCCCAGCAACCCTAGCACTTGGTTTTATCACTCTTAGTCGTTCTAAAGTCGATTACTTTACTAAGATCATAAGTTTTAATTGTGTTTTGATTACTAAACCCAATAACGAGTTATTCCGCACTCGTTATTGAAAATTTGATCGTATAATCCTGTTTACACGATCCTACAACTGAAAGATTAACAACTAACATTACATGCATAGCACGATCACAAGATACCAATTAAACACACACTCACGCTTATGATGATGTGTAGAACCTATAATTACATTAGAAGTGTAAGAATTTTTATAAACGTTGAGGGGTAAAAAGTTAAATAGATGGATTTGTAGAAAGTGACATACTAGTAATGGGCCGTGTTATGAAAAAGATAGGGAAACAACGACTGACGACTCGGTCCATATAACAAAATAAGTTTAACCATAACAGATGAGAAACAGCTGGCTACTTGTTTTGTAGAGTGTACATTTATGGAGCCACACGTCTTTATAAAAACTTACTACTAACTTAGTTGAATTCTACTACATTAGCATTTAGAGTACAAAATTATACAATCATCTATGTAGTTTACATTAAATTACATTAATCATCCTTATCTTTTGATAATTATACGAATCATCTATGTAGTTTACACTAAATTATATCAATCATCCTTTTGTTTACACTGATTTATTTAATTAAAACGTAGCATATATCATTTAAGACATGCTAAACGATAGTCCAATAAATTTAAAACGACAGAATATGCTCTAGATTTAGTATATAAGAGATAAATTTATTTAACTTTTTTTGGAAAAGCAAGAAAAGTTTTATATATATCAACGAACTTACGTTTTGTAGAAGATTATATGAGCAATCAGGAATGCTCAAATTCTAAACAGTACACGAAATTAATGATTTTATTTAACATTTTATATTTACTATAAAATAAAATAATTACTTGAATTACGTTAACGCAGCTTCATAAACATAAAAAATAATGTAGCTGATCTTGGTAATCAATCTTACGTATGCATGATCTTAACGTTATACTCCGTTTGAATTAGTTCAAGGGACATCCACTACAAGAAAATCTAGTTTTGATGACACGGGCAAAACCTGTTAGAAATTAAGTATGAGATCATAATGATCTAGATTGATTTCTATTGTAAATATTAGTTTCTATAAGAGAGTTTGCGACAACAATTGCAAAAGTTAACCAACCAAATTTTTAAATTTTTCTCTGGACAAATTAAAAATGACAATTTATGTTTTTGACAGCAAAATCACAAATCATAGTTATCGGAGTACTATGTGTGTTTTTATGAAAGCACCTTTATGTTTTTCTAGAAGGAAAAACAATTTAATTTGGTTGAAAACGAAAGGGCGCAACTCCTTGACCTCACAAGGGGGCACAATTTCCGCTATATTCGTGACAGCATTAAACTAGTTATTACGAGCGTGCATTTCATGTTTTATGTGTAGCTTAATATCTCTCTCTTTCATAATCAAAACTGCCTAAAATGATTGATAGATGATACTAAAATCACCAACAATTTCGTCATTAACAATACAAAACTGGTCATTAAGTAAACTTAGTAACCAAACTAGCATGGTTACTTCTTGTCACTGTAGATTTGTCACAAAACATTATTAGAGACCAAACTACTAAAATAAGTGATTATAGTGACCATTTATTAGGTCACTAATAGCGTATAGTGATGAAGATTCAGTGATGACTTTTTAATGGTCACTAAATAACATTATTAGTGTCAAATAATATGTCGTCACAAATAAGTGTGCCGGTAAGTTTAGTGTTATCAATAATCATTTTAGTGAATTGAAATTTACTTGAAATTATGGTTATCGAATTATACGCAATAACAAGTTTGTAGAGTGCATAGTACACGCTTGTTGAGAAAAACTTGATAATGTCTTGAAAATTACGAAGGTCAAGGAGTGCACCAATTGAAATGATTTTGTAACCGCCATTTCTAAAAGGTGTAAGGGGTATGACCACTATATTTGAAAGGTTACATCTTTCGGTTGAAAGGTTTGTTCTTTACTTCTTTGCACTTCGCATGATTTTGCTTCGTATATATATATATATATATATATATATATATATATATATATATATATATATATATATATATATATATATATATATATATATATATATATATATATATATATATGAGCACGATCCATGGATAAGCTTAAAAGGAGTACAAACGGGATAAGCAAAATAAAATTTGTTTTTTTGAATTTTTTTTTACATTCATAAATCTGCATTAAAATGCACCTCTAATCAATTTTTTTCATAAAAAAAAAAGTTCAAAATCTTTCAAAAATCGATGATGAATGGTAAAATTAACCATTCATCGGGTTAATTTATCATTCATCTTGTTTACGATGAATGATAAAATTAATCAATGCTAAAAAAATCAGATGAATGGTTAAATTAACCATTCATCTGTTTTTTTTATCATTCATCATAAACAGATGAATGGTTAAATTAACCATTCATCTGCTTTTTTTTAGCATTGATTAATTTTATCATTCATCGAGAACAAAAAGAATGATAAATTAACCAGATGAATGGTTAATTTTACCATTCATCATCAATTTTTACCATTCATCATCGATGTTTACCATTCATCATCGATTTTCGAACGATTTTGTTAAAAAACTTTTTAAAATTTTTTCGTTTTCTTCTATTTGCATATTAAAGGATCGTTTTTTTTTAAAAAAAAAAATTTGAAATTTTACTTATCCAGTTTGTACCCCATTTAGTGCTTATCCATGGATTGGTCCACTATATATATATATATATATATATATATATATATATATATATATATATATATATATATATATATATATATATATATATATATATATATATATATATATGAATTTACTTTCATACAAACATACAAAGATATATACAAACTCTATAATATTTTGCTTTGTAATATACAAAGTGTTTGTTGTTAATGTTTTATCGCGATAAGGATTTTGTGCTGGTCACCGATAACCATTCTTCATGTCGTGATCCTATGTGCTCTTTAACAACATTACAATCGTATTTATTACCAAGTAAATTTATAATTTATACTTTTTATCTTCATCTTGTGTATTTGACAAATTAGCTGGTAATTGGAGCTAGTTAAAAGTTGAGGCTTATGTTTTATGTTTTAAGTTAAAAGTTGAAGCTAATGATTTATAACCGTTCGGTAACTTAGTTGGAGCTCAAAAATATAAAATGACATGTACTACTGGGTCATTCATTTAGCGGTATCGATGTGACCCTTTTAGTCACGAGATTGTGAGTTTAACTCTAGGGATTGACATGCTTATATGTTTATCAAAATATTCGTCTAATTAGGTGGATATATATATATATATATATATATATATATATATATATATATATATATATATATATATATATATATATATATATATATATATATATATATATATATATATATATATATATATATATATATATATATATATATACTAAATAATGTTAGGTTGTAAATTATTTTAAAAAAATAAGCTTAAACTCATTCAAACACACCTTGATATATATGCTCAATACCCTATTAGAGTCCAACATCACAATTAACTGTCTGTTTACTTTTTACTTAATGATTCGTTTCTGTAAAGTTCTTAATTTAATAAATAAAATTTTTGTTTCTTCGTCACTTAATCTGAAAATTGATATGTTTTCGGGAGACATAGAATCAGGCAATCATCCAATCAAGTTTCACACCGTCGGCCTAACCGACGGCGGAATATACGACAACCGACGACGGAACGTAAATTCGGTGAGCGATTCTTCGAACGACGGTGTGAATACCATGTGCTCTAAGAAGTTGAAAGATATAAAGCTCGTCTTGTTGCTAAAGGGTACACTCAAACCTATGGGATTGATTACTCCGAGACGTTTTCTCCGGTGGCAAAAATTGACACTATCAGAGTCCTCTTCTCTATCGCTGCAACCCAAACAGAGACAAATAGAAACATGACTTAATACCGAAAGTAAAAAGGTAAACAACCTCACGTTAGATGAAAACAGTCTACTTTAGTATGTCTTTATTCGTTTGTTTTTTATTACTCCATTCGTCTCTAATTTATTGTCCAGTATTCTATTTTTAGATGTCTCAAATTAATTGTCTACTTCCATAAATAGAAAAAAATAATAAGCTTAAGTTCTATTATGTCTTTGATGTATGTTGATAGAATTAAAGAAAAAAGAAAATGTATTGATAAAACTGAAAAGTAAACATAAAGTATAGCACTTTTATGACAATTTTCTAAACTGTATATTATTTGTTCGGAGACAATTAATCTGGGACATAGTACTTCATATAAAAGATAAATCCCTTTAATAGCCTATATGTCTAATGCGATCAAGCTACCATGCATGTTCTAACAACGTTCATATATATTGATATATATGCGAATGCCGACTTTTTGAAGCATTTAACACGATAATAAATAGATATAAAAAAGTCTAAATTGAAAATGAATTAGGAAATCCTTTGAAGATTGTACGTATATAGATACAGCTAGTAAGTTCATTAATAAACGTGTCATTTTTATGACTTTTTAAGTTTATTGACCTGAATGAGACCCTTATGTGAGTTGTGTATGTGTAATTGGTTGACCTATATGGCTATATACCCTTGTTTCTCATGGGTACTACAAAAAACACTCTTTTATGTATACCGACCTCTTATCTGGCTTACGAAACTTCTAAGTTGTGTCTAAAACCTTCAACGCCTTCTTTTTCTACCCAAGGACTCCTGAAATCCCTCTTTTTATTTATCTATTTTATATATAAAATAAATAATAAAACAATTTTCAAGTTCAAACTCTACTTTCAAGAAATTTTCATACGTGCCCTTAAACTTCCACTATTTGCACTTTTATTCAACAAAATTCCTACCTTAAACCTTATTATTAAAAAGTAGCGCACTAACCTTCGATATAAACAAGTATTGTTATATCACGCATGTAATGCGAGTGTGCAAACAGTTTATAAATTTTCATTGAAATGGTATATAATTTTATGAATTATGAGTATACTATATATCAATGTTTTTTTAAAGGCCAATTTTTTATTATACCTATAAAAACATTACAGTACATTGTATCCAAGTCCAAATCATATACATCTCTAATCAGTAAACACGACCTATAAGAACAACATATAAAAAGTTACAAAATCTTAACCGAAATGATATACTTCTGTTGTATAGTCTAGCGACAGGGCATATGGTGAAATGAAACAAATAAGCAGCCCAAGAAATTGAATGCGAATAGAATGATGGATGTATCGATTAGCCAACTCCAACTCTGTTTGAAATGCTAACATAAAAAGAAATGGGATTGATGAGCCAACAATGCCAGTCAAATGTACCCTTCTTCGATGTATTGGTAATCCATTCGAAGCTCCTAAGTTGAATCAATTTAGGGTACTTTATGACTTCCATAAACAATAGATTTAATTAATTTGATACATTTAATTAAAGTTTAAACCATTCAACTTTGGAAATCAATATTGGAACTTTTAGAAAAGGAACGTGACATGGCTTCGTATTATGATTAAGTTCTCTGATGACAAATATATTATAGTTGAAGGGTGGTATTTGATAATACCTTCACTCTTTTAAATTCAAGAATAAAATAGTGATCCACCAAAAAGATTTGAATAGAAAAAAGCATCTCCTGTCATCCATTTCACCTGTCTTTCTTGCTCACTCAAACACTATAAATATAAATCCACAATATGCTCTCATTCACAATTAGCAAGTACCTAATGAAGAGAAAAGACTCAAATTCTCATTTAGACACGTTGAGCAAAAAGAAGTACAAAGGAGTGAGAATTAGAAGTTGGGGTTCATGGGTTTCCGAAATTCGAGCACCTAATCCGAAAACAAGAATATGGTTAGGCTCACATTCTACACCTGAGGCTGCAGCTAGAGCTTATGACGCGGCCCTTTTATGCCTTAAAGGACCATCAGCCAATCTAAACTTCCCTCCTCATCATTACAATCACATCGATTATTCGCCCGGTACAATAATGTCTCCCAAATCAATTCAAAAAGTGGCGGCTGATGCTGCAGCCGCCACTTATCCCATCATTAATACCTCTGCCACCGAATCATCGTCATTGTTGACCCATTCAGTGTATGATTCATCATCATTCTCTTCTCTAAATTCGTCATCATTGCATTTGTCAACAAGTCATATTGACGATGAAATAGTGTTGGCTAGTGATTCTCTTAACATGAACATGTACGAACCGTGGTCTTGGTGTAACATGGATGCACCTATATATAGTGACGAAATTCTTAATGAGTCGATATTTGAACCTTCATATTCTTTTGTAATTGAAGATGTAGAAGAAGATATTTGTGATATTCCTCTTTGGAGCTTTTGCTGAATTTTTGGTGCGGCTCAAATAGTAGTAATTAATTAATAATTCATTATTCTTTATGTGATCATCACATAATATTGTTGAAGATCAACATCTACTCTTAATTATTTTTGAGAATTCTTATTGTTATCATTAACTAGATAATCCCATTCTTTGGTGATCGTTATAAATGAATCTTTAATACATCATGGCTTTTGACTTTAATGTATAGTAGTCCCCAGACGGTTGACATTTTATTCATTTTCTGATCTAGGTTAGTATTGTCTTTGGACTGTGGTGGCCACAGTATACGACTTCTTAAGTGTACGTTAAAAGAACTACTTATTTATTTTCTTTTTATTTATTTATTTATTTTCTTTATAGATAAACTAAACTTATATAAGTAAGGAACCGGGTTCTTCAAGCGAGAATGAAGAAAACCTGAACAAAATCAAAACAACAAACAAAGCACACTCAACAAACCGCAAGGGGCAGAAAACCAAACAAAACAACACGTGTTATATACTTATATCATTGGTGCAAGTAAAGAAGAGAGAAATATGACGAGTTACATAAAAATTTGATTAGGTACATGTATTAGGCTTCTACAGTTACCTAGTTCATCCGTGTCAGAAAAAACATTCGATCAATTATCGTCCTTTTAATTTAAATAACAGTATTATTATTATGTCATTTTTATTATTGGCTTTAACATTAAAATTATTGGTTACTTTTTATAACAACATTAAATAAAGAGCAAATTAGACGATTCATTAATATATTCTAAATCTAACAAAATATCAAACTAGACAATTTTATGAAAGGGAGAGATTAATCAATGTGCGCTATAAATGTTATACTATAAATAATTGTAATTGCACTTATTTTCGATACTGTAAATACATAACATGAGACCGTCTTTTTGTTGTTGACCAGTTTTACCGTTATTGGCCGTTGTTTAATCGTTGATCATTTTTACCCGTTTTTGATCCTTTGCGACAGTACACTAGTAAATCAATCGGAACGTCCGTTGCGACGACCATCTCGGACGATTATTACAACACTGGTTGATATTAAACATAATATGATTATATTTGCGGCTTCTTTGATCTCGATTTATGAATACATTCTTAATGTGAGAAACTTTGAAAGATTTTGTGTGTTTCCTATGATGTTATTGTATGTACTTTTGAGGAAGGCTTAATGGTGACAATGGTGATGACTTGTGTACGTTATGCATATAATCAAATCTAGAAGTTATGGATTTTAAGTACTCGTCAAATTTTAAGTTTCAACCATTTATTCTCGGTGTAAGTCCTCGTCAAATTTTAAGTTTTAACCATCCGTTAATTTTTGGCCGATTACTTTCCATATTTTCAATTCTTTAACAATTGTTTTACAATTGTTTACATTTTTTTACAATCTTTTTAACAAGTTTTCAAACTTTTTATAGCTGTTTTTAGTAACTTTTTTTTTGTCTTTAACTACATTAATCGTATATATAAATTGTAACATCCCGTTTTTCATCATACATGTTCGAGTTACGTAATTGATCTTTAGAATGTTCATACTTGGTTGTATAATTGTATAAAGATGATTGTACGAAGCGTGTATGAAGGGTACCAAGCATGTACGTGTTGCTTGCTCGAATGTCGAAGAAAACTGGACGTTGTTTGAGTTACAAGGTGTGTACGTACCTTTTTGACCCTAAATAAAGTTTGAGTTGATGCTTCAAAACCTTACCATTAGAAAGGAAATCTTATTACGTTTCCAACGATATTTGATTCATCAAAAACGGAGTTACGGTCAAAAAGTTATGGCCAAAACAAGTTCAGAAACCGGGAAGAAATGTGCCAGGCGCAAATTGCGGCTGCCAGGCGCAATTTGCGGCTGGCTGGGGGTCAAAAATCCATTCAGGTTCCAAATGGGCGCCTTTGGGCGGCCGTTTTTGTGGCTGGCCTTAATTTGCGGCCAATAGGCGCAATTTGCGGCTGGAAACGCATTTTTGGTGATTTTCTTGTTATTTTGAGTTTTAATGAAGGGTATTTGTGTCTTTTCACTTGTAGACGGATTTGTAGCTATAATATCAGTTTGGGATCCAATTTTGGATCATTTTCACATCCACACAACTCTCTCATCTCATCTTAGAGAGAGAGGGAGATTTCTAGTGAGAGAGTTAGAGATTTGGGGAAGGAGAAGCTTGAATCGATCAAAGGTCCGAGTATTAAAGTTGTTCTCCTCGTTCACGGCTACGTTGTGGTAGTGTTGGTATGTTCTAACTCCGAATTTTGTTGTTTATGATTTTTGTTCATGTTTGGGGTTTGAGCTAGTTAGGGTTATAAACCTCATTTCTCATGAAATTGGGGGTTTTGTTGTATGTATTGTCTAGGTAAACCCGATTATTGAGGGTTTAGGGTTTGATGACGAATTTGGAAGTATTTGTCATGGTTCGGGTGTTAAATCACTAGTTTGTGAGTTTGTTAGTGATTTTGATGTTCTTAGGAACAAGTTTACTAGTCAAAATGGGTGTTGACTAGGTTTGGTGTCAAAATGAGTTTTGAGTCAAGTTTTGGTGAATCAAGTGTGTAAATACTTGATTTAGTTGCTAATTGGTATTTTGGAAATATAATCACTAGTCGTTAGTGATTATGGAGCATTTTTATGACTTTGGTCAAAATGGGTAATTTGAATTGGGTCAAAATTGATGATGACACTAAATTGGATTAAATGGATGTTAAACACTTTTATTAAGTGTTAAATGGCATTTTTGAATGAAAGTAAACGTGAGAAATGATTTCGGGTTAAAATTGGTATTTTAACCATAAAGTCAAACTTGGTCAACCATGAAACGGGTTTTTGTGTAATATACGAGATAGTATGCGTTTAAAGGCTAAAGTTGTTGTATTTTGATATTTCGGAAACACGGGAACTACTTTCGTTATTTTGGACCTTCGGGTGTCATTAAATGTATAAAAGGTGTACCTTGCACTTTAGGTGTCTAAATGGGCGGATTGTGGAGGTAGGTATAAACCCTTGGTTAAGGGCGTTTGCGTCAAATTCTCTTGAAGGGAATGTGTGTTGATTGTGTGAATACCTATATGTATATTATAGGTAAAAGCTTGCTCGGTTGCGTTTGGTGGCAACTTTACATACATGACTTGTGCATGCATCTCGAGGTGAGTGGAATAATTATGCGTGTACGTATATAATGTACTTATTTGTGTGGTATGAATGTGGAATTGTCGCGGTGTTCAAGACACCACATTCTAAGTAATGAGTGGTATTGTCGCGGTGTTTAAGACACCACTCATTGGTTTGATTGACATGTGGTATTGTCGCGGTGTTCAAGACACCACATTGTCATGGGAGTGAAATTGTCGCGGTGTTCAAGACACCACTCATTGTTTTGATTGGCATGTGGAATCGTCGCGGTGTTCAAGACGCCACATTGTCATGGGGGTGAGTTAGTCGCGGTGTTCAAGACATCACCCAGGGGATTAGTGATTACGCGGTGATTAAGTAACACTAATGGATGTTATGAACTCCGACGGTATTTTACAAGTACCGTTCCCTTATATGATTGGTTAACCATGGTTGAGTGAATTTGTATTTAGCATATTAAATTATGAACTATATGCTATTGTTGTTGCTAGCTTCTTGTGAATTGTGGATAGTAGTTTATGCATGATGTTTGCATGGTTGTGGAATTGCTTGCTTGTATGCGGTATTGTGTAAGTGTTTGCAAGTAAGTAGATTATATATGTATATGTATAATTATTGCATTCACTAAGCGTTAGCTTACCCCTCTCGTTGTTTACCTTTTTACAGGTATTGTGATTGTGAATCTAGCATTGTTAGACTAGATGCGTAGGAGCGCTTGGGCTCGATGGGGTAGCTTCAGATACGTATGTGGATTGGGGATTTGGTAGATCCTCGGGATTATGCTCTTGGTATCGGGTTGGGCTATTGTGTCTTAACCGTGGTGTTGTGTAAATGTTTCGAGGTCGCACCGTTTGGTTATGTTAAGTCAAACTTTGTATGTGATATATGAAAGGACCCGTCCTAATCCATATGGACGAAGTCCACATCGATTATAAACGATTCACAACAGTTGATTACATCGCGAGGTATTTGACCTATATATGATACATTTTACAAACATTGCATTCGTTTTTAAAAGACAAACTTTCATTTCATCGTAAGTTGACAGACATGCATACCATTTCATAATATTTCTAAACTATAAATGACTTGATAATACTCTTAATGAACTCAACGACTCAAATGCAACATCTTTTGAAATATGTCATGAATGACTCCAAGTAATATCTCTAAGATGAGCAAATGCACAGCGGAAGATTTCTTTCGTACCTGAGAATAAACATGCTTTAAAGTGTCAACCAAAAGGTTGGTGAGTTCATTAGTTTAACATAAATAATCATTTCCATCCTTTTAATAGACCACAAGATTTTCATTTTCAGTTCTCATAAATAAACGTCCCATGCATAGAGACAAAAATATCATTCATATGGATTGAACACCTGGTAACCGACATTCACAATATACATATAAGAATATCCCCATCATTTCGGGATCCTCCTTCAGACATGATATAAATTTCAAAGTACTAAAGCATCTAGTACTTTGGATGGGACTTGTTGGGCCCGATAGATCTATCTTTAGGATTCGCGTCTATTAGGGTGTCTGTTCCCTAATTCTTAGATTACCAGACTAAAAGGGGCATATTCGATTTCGATAATTCAACCATATAATGTAGTTTCGATTACTTGTGTCTATTTCGTAAAACATTTATAAAAATTGCGCATGTATTCTCAGCCCAAAAAAAATATAAAGGGTAAAAAGGCAAATGAAACTCACCTAAGGTATTTTGTAGTAAAAATACATAGAACGACATCGAACAATTTGTAGGGTTGGCCTCGGATTCACGAACCTATATCATTTGTATATTTATTAATATACTTAATTGTAATCGAACAAATATATATATGTATTTGTTATTAGTGATATAATTTCTATGTTAATAATGTCATTATATATATATATATATATATATATATATATATATATATATATATATATATATATATATATATATATATATATATATATATATATATATATACATATATTAAGTAAATAACCATATTTATATAGTTAAGTTTTGTATGTGTATATATATATTTATATATATTTGTATATCTATATTTATTTTATAAGTATCTTTTGTTTGAAAAATATTAATAATACTAAAATAATATTAAATATGGTAAAATGATAATAATTATAATACTTAAGTTTTCTTATAAAGGCAAAAATGTTAATTTTCCTATTAATGATAATACTAATAATGATATTAATGATAATAATTATAAAAGTATTAATTCTACTGTTAACGATAGTTATAATTATGATTTTTGTATTTCATAATAGTAATATTTATAATAATCATAGCGATGGTAAACTTTAATAATCTTGTAATAATAATAATTTTGATAATAATATTAATACTAATCCTAACTGATAATAATAATAATACTAATACTTACTAATAATATCAATCAATAAGAACAATAATAACAATAACCATAACAATCTATAATAATAATAATAATAATAATAATAATAATAATAATAATAATAATAATAATAATAATAATAATAATAATAATCATAATAATAATAATAATAATCATAATAATAATAATAATAATAATAATAATAATAATAATAATAATAATAATAATAATAATAATAATAATAATAATAATAATAATAATAATAATAATAATAATAGAAAATGGAAACTACCTCAAAAACAGTTTTAAAAAGAAAACTACCGTTAACAAGACTCGAACCCGAGACCTCTCGCTAACCGACCCAATACCCAAACCATCCAAGCTATCCCATTTTTCTGATTAAACTATAACCCAATTCCTTATAACCCGTATTATTTGTTTTATCATCTTCTTCCTTAAATTAATTCGACCAGGAACCATGAACCATATATGAAACAAATTTTTGAGTTTAGGTATAGAAACAGATACGTCCGTTTTGAATCAAAAGAGAGGAATAAAAAAAATACAACTCAAACAGCATCTGCTGTTATCGTGACAGAAAGAAAAAAAATATATATATATATATATATATATATATGAACTTAAATTACGATTTTGAATTTGATAGCGTTTTAGTTCACGATTCCTAAATGAAATACGTGTAAAAACCTTCCCAGAATCTTTTCCAATCGTTAATTTCACTTAAAACCTAACAATGAGTTAGAATTTTATCAAGAACAGTTTTGTTGACTTTTGAAATTAAAATTTTGACCCTAAAATTCTTGCTCGATTTTAAAGATTGGGATTTGAAACTTTGCAAGAAGATTACACAAAGGATTTCTAACAACATAGAATTTACAAGTTTTGGAGTAAAATTCAAATTCGAAGTATTGATAAAACGCTGTATCGAACAGTGGAGAGAAAAAAAAAAGAAACGGGTTTCGTTTGTATTTATATGTAAATTAATAATTTGAAGTATTTGAAATCGAGATTGACTGTAAAAAAAAGATTCGTTTATCACAGAGACTGATCAATTATTATAGGAATTCAAGTGTTGATTCCCTCTACAGACCACAAGGATGACAGAAAACAATAAAGAAAATAAAAGTTGATATTGATGGTTAACAGCTTCAATCAGATTTGTTAGATAGTGATAAATGTGTCGACCAGTAAATAAATTAAGAACCGAAGGAGAATTTAATCGATGGTGATGGTTAATAGTCATACATACTCGGCTATATATATATATATATATATATATATATATATATATATATATATATATATATATATATATATATATATCATTATTATATAAATATATATTCCTGTTAATGTAATTGTTTGTATATATAATCTTATTTTACGTATGCATCTGTTTATAATCCGAATTAATATATACATGTATTAATATTAATACTAATACTAATAATAAGCATATGAATAATAATAATAATAATAATACAATTTATAATAATGTTACTAATATTAATAACTCTAATAATTAATAACTAATAATTGAATAGTTTAATAATAATACTAATAATATTAATAATAATCTATTAACAAATAAATAATAATAATACTGATACTGATAAATCTTAATGATAGTGTTTATAGTAATATTAATAATAACATTCATAATGATATTAATAAAATTACTAACGCTAGTAATAACAATAATAGAATACTAATAACATTAATAATAATAATGTCTAATAAAAATACTAATCATAATAACTAACATTATAACTTTACTGCTGGCTATAACAATGATGATATTAACAATAATAACAAGAATAAATCAATTGTATCAATTTTTAATATTATAATTTTGATAATATTAATAATTAATAATAGTATTAATAATAATAATGGTTATAATAATATAATATCTATAATTAAACTTGTAATTACATTTAATATATTAATATTACCTTTTATTAATTATATAATACTTAATGATTATATCATATGTTATATGATAACACTTATTTAATATTTAATTATAATATAATAATTATGATAGCAAATCGCTTATATATATGTATATATATATATATATATATATATATATATATATATATATATATATAATACTATCATATGTATATTTATAACTTAATCATTCTATTTATTATATTATATGATTAACTCTAATTTATTAGGGGTATTTTATTAATTCAAGATAGTATGTATATATACTTATATTTATATATATATATTTTTTTACAGATTTGTTATACACAATTGTTCGTGAATCATCGGGAATGGTCAAAAGGTAATTCAATACATGAACACAGTTCCAAAATTTTAAAGACTCACCATTACAGACTTGCTTATCGTGTTGGAAATATATAAAGATTAAGTTTAAATTTTGTCGAAAATTCCCGGGTCGTCACAGTACCTACCCATTAAAGAAATTTCATCCCGAAATTTGAGTGAGGTGGTCATGGCTGACAATAAGTATGCTTTTATGACGAATATGAGCTGATAAATAGAGTTTTATTGCCATAGAGTAATATGGATAAAATAATTCGATTACTCAAAGAGTACGAGTGAAGCTATCACCAAAAAATGAAATGAGAAAGACATGTTTCATCATAACTTTTGACTAGTCATGGTTGAATTTCGGAATTCAAGGGATTTAAAGAAAATCTTCGAAATTTAAAAGATTTGATTCTTCGGCGAATAAGGATATGAAGATCTCTATAAATAAATACGGTGATCTGCCTCGATTACTCTGTCTGATACTTTCATTATAAATTAAGCTCTTCCGTTCCATTATTCTCACCATTCCTATACTTTCTTTCTTAGTTCATACATCTAAAAGATTGTGAAAATGCTTAATCCAGTTCTAATCCTTGATATCTTTCTAATTATCATTTCAGTCATCCTTCTTTTCAATCTTCCACCAGAAGAATCTGTTTACTTCTACTATTACTTTGGGGTGATACTATTCTTAATTATACCGTGTCTTTATATTGCTATTCGTATTAATATCCATGGTTTGTAACCTCCGTGTTGTTATTGGGCTTTTTATTTTCTCTTATATCTTAGAGCTCTTTGCCTTTTTATTATCTTCTCGTCCTCTAGTAAAGCATGTAACGGTCCAGAATTCGTAAGTATGGAATTTCGAATGATCTTAGTGTTCTAAATAGGAAAGAACGTAATCGCATGATTTGATTGGTCAAATTACCTGAATCACTGAGAATAGAACTATCAAGAATATACTTTCTTGATACGTTCAGAAGTTAAACAGAATGAAAGAGTTATGTAACATGGCACATGATGATGTTATGATCTGTGAATCATCACGTTCCATTAGAAACTCAGCATGACTTACTATAATATAATCACGTTGATCAAGTGTCATTATATTATACTAACTCATGCATCAGTTCCCAACATTACTTCAATAACATTCATATTTTAAGCTCGAAAGTTTACAGAATATAGAAACTAACAATTTCTTATATGATGTAACACTGATAGCGCGAAGAGATATATAATTTCGGACGAGAATATTTATGAAAATATCTTCAGAAATATCGAAGATATTTATGATGATATTTTGGAATTTCTAAGTTCAATGGTTGATGAAGAAATATTTTCCGCAAGATTTTAATATGAGTACGGAGCAAGATATTTGTTGAAGATTTCATAGGATCCAGAATTAACTGGATTCTTTGAATAGAGGGTATGGTCCTTGTATTTGTCCTTGGTCTCCTTCGTGGTTAGCTCAATCCGTTTTCCAGTTCTAACTTTTCTGAGCTTTTCCAACATACTATTCTTTATCATCAAACTTTCGATGATTAAGATCGTTTACGGTTGTCTATGTTTTCTGCTGCTTCATTCAGCTTTTTCAACATTCAGAGTATTGATTTGTGACTGAGTGCTTTTCAGAATTTCAGTATGAGAGATCATAATTCTAAGAGATAAATGTCATACATATAACTGTGGATGTAGATATGCTGTGAGTTTTCAAAGTACTGATTGCTGATTTTCGGTAATTGTTATGGCAGTTCTCGTTACAAGATGCGGATGAGTATATGATAGGGTTTCAATGAATAAATATAATGATTTATCAGAGAGATTTAAGCCAAAAAACAACGAGGTTGCTGGTACGTCTGCTGGTAATATGGTGGAATTTAAAAGAATTCTCCGATATCAAAAGAGTAATTGTATATATCAGGATTATAGTAAGACTACTTCGAATGAAAAGTTGAAGTTGACTTGCTGAAGCTGTGACAAAATTGGCTACTTTGAAAAGAGATCGCAAAGTTATTTTTTGCTAATAAATGCCAAAGGATCTGACACGGCTACGTGTTAAACTTTTACTCAGTTGCCGAGAGTTTCTCAGGTGCATAACTATATGCATAAATCTTTTCTTCCGTAGATGAAGTGCGGTTGATTCATCCTATCGATTGAGGTGTTTTCAAGAATCATGAAAGGTTTGAACGCAGATTGGAATCGTCAAGATACAAATGATGTTTAAGATGAAATCAAGTGGCAAACTTGAAGAATTGTTTAGTTTCATATGTTATAATCAATATTTTAATTCATTTTAATTGTCCAATGTTGGCAGTCCATAGTCGATAGTCCACAGTTAACAGTCCAATATTTCATATATAGTTTTATATATAATATACGAATTAATTAATACGCATCGTGACCCGTGTACATGTCTCAGACTCGATCACAACTCAAATTATATATATTATTGTAGAATCAACCTCAATCCTGTATAGAGATGTAACGACCCGCATTTTTTCGATCATACTATACTTATAAGATTAATATTTACATAAATTAAACCTTGCCAACATGATAAGCAATCCAAATTGTCGAGATTTATATTTCCGAAAAGAGTTTTACGCAACGTTTGACCGTCTAGTTTGACCAATGATATCACGAACTATACAATATATAATAATTATACGTTTGTGTATATATATGTATATATACATATTTAACATGATTAATAAATGTTTTAATATCTCATTTTGTATTAATAACAACAAGTTATAAGTATATTTTGAAACTACTAACTTAAGTTTTCAAAATGATAACAATACGTAACGTTAATTGACATAAATACTTAAGACTTATAATGTTTATACATATATTGTATAAGTAATGTATTTAATCACTTTTAAAGACTTAAATACATAAAATCATATAAGTGTATTCACAAAAGATAGCTATATTTGAATCCTCATTCCATTTTTCACAAAATTTCTATACGTATACCTAGAGTATTTGTACTCGTATCATACCAAGCTTCTATACGTATTTACTAATAGTAAATACACATCAAATCACCACCTAACCCACCCTTGTTACTGCCCTTAGAGCAAGGTAATTGGATTTTGGATGCATGCATGAATTATTACACAAAAATACAACATGTGAACTTGTCCATCATCATCATCATTCACGTTTTTATGGTGTATATATACATGATCATTTTGCTTCATTTACTACTTCAATTTCCTAGCTAAAACACACACTCTTTCTTACTCTCTAAACTCCATAACAACCCAGCAAAATTCCATAAAGATCTAGCTTCAAAAACCATACTAAAACACCATAAGAAAACCATACAAAAACACTTCAAGAAAACCCTCCAAGAACACCAACTTACTTCCAATCTTTCATCCACTTCTATCACCCTTTTGATTCTAGCTTCTTACTTCTCTTTTACAGCAACTTCATCCAAGGAACTTGAGGTAGAATATATGTTCATAACCTTATTCGATTCATATATATATAGCTATCATATTTTGTGGTATACAAGTTTAACAACAAGAACATAGTTTGAATGTTTTCAAACTTGTTTGCAAACTAAATAGATCCTTCTAACTTAACTTTTAAAATACTTCAAGACCTGTAATATAACTTATGTATATGCTAATTTAACAAGGTAAAACTTGGTTTTTCAAAGTATAAGTATTTAGAAAAATGGTCATTAAATGATTTTGTTGTAACGAAAATGATTAACCTCATAAGTTTCACTAAAGTTTGACCTATGCCGTATGATTTTGAATACAAACTAAGGTATTTACAGTTCATAGTCTTAAAGAGGGACTCGATCCAAGGAGATGGCAAGTTGAATCAACGAAAACGGACTTGTAACGAAGAAACTATGACCGAAACAAAATTGGTTATCCAAGGCTTAAATGACTTAGGGATTCATTGGAAAAATTTACATAAAATCACATACTTCTAAGATAACATGATATTTTATATATATGTACTTATAATTCAATTTTATATGGTTCAGGATCACCCGTAAACAACACGAGAAGATTAATCATAAGATCCCATGATTGTACGCAACACGTCATTTGACAACACCGGTACCATGGGTCAAGATTAATCTCGACCAATACATATACGTTGGGGTTTTATTTATTTCGTTGGGGGTTTTATTTATTGCGGGTATATTAAACATCTAAAAATGAACCATTAAAAATTGAATTACTAACATCGGAATGCTAACTTCGGACTAAGGAAATATTCAAAGTATTAAAAGTATAACAAGTATATATATATATGTAACGTTTGTTTAAAATGAAAACATATTGATATATTATATATGGATAGGTCCGTGATATCAACCGGAAGACCGAGTCAAATTATATATATCATCAAGACAAGTGTGAGTATATAGTCCCACTTTTAAACTCTAAATATTTCGGGATGAGAATACATGTATTTTATGTTTTACGATATGGACACAAGTAACTGAAAAATATATTCTACGTTGAGTTGTACCACTGGCATACTTCCCTGTAGCTTGGTAACTAATATTTACAGCGGTATTGTAAACGCGAATCCTGTTGATAGATCTATCGGGCCTGACAACCCCAACCGGACTGGACGACCAGTATTCAACGGTTGCACAGTACTTCGTTTTTGTGACTACACTTGGTACGGTGTAGTAAGATTTCATATAAAAGGGAATATGCGACGTGAAAATGTTAAGTATGGTTACCGAGTGCTCAACCACTTAGAATACTTTTATTAAACTGATTATATACGAAATCTTGTGGTCTATATATATATTGCAGCCGGCATTAAACCTATATCTCACCAACTTTATGTTGACCTTTTTTTTTAACATGTCTATTCTCAGGTGATTTCTAAAGCTTCCGCTGCATTCATGTTGGATCTAACTAGGATCTTGCGTACGCATGTTTGTGTCAAAAATAAAACTGCATATCCAAGATGTTGTACTGTAAAATATGCTAGAAACCGTGTTGTTGTCATCATTTGTAAAGTTTGTAAGTCGAAGATTATCGCTAAACGTTAATCTTCTTTTTATTGTCTTAAGTTTGTAACAAAAATAATGGTTATGGTTTGTAATGTATAATATATGCAGTTTTCTTTCAAAAATGTCTCATATAGAGGTCAATACCTCGCAATGAAATCATACGTTATCTAACGCGTTCTTATGGTTAAGGACGGGTTATGACATGTGGTATCAGAGCGGTGGTCTTAGCGAACCAGGTTTGCATTAGTGTGTCTAAACCGATAAGTCGTTAGGATACATTAGTAAGTCTGGACTTTGACCGGGTTTGATTTTAAAAAAAAAAAAAAACCATTGCTTATCACTGTTGGTTAAAAATTCATATGTAAATATTATGTAAGTACTAATGGGTTAGTTGTTGTGTGATAGATGTCGGGCTCGAAACTTATTATCACATTCAGCGACTCCGAATCAGAATCTTCAGATTGTGTTTCAGTCATTAACATATCCGATGACGAAAATGGTATTTTTGGGGAAGACTCACAATTTCCAGATGAACCAACTATAGAAATATCGGAAAGTGAACCCGAGGAGGAAAGTGAACCCGAAGAGGAAAGTGAACCCGAAGAAGAAAGTGAACCCGAGGAAGAAATACTAGAAATTACGAAAGAAAAATTCGATCAAGGAAAGAAACGAAAAGCGAATGAATTAGAAAATTCAAATCCCGAACTTAGTGAGAATGACGTAGCACCAATTCCACTCAACACTACCACCCCTATTCCCGCTATTCCTATTAGTGCTATCCCCGCATCTAGTTCTTCGGCTCCTCAGCCAAAACGTAGGCAGACAGCTAGGATAAGCGTTAGGCCATTCATTGGAACTAAACGCCCTAGAAAATAGACCGAACGATGCACTGCCGTATTAAGCCATGGAATCATATAATGTTTTGTATAATATTATTAGTGTGATTTGCTTAAAGTTTGATGTAAGATAAGCATATGTAAAATAGCGAAGTATGAAATGCAATAATTTTCCATGGTTAAGTATTATTTAGATTGTAGTAATTGATTCTGTACTAAGCTATTAAGTATGAACATTAACGGGTAGGTACTACCCAAGATATAATTATAAAACGCTAATAAGAAGAAAAGGCTTTTATAATAATACCTGGTTCATATTATTAACAAGCTATAAATGTACTATAAATACATACTACATCTATAATAATCCATGTGAATAATTATTTTCTTTCATTAGGAAATGGCGCGATTGAACCGAATGACGGAACAAGAAGTCGAGAACTTCATCAACCAGCGAGTCAACGATAGAATGCTATGGGTCGAAGCTGCAAGAGCTACTGCAGTTAATCCAAATCCTCGTGTAGGATGCTCCTACAAGACGTTTCAAGCTTGCAAACCTTCATCATTCAGTGGAACGGAAGGACCTATCGGTTTAACCCGATGGATAGAAAAGATGGAGACGGTGTTCAAAATCAGCGGTTGTGATGAAAAAGACATGACCAAGTATGCATCGTGCACTTTACAAGATAGTGCACTCACATGGTGGAAGAATTATGTGAAGGCGGTAGGAGGAGTTGTAGCTTATGATACTCCATGGGAAGAATTCAAAGCAATGATAATCACCGAGTATTGTCCAAGGAATGAGGTTATTAAGTTAGAAGATGAGTTACGAAGTTTGAAGGTGGTTGGTACTGAAATCACCAACTACAACCAGCGATTCATGGAATTAGTTTTACTATGTCCTGAATTGGTCCCAACCGAAGCACGGAAGATTGAAATGTACAAAGGTGGTTTGCCCAAAAAGGTCAAGGCAAACGTTACGGCGTCGAAACCTAAGACAATTCATGAAGCTATAACCATGGCGAACGAGCTAATGGATCAGGTCATTTTGGACAAGAAAGCATTCAATACTGAGGTGAAGGTATTGGGGAACAAGAAAAAGTGGAATGGAGGTTATGATCGAGGTAACCAACAACAACCTTATAAGAAACAAGAAACCACGAAAGGTGCGGGTAGCGGTTCAGGCTTTGGTTACAAAGGACAAAGTCCTTTATGCAACCGTTGTCACAAACATCATTTTGGTTACTGCAGTGTGTTGTGCACCAAATGCAATAGACAGGGACATCTTGCTGAAGATTGTAAGGCTCTCGTTACAAATGCAAATGGTAACAAGACTCCTGCCACCAACGCAAATAGAACTGCTTTGGCTAACATTACTTGTTTTGGGGGTGGAAAACAAGGTCACTATAAGAGTCAGTGCCCGAATCCAGAAAAGAATGGCGGACCTGCACGTGGAAGAGCGTTTGTTATTAATGCTAGAGAGGCACGAGAAGACCCGGAACTTGTTACGGGTACGTTTACCATTAATAACTTATCAGCATCTATTTTATTTGATACTGGCGCCGATAGAAGTTATGTGTGTATAAATTTTTACACTAAATTGAATTGTTCATCATTACCTCTAGATGCTAAGTACTTGATTGAGTTAGCTAATGGTAAGCTAATTAAAGCCGATAAAATTTGTCGTGATTGTGAAATAAATCTAGCCGGAGAAACGTTTAAAATCGACTTAATACCCGTAGAATTAGGAGGTTTTGATGTAATAGTCGGCATGGACTGGATGTCCAAAATAGGAGCGGAAGTTGTTTGTGCCAAGAAGGCAATTCGTATTCCTGGTAAGGATAAAATACCGGTGATGATTTATGGAGAGAAGGGTAATTCAAAGCTAAAACTCATTAGCTGTTTGAAAGCCAAGAAGTGTTTAGAAAAGGGATGTTACGCTATTTTAGCACATGTTAATAAAGTCGAAAAGAAAGAAAAGTGCATCAACGACGTGCCTGTGGCAAGAGATTTTCCTGAAGTTTTTCCGGAAGAATTGCCGGGATTACCTCCATTTAGATCGGTAGAATTTCAAATAGATTTAGTACCAGGAGCTGCACCAGTGGCTCGTGCGCCATATAGACTTGCACCGTCCGAATTAAAAGAACTTCAAAGTCAGTTAAAAGAATTATTGGACCGTGGATTCATACGACCAAGTACATCACCGTGGGGAGCTCCAATTTTGTTTGTTAAGAAGAAAGATGGATCTTTTAGGATGTGCATAGATTATCGTGAATTAAATAAGTTAACTATCAAAAATCGGTATCCACTACCGAGAATTGACGACTTATTTGATCAACTCCAGGGATCATGTGTTTATTCGAAAATCGACCTAAGATCGGGCTATCATCAACTACGTGTCAAAGAAGAGGACATTCCGAAAACTGCTTTTCGAACACGTTATGGTCATTACGAATTTTTGGTCATGCCGTTTGGGTTGACAAATGCGCCAGCTGTATTCATGGACCTCATGAATCGAGTTTGTAGTCCGTATTTAGATAAGTTTGTTATCGTTTTCATTGATGATATTCTTATCTATTCCAAGAGTGAGCAAGAGCATGAAGAGCATTTAAGGTTGATATTAGAGTTGTTGAGAAAAGAACAGCTATATGCTAAATTTTCTAAGTGTGCTTTCTGGTTGAAAGAAGTGCAATTTCTTGGTCACGTTGTTAATAGCGAAGGAATTCAGGTTGATCCAGCAAAAACTGAAGCTATTGAAAAATGGGAGACTCCTAAGACACCAACGCAGATACGTCAATTTTTGGGTTTAGCCGGTTATTATAGAAGGTTTATTCAAGATTTTTCTCGAATAGCTAAGCCGTTGACAGCATTAACGCAAAAAGGGAAGAAATACGAATGGACCTCGGAGCAGGAGAACGCATTTCAAATACTGAAGAAGAAGTTAACTACGGCACCTATATTATCGTTACCAGAAGGGAACGATGATTTCGAAATATATTGTGACGCTTCGCGACAAGGTTTTGGTTGTGTTCTTATGCAACGGAAGAAAGTTATTGCATTCGCATCCCGACAATTGAAGATTCACGAGCGAAATTATACGACGCATGATCTAGAATTGGGAGCAGTCGTGTTTGCATTGAAGATGTGGAGACACTACTTGTATGGGGTTAAATTCACTGTGTTTACTGATCATAAAAGCCTTCAACATATTTTTGATCAGAAACAATTGAACATGAGGCAACGTAGGTGGGTCGAGTTAATAAACGACTATGATTGTGAAATTCGTTATCATCCCGGGAAAGCGAATGTGGTGGCTGACGCACTAAGCAGAAAGGAACGAGAACCAATTCGAGTACGAGCGATGAACATAAAAATTCGCATGAATCTCAACTCACAAATCAAAGAAGTTCAACGAGAAGCACTTACTAAAGAAAATATAGGAAATGAAATAATGAAGAAGTATGAGAAGCAACTCGTTATGCGGGAAGATGGAATTCGATATTTTGCAAATCGTATTTGGGTACCGAAGTTGGGTGGATTAAGGAAGTTGATATTGAACGAGGCACATAAGACAAGATATTCGATACATCCTGGAGTTGGAAAGATGTACCAAGATCTTAAGACGCATTATTGGTGGCCTAACTTAAAGACCGACGTTGCAACATATGTTGGGGAATGTTTGACTTGTTCCAAAGTCAAAGCAGAACATCAAAAGCCGTCAGGGTTACTTCAACAACCAGAAATCCCAGAATGGAAATGGGATGGTATTACCATGGATTTCATCACGAAGTTACCAAAGACTGCCTGGGGATACGACACCATTTGGGTAATTGTTGATCGTCTTACCAAATCTGCACATTTCTTGCCTATAAAGGAAACAGATAGAATGGAGAAATTATTACTATTATATATAAAGGAAATAGTTTCAAGGCATGGAATACCTATTTCCATTATATCCGATCGTGATAGTAGATTTACTTCAAAATTTTGGCAATCACTACAGGAGGCACTAGGAACTCGGTTGGATATGAGTACCGCATATCATCCACAAACCGATGGACAGAGTGAGAGAACGATTCAGACTCTCGAAGACATGCTCAGGGCATGTGTGATCGATTTTGGAAACGGATGGGATAAATATCTACCGTTAGCAGAATTCTCGTATAATAATAGTTATCATGCGAGCATTGGAGCTGCGCCATTCGAAGCATTGTATGGAAGGAAGTGTAGATCTCCTATCTGTTGGAATGAAGTAGGAGATCGACAATTAACTGGTCCCGAGATCATACATGAAACGACTGAGAAGATAGTGCAAATCAAGGAGAGATTAAAAACAGCCCGCAGTCGCCAAAAGAGCTACGCCGATGTCCGAAGGAAAACATTAGAGTTTCAGGTCGGGGACATGGTTATGCTAAAGGTGTCACCTTGGAAAGGTGTGATACGTTTTGGAAAAAGGGGTAAACTGAACCCAAGGTACGTAGGCCCGTTTAAGATCATCGAACGCATTGGACCGGTAGCTTATCGACTCGAGTTACCGCAACAACTCGCCGGAGTACATAATACCTTTCACGTCTCAAACCTTAAGAAGTGTCTTGCAAAGGAAGACCTCACCATTCCTCTTGAAGAAATCCATGTCGACGAGAAACTACAATTCGTCGAAGAACCAATCGAAATCATGGACCGTGAAGTTAAACAGCTCAAACAGAGTAATATACCGATTGTTAAGGTTCGTTGGAATGCTAGAAGAGGTCCCGAGTTTACTTGGGAACGAGAGGATCAGATGAAGCAAAAGTATCCACACTTGTTTCTTGATGACGCAAAATAGGTACAATTTTAAAATTTCGGGACGAAATTTATTTAACGGGGAGGTAATGTAACGACCCGCATTTTTTCGATCATACTATACTTATAAGATTAATATTTACATAAATTAAACCTTGCCAACATGATAAGCAATCCAAATTGTCGAGATTTATATTTCCGAAAAGAGTTTTACGCAACGTTTGACCGTCTAGTTTGACCAATGATATCACGAACTATACAATATATAATAATTATACGTTTGTGTATATATATGTATATATACATATTTAACATGATTAATAAATGTTTTAATATCTCATTTTGTATTAATAACAACAAGTTATAAGTATATTTTGAAACTACTAACTTAAGTTTTCAAAATGATAACAATACGTAACGTTAATTGACATAAATACTTAAGACTTATAATGTTTATACATATATTGTATAAGTAATGTATTTAATCACTTTTAAAGACTTAAATACATAAAATCATATAAGTGTATTCACAAAAGATAGCTATATTTGAATCCTCATTCCATTTTTCACAAAATTTCTATACGTATACCTAGAGTATTTGTACTCGTATCATACCAAGCTTCTATACGTATTTACTAATAGTAAATACACATCAAATCACCACCTAACCCACCCTTGTTACTGCCCTTAGAGCAAGGTAATTGGATTTTGGATGCATGCATGAATTATTACACAAAAATACAACATGTGAACTTGTCCATCATCATCATCATTCACGTTTTTATGGTGTATATATACATGATCATTTTGCTTCATTTACTACTTCAATTTCCTAGCTAAAACACACACTCTTTCTTACTCTCTAAACTCCATAACAACCCAGCAAAATTCCATAAAGATCTAGCTTCAAAAACCATACTAAAACACCATAAGAAAACCATACAAAAACACTTCAAGAAAACCCTCCAAGAACACCAACTTACTTCCAATCTTTCATCCACTTCTATCACCCTTTTGATTCTAGCTTCTTACTTCTCTTTTACAGCAACTTCATCCAAGGAACTTGAGGTAGAATATATGTTCATAACCTTATTCGATTCATATATATATAGCTATCATATTTTGTGGTATACAAGTTTAACAACAAGAACATAGTTTGAATGTTTTCAAACTTGTTTGCAAACTAAATAGATCCTTCTAACTTAACTTTTAAAATACTTCAAGACCTGTAATATAACTTATGTATATGCTAATTTAACAAGGTAAAACTTGGTTTTTCAAAGTATAAGTATTTTTAGAAAAATGGTCATTAAATGATTTTGTTGTAACGAAAATGATTAACCTCATAAGTTTCACTAAAGTTTGACCTATGCCGTATGATTTTGAATACAAACTAAGGTATTTACAGTTCATAGTCTTAAAGAGGGACTCGATCCAAGGAGATGGCAAGTTGAATCAACGAAAACGGACTTGTAACGAAGAAACTATGACCGAAACAAAATTGGTTATCCAAGGCTTAAATGACTTCGGGATTCATTGGAAAAATTTACATAAAATCACATACTTCTAAGATAACATGATATTTTATATATATGTACTTATAATTCAATTTTATATGGTTCAGGATCACCCGTAAACAACACGAGAAGATTAATCATAAGATCCCATGATTGTACGCAACACGTCATTTGACAACACCGGTACCATGGGTCAAGATTAATCTCGACCAATACATATACGTTGGGGTTTTATTTATTTCGTTGGGGGTTTTATTTATTGCGGGTATATTAAACATCTAAAAATGAACCATTAAAAATTGAATTACTAACATCGGAATGCTAACTTCGGACTAAGGAAATATTCAAAGTATTAAAAGTATAACAAGTATATATATATATGTAACGTTTGTTTAAAATGAAAACATATTGATATATTATATATGGATAGGTCCGTGATATCAACCGGAAGACCGAGTCAAATTATATATATCATCAAGACAAGTGTGAGTATATAGTCCCACTTTTAAACTCTAAATATTTCGGGATGAGAATACATGTATTTTATGTTTTACGATATGGACACAAGTAACTGAAAAATATATTCTACGTTGAGTTGTACCACTGGCATACTTCCCTGTAGCTTGGTAACTAATATTTACAGCGGTATTGTAAACGCGAATCCTGTTGATAGATCTATCGGGCCTGACAACCCCAACCGGACTGGACGACCAGTATTCAACGGTTGCACAGTACTTCGTTTTTGTGACTACACTTGGTACGGTGTAGTAAGATTTCATATAAAAGGGAATATGCGACGTGAAAATGTTAAGTATGGTTACCGAGTGCTCAACCACTTAGAATACTTTTATTAAACTGATTATATACGAAATCTTGTGGTCTATATATATATTGCAGCCGGCATTAAACCTATATCTCACCAACTTTATGTTGACCTTTTTTTTTAACATGTCTATTCTCAGGTGATTTCTAAAGCTTCCGCTGCATTCATGTTGGATCTAACTAGGATCTTGCGTACGCATGTTTGTGTCAAAAATAAAACTGCATATCCAAGATGTTGTACTGTAAAATATGCTAGAAACCGTGTTGTTGTCATCATTTGTAAAGTTTGTAAGTCGAAGATTATCGCTAAACGTTAATCTTCTTTTTATTGTCTTAAGTTTGTAACAAAAATAATGGTTATGGTTTGTAATGTATAATATATGCAGTTTTCTTTCAAAAATGTCTCATATAGAGGTCAATACCTCGCAATGAAATCATACGTTATCTAACGCGTTCTTATGGTTAAGGACGGGTTATGACAAGAGAACTCGATCATTACTGCATATAGAGTGTCTATGGTGATTCCAAATAATATATATAGATGCGTCGATATGATATGTCAAAACCTTGTATACGTGTCCCAATATTTAAAGTGCGTAAAATAAATAACAGAAAATTAAATAACGATAAATAAAGTACGTAAAGTAAATAACAGAAATTAAATGATGATAAATAAAATTGCGAGAATGTAAATTGCGATAATTAAATTGCGATAAATAAAAATGTAATCAGTTAGCTAGGAACAATTAGCTAGGAACAGTTAGCGTGGATTCTTAACAAAATTCCTCATAGTTAATTTGTTTGTTTCTAACAAATTTTATTTTGTCAAATGTTTTCTTCATTATGCCACTTCTTGGATTCTGATAAATCAAAATCCAAATATAAAATTTGATGAATATGGTTATTCTGTGGTAAACGAATTCGTATAGCTGTGGTTGTATGTAGGATAGTAAATGACTATTGAATCAGATTCGGAGAATGTACAGTGTACTTATTAATGCAAAATCTAAATATTCCTCGAGTATTACCTACCCGTTAAAATATTTTCACCATTAATAGTTTGTACAATAAAAAGTTTAATTACAATCTTTATGAAAACATATATACATATATATTTTCTTCAGACGTAATCATGGATTTAATGAGTCAATGTGATATTAAACTCATCAGATTTACGGCTAGAACTAGAGTACATAATCTCTAAAACATTAGAGATTACATAATTGCCATGAAGGATGAAGATAGTTTATGTAGAACAATTCGTAGAACGATGATTATGCTTGAGGTATAGATTGCGAGGTTGAGACGTGTGATGATGTTGTTGTTGTTGGTACTGGTTATGCTGCTGGTGCTGCTGATGGTGGTACTGTTGCTGTCGGTGCTACAAGTGTTGTTGGTGCTGAGGTTGATGATGATGTTGGTGTAGTAAGTATAGCTTGTAATTCACGCACCATTCTTGTCAGGGTTTCTATCCTACCCTCTATCATTTCTATCCATCCACCCATCTGATTCGATAGATCTTGATTATCAATTCGAAGTTCCCTAACTTATTCTAATATTCCCCTTCGATTGGTATTCAGAAGTAGAGGTTGAATATTTTCTGAGATTGCAGTAACGCGATCTTCGAGGTGGAAGACTTTAGCAAGAAGGGTGAATACAGTGTTGCGCATAGGTTCACCAGTGAGTACGTCGTTTTCTCCGATGTTAGGAGGTAAGTTTGGTTCGCGGTAGGGCTCGCCTTCTTCATTTCTCCATCGAGTGAGTAAGTCTCGGACCCACCCCCATCTCCTCCAGAAATAAAAGTAACTAAATGGTTGAGGCACTTCTGGTTCATTGACTTCGGAGTCTGCTTCAATATATATCTCGAAATCGCTTTCGAAACTAATGGAATCCAAGCTAGGTGTAGGATCCATCTCTCTCGATCAGTTAAATGGTTTTGATATGAAATAATTTTCGAATATCGAATGATGTTCTAATTATATATAGAATATCTATACATACTTCCAAAGATCCCGTGAATTACGGAGAAACTTAAGGAAACACGTCAGATAAAGTCTACAGTGACAGATACGCTAAGATATGGATTAGTAGATATGCTAAGATATGAATTTTGTCTATACACTATTCATGCAATCATTGCAGTAAGATGTGTCTAGACTAAGAATGATAAGCAGGTAATTTCCTAAGGATGATAAACTGATGATTTCCGACAAAAATGATAAGCAAAATTTTTGACATGCAGACACGGTCGAAATCCAGACTCACTAATGCATCCTAACGACTTATCAGTTATACACACTAATGCAGACCTGGTTCGCTAAGACCACCGCTCTGATACCAACTGAAAGGACCCGTCCTAATCCATATGGACGAAGTCCACATCGATTATAAATGATTCACAACAGTTAATTACATCGCGAGGTACTTGACATCTATATGTTACATTTTACAAACATTGCATTCGTTTTTAAAAGATAAACTTTCATTTCATCGTAAGTTGACAGACATGCATACCATTTCATAATATTTCTAAACTATAAATAACTTGATAATAATTTTAATGAACTCAACGACTCAAATGCAACGTCTTTTGAAATATGTCATGAATGACTCCAAGTAATATCTCTAAGATGAGCAAATGCACAACGGAAGATTTCTTTCGTACCTGAGAATAAACATGCTTTAAAGTGTCAACCAAAAGGTTGGTGAGTTCATTAGTTTAATATAAATAATCATTTCCATCCTTTTAATAGACCACAAGATTTTCATTTTCAGTTCGCATAAATAAACGTCCCATGCATAGAGACAAAAATATCATTCATATGGATTGAACACCTGGTAACCGACATTCACAATATGCATATAAGAATATCCCCATCATTCCGGGATCCTCCTTCGGACATGATATAAATTTCGAAGTACTAAAGCATCCGGTACTTTGGATGGGGCTTGTTGGGCCCGATAGATCTATCTTTAGGATTCGCATCAATTAGGGTGTCTGTTCCCTAATTCTTAGATTACCAGACTAAAAGGGGCATATTCGATTTCGATAATTCAACCATATAATGTAGTTTCGATTACTTGTGTCTATTTCGTAAAACATTTATAAAAATTGCGCATGTATTCTCAGCCCAAAAAAAATATAAAGGGTAAAAAGGCAAATGAAACTCACCTAAGGTATTTTGTAGTAAAAATACATAGAACGACATCGAACAATTTGTAGGGTTGGCCTCGGATTCACGAACCTATATCATTTGTATATTTATTAATATACTTAATTGTAATTGAACAAATATATATATGTATTTATTATTATTGATATAATTTCTATGTTAATAATGTCATTATATATATATATATACATATATTAAGTAAATAACCATATTTATATAGTTAAGTTTTGTATGTGTATATATATATTTATATATATTTGTATATCTATATTTATTTTATAAGTATCTTTTGTTTGAAAAATATTAATAATACTAAAATAATATTAAATATGGTAAAATGATAATAATTATAATACTTAAGTTTTCTTATAAAGGCAAAAATGTTAATTTTCCTATTAATGATAATACTAATAATGATATTAATGATAATAACTATAAAAGTATTAATTCTACTGTTAACGATAGTTATAATTATGATTTTTGTATTTCATAATAGTAATATTTATAATAATCATAGCGATGGTAAACTTTAATAATCTTGTAATAATAATAATTTTGATAATAATATTAATACTAATCCTAACTGATAATAATAATAATACTAATACTTACTAATAATATCAATCAATAATAGTAATAATAACAATAACCATAACAATCTATAATAATAATAATAATAATAATAATAATAATAATAATAATAATAATAATAATAATAATAATAATAATAATAATAATAATAATAATAATAATAATAATAATAATAATAATAATAATAATAATAATGGAAAATGGAAAATGGAAACTACCTCAAAAACAGTTTTAAAAAGAAAACTGCCGTGAACAAGACTCGAACCCGAGACCTCTCGCTAACCGACCCAATACCCAAACCATCCAAGCTATCCCGTTTTTCTGATTAAACTCTAACCCAATTCCTTATAACCCGTATTATTTGTTTTATCATCTTCTTCCTTAAATTAATTCTACCAGGAACCATGAACCATATATGAAACAAATTTTTGAGTTTAGGTATAGAAACAGATACGTCCGTTTTGAATCAAAAATGAGGAATAAAAAAAAAATACAACTCAAACAGCATCTGCTGTTATCGCGACAGAAAGAAAATATATATATATATATATATATATATATATATATATATATATATATATATATATATATATATATATATATATATATATATATATATATATGAACTTAAATTACGATTTTGAATTTGATAGCGTTTTAGTTCATGATTCCTAAATGAAATACGTTTAAAAACCTTCCTAGAATCTTTTCCAATCTTTAATTTCACTTAAAACCTAACAATGAGTTCGAATTTTATCAAGAACAGTTTTGTTGACTTTTGAAATTAAAATTTTGACCCTAAAATTCTTGCTCGATTTTAAAGATTGGGATTTGAAACTTTGCAAGATGATTACACAAAGGATTTCTAACAACATAGCATTTACAAGTTTTGGAGTAAAATTCAAATTCGAAGTATTGATAAAAAGCTGTATCGAACAGGGGAGAGAAAAAAAAAAGAAACGGGTTTCGTTTATATTTATATGTAAATTAATAATTTGAAGTATTTGAAATCGAGATTGACTGTAAAAAAAGATTCGTTTATCATAGAGACTGATCAATTATTATAGGAATTCAAGTGTTGATTCCCTCTACAGACAACAAGGACGACAGAAAACAATAAAGAAAATAAAAGTTGATATTGATGGTTAACAGCTTCAATCAGATTTGTTAGATAGTGATAAATGTGTTGACCAGTAAATTAATTAAGAACAGAAGGAGAATTTAATTGATGGTGATGGTTAATAGTCATACATACTCGGCTGTATATATATATATATATATATATATATATATATATATATATATATATATATATATATATATATATATATATATATCGTTATTATATAAATATATATTCCTGTTAATGTAATTGTTTGTATATATAATCTTATTTTACGTATGCATCTGTTTATAATCCGAATTAATATATACGTGTATTAATATTAATACTAATAATAAGCATATGAATAATAATAATAATAATAATACAAATTATAATAATGTTACTAATATTAATAACTCTAATAATTAATAACTAATAATTGAATAGTTTAATAATACTAATTATATTAATAATAATCTATTAACAAATAAATAATTATAATACTGATACTGATAAATCTTAATGATAGTGTTTATAATAATATTAATAATAACATTCATAATGATATTAATAAAATTACTAACGCTAGTAATAACAATAATAGAATACTAATAACATTAATAATAATAATGTCTAATAAAAATACTAATCATAATAACTATCATTATAACTTTACTGCTGGCTATAACAATGATGATATTAACAATAATAACAAGAATAAATCAATTGTATCAATTTTTAATATTATAATTTTGATAATATTAATAATTAATAGTAGTATTAATAATAATAATGATTATAATAATATAATATCTATAATTAAACTTGTAATTACATTTAATATATTAATATTACCTTTTATTAATTATGTAATACTTAATGATTATATCATATGTTATATGATAACACTTATTTAATATTTAATTATAATATAATAATTATTGATAGCAAATCGCTTATATATATATATATATAGATAATACTATCATATGTATATTTATAACTTAATCATTCTATTTATTATATTATATGATTAACTCTAATTTATTAGGGGTATTTTATTAATTCAAGATAGTATGTATATATACTTATATTTATATATATATTTTTTTTACAGATTTGTTATACACAATTGTTCGTGAATCATCGGGAATGGTCAAAAGGTAATTCAATACATGAACACAGTTCCAACATTTTTGAGACTCACCATTACAGACTTGCTTATCGTGTTGGAAATATATAAAGATTAAGTTTAAATTTGGTCGGAAATTCCCAGATCGTCACAATATATATTCTCGTAAGGATGTATGGTGTCGTTTTTAAACCAAGAGTCGAGATAAAACATTAACGTGTTATTATGATAAATTGTATACGGAAAAATACTTTGAAATGGTTGTGTACTTGGATGCTATTGGGACCTAACAAATAATAAAAAAAAATGTGCTCCGTTTTTGGTTAAACGTATTGGGGTTGTTACAAGTGGTATCAGAGCATAGTCTAAGGGAATTAGGTGACCTTGGAATAGGTGCCTAGTCTTAGACTTATTGACGGTTGTGCGTTATTTGCGGGACTTGTAGGAATACGGGTCGGTTTGAGATTTGTTAGTGCCTTAGAGTAGGTGGCTAACTAGGACTTGTGATTGTCCAAAGTGTGATTATGTGGGGCCTTATTTCGTGTGTAAATTAGTGCCTTAGATTGCTAGTACCTAATGTAAGTAGGCGAACTTGGACATTGTTTTAGTGATAGTCACCTAGGTTGTAGGTTGACTTGTTGTTGCGGTGTACTTGTGTATATTTATTATTGTATTGTATATAGATGTATATATACAGGTATCTAATGGTGCGGTGTCCTAGGGATGAATCTATTGGAGAGATTCGAATATTTGGTGGTTTTGAGTGATCCAGTTTGCGGTAAGGACTTTGGTCATTCGGGTACTAGGAGTTATCGCGTGTTATCTTGTGTGAATGTTGCGTCAGTCCGGGTAAAGTACTTTGCGTGACCATGTGAAAATGGTAACGTACACATTTGTAATAGTGACTGATCACCATTATTACGAAAGTGTATCTCGACACCAAGCATGACATGACAAGTACCGAACGGAGGAAACGTGGAATGGTTGGGGTAGAATGGGACAAGTTACGAATCTTTTATTGGTTCCTAGGATATAGTGGTCTCGAGTGATGTGCTTGTTGTCACATCGGATTCGTTGTGAGTTGAAAATTGTTACGGTGGTTTCGATTAGCTAAGGTGAGTGATCGAACTCACAAGTTCGGCGCATACCTAGTCACCCTAAGTAGTGGGTGCACTATTGAGATTGTTATTGGTTGTAGTTACTCATCGTAACTAGGATGACCGATTAGTGAGTGTGTGTGCGATGAGGACTTGAATTCCGTAATAGGATGTGACAAGTCTAATGACAGTGGTATTAGATTACACTCGGTAGAGTGTGAGGTTAGAGAATCGTGTCATGATTCTAGTTGTGAGCTGCCTTGGAATTGGCGAACTGGGGGTCTTTGGGTCATTAAACTCATGGGAGTGGGACCTATATTTCAATGGTTGTGTTAGTGCGGTAGTTTATTGTGGATTATAGGGTAACATTCCTAATGGAATACCCCCTGTTGATGCGGTTGTGTCGATGTGCAGAAGGGTGTAAGACTTGGTGTTTCCAAGCATCTCTTTAGTGTTAGATGAAAGGTTTCGTGAGGCTATATCATTTGGCGTTGTGGAAATTGCGAATAACGTGTGATCGCTAGGAACTTTTGGTAAGACAATAAACCGTAAGGTTTGTCGGGTAGGAATGACTTCGGGTCATTATTATGGAGAGATGGGTGACATTGGGTGTATGGAACCTAAAGATCGAGTTTCTAAATTTTGGTAGATTGTGGTGGGAGTTTGCATGACACTGCGTCAGGTGCCTCTTTATACCTGCTAGTGTAATGTTCAACTCCGGTAGTGGTATGATCACTTTGTGCTTAGGGTGACTGTGAGATACCCTGGGAAGCATCGGAGATTATAATAGTGATCGACGGGTGATAGTAATTCGATGGTTGCGAAAGTCAAAGTTTAAGGGCATTACAAAAATACTTCTTATGAAGTGAGGGATGAGCGAATCTTGTTGCTCTTATGTGATAGACGAGTAAGGATGACCGGTGAGCCGGTGATGGACTTAATGGTCGATTAGGTCGAGGGTTATGATGAAGCGTTGATATTGCGGTCGATGCAATTATTGTGTCAGATTGGTCACTCTTCTCCATGAGAGTGAGAAATTGTTGATAAAGGTTCGTTGCGTAGAAGGTCGGGTGATCTCGATTGAGATGCACGACTGATTAATCGGAATGGCATATGTGAAATGTCCCGTTCTTATTGATTAAAAACGTTCCATATTAATTGATTTCGTTGTGAGGTTTTGACCTCTATATGAGACGTTTTTCAAAGACTGCATTCATTTTTAAAACAAACCATAACCTTTATTTCATAAATAAAGGTTTAAAAAGCTTTACGTAGATTATCAAATAATGATAATCTAAAATATCCTGTTTACACACGACCATTACATAATGGTTTACAATACAAATATGTTACAACAAAATAAATTTCTTGAATGCAGTTTTTACACAATATCATACAAGCATGGACTCCAAATCTCGTCCTTATTTAAGTATGCGACAGCGGAAGCTCTTAATAATCACCTGAGAATAAACATGCTTAAAACGTCAACAAAAATGTTGGTGAGTTATAGGTTTAACCTATATATATCAAATCATAATAATAGACCACAAGATTTCATATTTCAATACACATCCCATACATAGAGATAAAAATCATTCATATGGTGAACACCTGGTAACCGACATTAACAAAATGCATATATAAGAATATCCCCATCATTCCAGGACACCCTTCGGATATGATATAAATTTCGAAGTACTAAAGCATCCGGTACTTTGGATGGGGCTTGTTGGGCCCGATAGATCTATCTTTAGGATTCGCGTCAATTAGGGTGTCTGTTCCCTAATTCTTAGATTACCAGACTTAATAAAAAAGGGCATATTCGATTTCGATAATTCAACCATAGAATGTAGTTTCACGTACTTGTGTCTATTTTGTAAATCATTTATAAAACCTGCATGTATTCTCATCCCAAAAATATTAGATTTTAAAAGTGGGACTATAACTCACTTTCACAGATTTTTACTTCGTCGGGAAGTAAGACTTGGCCACTGGTTGATTCACGAACCTATAACAATATATACATATATATCAAAGTATGTTCAAAATATATTTACAATACTTTTAATATATTTTGAAGTTTTAAGTTTATTAAGTCAGCTGTCCTCGTTAGTAACCTACAACTAGTTGTCCACAGTTAGATGTACAGAAATAAATCGATAAATATTATCTTGAATCAATCCACGACCCAGTGTATACGTATCTCAGTATTGATCACAACTCAAACTATATATATTTTGGAATCAACCTCAACCCTGTATAGCTAACTCCAACATTCACATATAGAGTGTCTATGGTTGTTCCGAAATATATATAGATGTGTCGACATGATAGGTCGAAACATTGTATACGTGTCTATGGTATCTCAAGATTACATAATATACAATACAAGTTGATTAAGTTATGGTTGGAATAGATTTGTTACCAATTTTCACGTAGCTAAAATGAGAAAAATTATCCAATCTTGTTTTACCCATAACTTCTTCATTTTAAATCCGTTTTGAGTGAATCAAATTGCTATGGTTTTATATTGAACTCTATTTTATGAATCTAAACAGAAAAAGTATAGGTTTATAGTCGGAAAAATAAGTTACAAGTCGTTTTTGTAAAGGTAGTCATTTCAGTCGAAAGGACGACGTCTAGATGACCATTTTAGAAAACATACTTCCACTTTGAGTTTAACCATAATTTTTGGATATAGTTTCATGTTCATAATAAAAATCATTTTCTCAGAATAACAACTTTTAAATCAAAGTTTATCATAGTTTTTAATTAACTAACCTGATGTCGAACGAGGTGTATATAAAATAGTTTATATTTTACTAGGAAAAACTATTAAATACGATACAATTTTACACAAGATATTTATTTATTTATAGAATGGATATACTTAAACCTTGCTACAACACTTATAGGCAGTGTACCTAATCGTACAGTAGTGTAGTTTTTAGTAAGTCCGGTTCGTTCCACAGGGAAATCTTTAAACAAAGCTCAACGCTATATTAGTTTACTTTTATAAAAATACAAATATATATATAGGTAATATTATTATTATAAAGGGGGGTTTTTACCGTTTAATGACCGGTTTGTCGATTTTAAAACTTTAGTCGCAGTTAAAACCTAATGTAAAATATTAAATAAATATAAGACTTAAATTAAAGCGTAAAGTAAATAACGATAATGAAATTACGAATAATAAAAATGCGATAAAATTAAATTGCGATAATTAAAAGTGCGATTAAATAAAATAACAATAAATAAAAGTGCGATAATTAGAAGTGCAATTAAATATAAAATAAAGAAAATTAAATATGAAATAAAAGAATTATGCTTATTTAAACTTCCGTAATCATGATGTTTGACGTGTTGATTTTAGTTTTATGCCCATGGGTTAATTGTCCTTTGTCCTGGATTATTTAATATGTCCGTCTGGTTTTCGTCCATAACAGTCCATCAGTCATAAATATAAAGTGCAAGTGTCCTCGTCAAATTATTATTATACCCGAAGTTAAATATTCCAACTAATTGGGGATTCGAATTGTAACAAGGTTTTAATACTTTGTTTAATGAATACACCAGGTTATCGACTGCGTGTAAACCAAGGTTTTACTACTTTGTTAACAATTACACCAATTACCCTTGAATGTAATTTCACCCCTGTTTTAATTATTCTAGTGGCTATTAATCCATTCCCGTGTCCGGTTAAATGAACGATTATTCGTACATATAAATACCCCGCCCATCGTGTCCGATCGAGTGTATATGGTAATTTATAGGGACGCCCAATTGTAAATCTTTATATTAACATTAACAAACTTTCATTTAGTTAAACAAATATAAAGCCCATTAATAGCCCATAGTCTAGTTTCCACAAGTGTCGTTCTTTTGTCCAAACCCCAATTATGGTACAAAGCCCAATTACCCAATTTTAGTAATTAGCCCAACATCATGATTACTTCGTTTTAAATAAGCATAATAATAACTTAGCTACGAGACATTAATATAAAAAGGTTGAACATAACTTACAATGATTAAAAATAGCGTAGCGTTACACGGACAGAATTTCGACTTACACCCTTACAACATTCGCTAACATACCCTTATTATTAGAATTATAATTAAAATTAAAATATAAATTATAAATATAAATATATATTACTTATGAAGAGGAAGAGAAAAAAAAATGTGTAAAACTCGGCAGAAAACTGGCTTTTTATAGGACCTGACCAGCAATCTCACACCATGCGACTGGCATGGATTTGTGCTTCTGGCCATGCGAGTCGCATGGCCACCCTGGATTCAGCCAACTACTTTGTTTTCTTCTTGCCGACGTAATATAATAATAATAATATATATAATATATAATTATATATAATTATATATATATTATATTATATTCTTGTGCATAGTAGACTAGATATTTTTGGTCCGTTGCGTCGGGCGTTTCTTCTTGGCTCAGGTCCCGGTTCCGGATTTTCGGACGTCTTCGCGTATTATTTTATATCGCGTACTTTGCGTCTTGTAACTTGTACTCTTGTCATTTTGAGACGTTCCTCATCAATATTTTGAACCTTTTTAGTTGTATCTTGTACTTTTTAGCTCTTTGGACCTTTTTGTCTTCAATTTGTCGAATCTGCCTTTTGTCTTCACTTTTTAATATTTAAACGAATATTGCTTGTAAATCGAACAATACCAACTAAAATCTTGTCTTTCTTGGGGAATAATGCTATGAAATATATGTTCGTTTTTAGCATTATCAAATATTCCCACACTTGAGCGTTGCTTGTCCTCAAGCAATATTGTCTTGAAATACTAGAATCACTTCTTTATTCTTCACACTTTGTACATCAGTGATTTCTATATGGCGGTATAAACAATGGTAGTAACGATATGGTTTACAGTCCCACATGACTATAAAAATTTAGATCCATTAAGGAAATTGGATCTTTATGAAAACATTTGATCTTTTGAAAATTAAATCTAGTTTTTACCCTAGATAAGTTTTCCGGAATAACCCTTTACCGGTGTTTGCAAAATATTTTTGTGGGTTTGGTGGGTTTCAGATTTGAAAATTTAGCTCAAAACTTGCGGTTTTGTGTCACCCACTTGCTAACCTTGTATTTGGAAAGCAACACGTCCAGTTTACTTGTTCCGTATATTACCTTTCGGTAAACTACCGTCCGGTTGTAAAGGAAAGCGTTGAACAAGCAACTGTTAAGGCAATGTCCCGTGACATGCTTTTGATTATGGTCTATAACGTGTCGGACGCAATTACTATCCTTGGTAGGAGCAATAGTAAAGCTCACCCTTATAATTTTTCGGTCTGGCACAAGGTCCTGTCTTTGACCATGTTATGCAACCACCGTTCTTACGGTTGACACCCGATTTAGTTCAGGTGACCTAGTGAATTCCAGGTGAATTCCTAGGATTTTACGTTCAATGGTAATGAACGCATTGAAAATTGGGTTTTCAGAAAACAAATCGGTTTGTATTTTTTATCAAAATATTTTCTCGTTCAAGCTCGAGTTTAGATATCATCGAATTCCATGAGTTTAAATTCTCAATCTTTAAGGTCAATCTCAAGGATTGAGTAATATCAGTCTTAAAAGCTGATTTTTAATCTTTAAGGAGATTATCCTTTCTGGGGATCTGATTCATTAGTCTTATCCAGCTAATTTGCATGGTGCCCCCCCATTATACGAGATAAATCCTTCTCATGGTTAGGATAAATCTGACCACTTGGCGACCCTGTTTAATGCTGAGGTCCGTGGATTTCCTGCTGATTTTAGTGATGACTTTTCTAGATTTTTCGTCAACCTACAGCTGGTCTGAACGACAACTTCATGACCTAAATCAAGAAGCGCGTGTCTTTTTCGGAAGACTTTACTTCCTTTTAATGATGGAATTGATTCATCGTGTAGATCCATCTCTTCTTTTCTTTCATTGGGTAAAACAGTTTAGTTTAGTCCAAAGCAAAAGTATTTTCAGTTATTTGTTACAAATATATGTGGCATATGTTTAAAATAACTTGGTAAATTTTCCCACACTTGGCTTTTTATTTTTCTTTTTATCGTCCTCTATTCCATTTTAAATGAATTTTAACATTTTCGTTTGTTTCTCAATTTATGTCCTTTCCGAGGTAACAATAATTTCGGTGTTAAAACCTAGTTTTATCGTTCATAAATATGTATAAACATGATTTTGAATTCATTTAATTGAAAATTTTGAAAAATTTTACTAGAATTGGGTAGTCAGTATATAAGACTAGGGCTGTTCTTTTTTATCAGAGAGCACTAGATTCTAATACAACTACTGCTTTACTAGTATTTTAAAATCCGAAAGAATTTAACCCCTTCCCACACTTAAGATCTTGCAATGCCCTCATTTGCAAGAAATTAGTAACAATTTAAATTATTGAGGGTGATTTGTGTGAAAATGATTAAATTTTTACCAAAGTTTCCAAATATATTGGCGTTTGTTTGCTGAATGATAAATGGTGCACGTCATTTGTTCATTCCGTCTTGTTGTTATTTCACATACATTTTGCATCATTGTCGTCAAAATTACTTGCTTTTGCTGAACTTAATGCCAGTCTTTGAAAACGCGTTGTTTTACCCTGTTTTGTGCATAAAAGAGAATACATACAATACAAATATAATCATACATGCAATTTGAAATGGAACTTTGGCATCCCACTTTCAAACTATAAGAAAAATATTAGTACACAATAATAATAGAAATATCAAACATTACATAAACGTAATAGAAATGTTAAGTGTTTAAAATAATAAAAATATAAATTACCAACTTATCTCTACTGATCAGGAGGTGGGTTAGGAGGAAAATTAGGATATGGATCCCAATTCATGTTCGCGTCCGGGTTCCATGGCTGATTATAGGTGAACTGGTATGCTGCGTCATAATCATATGAATCATAGGGTGGTCTCATTTCTGGCTGATGTGCGGGATAGTATGCGGGTCGGGTCGGATAATACATCTCGCCAGGCTGCAACTGGCTTATAATTTGGCGCTGATGATAATCCCATCGGCCATGCTCTCGTTGCCGGGAATGCTCGTAGTCATTCCGACGTTGCCATTCCTCGTACTGCATATGCCTATCATAGTTCGTCATGTATTCATCCTCCATACGAACGCCTAAATCAAGAGCAGTCTCCCGAACAACTCCTATAATGTTGTTCGCCTCCTCCATCTCGTCATCCGAACCTCTCTCTACCTGTCGCTGAGGTCCCTCGTATCGATATACCCGACCACGTCTCATCAATAATACCCTTGCACCGTGATAAAGGTTTGAACTTATAGTTTCACCTCCGTCCTCTATTTCGTTCATCGGACCCCCTTGGTGCTTATCTACACCTAAATACTCTCCAATGAGAGTAATGAAAATACCACCACCTATAATACTCCCCGATTTCATCCCCGAAACTGCATTAGCGAGATAATAACCAACACAATAGGGAATGTTAACGAAACTCCTCGGGTCTCTAATACACTTGAGGTAGAACAAATCGTTTACGGTCAATTTCTCCTTATTCCTACCCCTTTGTGTAATTGTGTTTGCTAAGAATCTATGAATCACCCGGAGTTCAGCTCTGTCTATATCTAAGTATGTATGATTTCCACTGGCGTGAAATTCATTAAAGTGGGACATACGCCTCCAGACAGCGTTAATATCAAATTCCCTATCTACCCTTTCTCCTTGGGCAATCAAGCTATTACAGTCGGGGCTCAAAAGTTCAGCAGGGGTGTAAATCTGTAAGGCCCTAGCTAAATCTATCATGGACATTCTGTACATGCGTCCACCTAGCAGAAATCTAATAAAGCTTCTATCATCTATCCTCCTAACATCACTGTTTAACTTAATAGTACTAAGTAATTCTATACACCATTCCCTATATATGGTTCTACGAATGGAAAATAGACGCATCCAATCGTTAAACTGAGAATTACCATACCTTTGCACCAATAATTCCCGAATCGGTTCGGCAAGGTTAACTGTTTCCAAAGGTACCCAGTCAATTGCCCTTGGCATTTCAACAACCTTAAAGTAGAGAATGTGCATGTTCTTTTGATAATCTGGATATTCTATCCAACATCGATCAAATCTCAGATTTGGGTGTAACTGATCTTCATTAATGTCTAAGCTCAGAATCCTTTGATGTGGAGCGAATTGACGAAACTGATTCATGAATAACTGATCTTGATCGTGATATGGAATATGTTGCTCCTCCTGTTCTTCTTCTTCTTGTTGCATATGTTGTTCTTGTTCATGAAACATTTCCGGTTCGGGCTCTGGTTGTCTGGACGATGATGCTCCTGAACCTCCAGTATCGGCTTTCTGTAAAACACATTAAACACAAAAATTGTGCATCCAAATATGCATTAGTGTTAGCAAAATAATAACTTGAAACAATTATGATGACATGTTCAATTCATAACACATTTTATACACATTTTCTTAACAATAACAATTCTACATTTTTACATACGAAAATGTATACAATGTTTTATCACATCTAAACTCTTAAACATGTCAACAATAATCATTATAGCAATTAAACACTTGTTACATGGCATTCAAATCAAACTAGTGCTCATTTTCATATTTTTGTCAAGTCTACACTTTGTCAAATAAGCATATACGAAAAATGTACATCAAGTTCATAAGCATTTATCTCAAATAACATGCCAAAATAATCACTACTAGCAATGAAACAAGTTTCAAATGGCCTTTATATCAAATTATCCAAGTTCATGAATTTTTAGACTTAAAAAGTCCACTTTAATTCTCAAAAACATGTTTAGGCTCAAAGTTTGGATCAATTAACTACCTAAACATGTTACACTACTTAATTTAGCAACAATTCATGACAAAAATCGGCCATAACCTGTTTATATCAAAAAGCCCCAAATTGCTCAAGAACACAAACCCTAGATTCTTAAAAATTTGAAGTTTTTAGCTTCAATTCATGTTAAATAGCTTCTATCTAGGATATACATGCATAATATAACAACAATTTAGCTCTAATTACACCTAAATTTAACAAAATCAAAATATAAATTTTCTAGCTCAAGAACACAAAAATTCGAATTTTAAGAGATTAGGGGTGAAATCTTTACCTTTCTCCTGAAGGGGTTGAGACTACTGAATCTAGGCATGATTATTGTGAAGTTTTGCAAGAAATTTGGTGAAAATTGGTGAAAAATTGAGAGAGTTTGGGAGAGTTTTCGTGTATATGTGTGTGTTTGTGAAAGAAAGAGCAGAACTCGGCTGGATTTTGTTCCTGGCCAGTTTTTGGCCGCCATGCGACTCGCATGGTTTTACTCTTACCCCCATGCGAGTCGCATGGGGGTATTTTCCAGGATTTAATATTTTTTTTTTTTTTTTTTTTTTTTTTTTTTTTTTTTTTATAAAACCTTATACTTTTAAAACATAGAATTAATAAAATTTTAAAAATTTTGTTTCTTTTTAAGACGAGGTCGTTTCGGGACGATGCCCTAGTCCGTCCCTCGACAAAATTTTAAAATTTGTCTTTCTGTAGCGATTGTTTTAAAAGCTTAGATTTTTGGATTTTTTAATTTTTTTGGCATACTTTAAATCAAAAAGATTAAAAATAATGATAATAAAAGTTCTCGTCCCTCTCTCGGGTAAAGCAATTTCGGTTCAAAGACCTAGTCTTCAACTTACGACGAATTTTAAAAATCATATTCTTAACTTAATGAGATAAAGTAAATTTTTGTTTTTAAATTCACACAACTTAAATATAAAATTCAAAATTAATAATAAAAAAAATCACACCAAACTTAAAATTTGAAATGCATAAAATTAAAAATTCATATTTTAAAAATTAAAAATTCACACCAAACTTAATTTAAAAATTCATATTATAAATTCACATCAAACTTATTTTAAAAATGTATATTATAAATTCACACCAAACTTATATTAATTTTTCAAATATTTTACAATTTTAAATATATTGTTTTTACAAAGTTTACATTATTAATTTTAAAAACATGGTAAAAATAAAATTAAAAATCTTTTTGTCTTTTTATCCCACTTTAATCAATCAAATATTATCAAAAATATGCGCCCCTCTTTTCGGTAAAGTAATTTCGGTTCCAAGACCTAATTTAACTCATGACGAATTTTTGAAATATTTTTGGTTGATTGATTAAAGATATTTATACCTTAAGAATAAACGTTAAATTTCGCAGTGATGTAATAAATTTTTGAACGATATCAATAATTTCGGTCGCCAAACCTAATTTTATTTAATACCAATTTAATACTTTTTAGCGAACAAATTAGCGTTTATTATCAAAAGGTTAAAAATAAAAATAAAAATAAAAACTGTACAGACATACCTGTGAAATAGATTTCTTAGTTATATGATCTATTATATTCATAAGATAGTCGGTTTAATTGGTTTTCCATGGCTGCATAGGCGTAACCTCGAGCATTCATTGTCTTTTCTTCTAAACATATGAACGGTCCGTCTCTGCATAAAGTAACAAATTCGGTATTTGAATAGGTTTGATTATTTGAACATTTACCTCCATGTGACCATTTTCCGCATTTGTGACATCGTTCTAGGTGTCGTGCTCTTCTTTTTGCTGCGGATTTTGATTTTCCTTTACCAAATTGTAACTTATTATCTTCGCATCTGGATCCTTTTCTAACTCCGTCCATTCTTTCTCTGATTACTGATACTATTTCACTCGGGAGTATGTCATTATTACGTTTAGTGATCAAAGCGTGTAGCATTAGACCATGGTTTAGTTCACAGGCAGTCTTCATTTTGTAAAAACCTAAAAAAAATAAAAATTCAGAATGGGGGGAGAAGACTAGTTCTTTAGGGTCTGCTAGGGAAAGACCATACGTGTTCCATTTTCGAGAACTACACGAAAACAGACAATCTAACTCTAACAGAAATACATATTATCCCTTAAACACTTGATTCTCCCCACACTTAGTTAGCTGTGGTGTCGAAATTGTGATTAACTTCGTTGTCGACTTCCATCGGACCATGTATGTAATGTTTAACTCTGTGACCATTAACTTTAAATTCAATCCCATTTGAATTTATTAATTCTATCGTTCCGTATGGGAAAACTCTTTTGACTATGAATGGTCCAGACCATCTTGATTTCAATTTTCCAGGAAATAGCTTGAATCGTGAATTGAAAAGAAGAACTCTGTCTCCTTCTTTAAATTCTTTTGAACTTCTGATTCTTTTATCATGCCATTTCTTCGTTCTTTCTTTATAGATTAACGAATTATCGTATGCTTCATGTCTTAATTCTTCTAATTCGTTTAGTTGACTTAATCGTAGACGTCCGGCTTCATGTAAATCAAGATTACATGTCTTCAAAGCCCAAAATGCTTTGTGTTCAATTTCTACTGGAAGATGACATGCTTTTCCATAAACAAGTCTAAAAGGTGTGGTTCCAATTGGAGTTTTGTAGGCTGTTCTAAAAGCCCAGAGTGCATCCTCCAATTTAATGGACCATTCCTTCGGATTTGATCCTACGGTTTTCTCTAGAATACGTTTTAAAGCTCGGTTGGTATTTTCAACTTGTCCACTTGTTTGTGGATGATATGCGGTGGAGATTTTATGAGTTACTCCATATCTTTTAAGAACTTTCTCAAGTTGATTATTACAGAAATGAGTACCCCGATCACTTATTAAAGCTTTCGGTGTTCCAAACCTTGCAAAAAGACGTTTTAAAAAGTTTACTACAACTCGTGCATCGTTAGTTGGGAGAGCTTGTGCTTCCGCCCATTTAGATACATAATCAATGGCTACGAGTATATATAGATTATTATGAGATTTTGGAAATGGACCCATAAAGTCAATACCCCAAATGTCAAATACTTCACATACTTGGATGACATTTTGTGGCATTTCATCACGTTGACTTATTTTTCCGGCCCTTTGACATGTATCACAGGATTTGCAAAGAAGGTGTGCGTCTTTGTAAATTGTAGGCCAATAGAATCCAGCTTCATAAACTTTTCTTGCTGTTAGTTGAGGCCCATAATGCCCTCCTGTTGGTCCTGTGTGACAATGGTTTAAAATTTTACTAGCTTCATCTCCAAATACACATCGGCGTATTATTCCATCGGGACAACTTTTAAACAGATGTGGATCTTCCCAGAAATAGTGTTTTATATCACTGAAGAATTTCTTTCGTCTTTGGTACGATAATCCTTTTTCAAGGAATCCACAAACTAAGTAGTTTGCATAGTCTGCAAACCATGGGATTTCTTTATAATCTATCTTCAATAGATATTCATCAGGAAAGTTGTCTTGTATGGCCGATTCATTCAGAACTTCTAATTCTGGATTTTCAAGACGAGAAAGATGATCAGCGGCGAGATTTTCTGCTCCTTTTTTATCTCGGATTTCAATATCAAACTCTTGTAAGAGTAAGATCCAACGGATTAATCTTGGTTTAGCATCTTGTTTTGAAAATAGGTATCTAAGAGCAGAATGGTCGGTATAGACCACCGTTTTTGCTAGAACGAGATATGATCGAAATTTGTCAAAAGCAAAGACAATAGCAAGGAGTTCTTTTTCAGTAGTTGTATAGTTTGTTTGTGCTCCTTGTAATGTCTTACTAGCATAATATATAGGTTGAAATCGTTTTTCAATCCTTTGTCCTAAAACGGCTCCCATTGCAAAATCACTTGCATCGCACATTAGTTCAAATGGTAGATTCCAATTTGGTGTTATCATGATTGGTGCATTAGTGAGTTTTTCTTTAAGAATATTAAAAGATTTGATACATTCATCTGAAAAGATGAATGGCGCATCCTTTTCTAGGAGTTTATTCATAGGAGTGGCAATTTTAGAAAAATCTTTTATGAAACGTCGGTAAAAACCGGCATGCCCTAGAAAACTCCTAACTCCTCTAACATTGGTGGGATGTGGAAGTTTAGCAATTACATCTACTTTAGCTCTATCCACTTCAATTCCTTCTTTTGAAATTTTATGTCCAAGAACGATGCCTTCTTTAACCATGAAATGGCATTTCTCCCAATTAAGTACTAGATTTGATTTTTCGCATCTAATTAGCATTCGTTCCAGATTAACTAGACATGATTTAAATGTATCACCGAAGACTGAAAAGTCATCCATGAATACTTCCATGCATTCTTCTATCATGTCGTGAAAAATCGCCATCATACACCTTTGAAAGGTTGCAGGGGCGTTACAAAGTCCAAATGGCATGCGTTTGTAAGCAAAAGTACCATAAGGGCACGTGAATGTGGTTTTCTCTTGGTCCTCGGGTGCTATTGGAATTTGAAAATATCCGGAAAATCCATCTAGAAAACAATAGTAACTATTTCCGGCTAATCTTTCCAACATTTGATCTATGAAAGGTAAGGGAAAGTGATCTTTTCTGGTGGCGTCATTTAATTTTCTATAATCAATACATACACGCCATCCTGTTACAGTCCTAGTAGGAATAAGCTCATTTTTCTCATTTGTAATGACAGTCATGCCACCCTTCTTAGGCACGCATTGAACTGGGCTTACCCATGGACTATCAGAGATTGGATATATCAAACCTGCATCTAGCAGTTTAATAATCTCTTTCTTAACTACATCTTGCATATTAGGATTTAGTCTTCGTTGGCGTTGCACATACGTTTTATGACCTTCTTCCATAAGGATTTTATGTGTGCAATACGAAGGACTTATTCCTTTAATATCATGAATCTTCCATGCAATGGCTGGTTTATGAGCTTTCAACACAGAAATGAGCTGTGATTTCTCATTTTCAGTAAGAGAAGAAGATATTATTACAGGTAATTCAGATTCACCTTGTAAATAAGCATATTCCAAATGGTTTGGAAGTTGCTTTAACTCTAATTTCGGCGGTTCTTCTATCGATGATTTATATCGATATCTGTCTTCTTCTTTTAGCATTTGAATTTCTTCTGTTGTTGGTTCATATCCATTAGCTATAAGTGTAGCTAACATTTCAGCTTCATCAATTGGTTCATTTCCTTCTCCTAAAGAACATTCTCCTGTTCCTTGTAATTCTGGAAATTCTTCTAATAATTCTGCATGTGCATCTATAGTTTGAATATAATAACATGTATCATCTGCAGATTGTGGTTGTTGCATTGCTCTATCAACTGAAAAGGTAACACTCTCATCCTCTATACTTAGGGTCAGTTTCTTACCGAACACGTCTATCATTGCTTTAGCCGTGTTTAAGAATGGTCTTCCTAATATGAGAGGAACTTGAGAATCTTCTTCCATGTCCAAAACAACAAAATCTACTGGAAATACTAAAGTACCAACTTTAACTAGCATGTTTTCCATTATCCCTCTAGGATATTTTATTGATCTATCGGCTAGTTGTATGCTTATTCTGGTTGGTTTCAATTCTCCAAGGTCTAGTTTAGCGTATAGTGAATACGGCATTAGATTTATACTAGCACCTAAGTCTGCCAATGCTTCTATTGAACTAAGACTACCCAGAAAACATGGAATTGTGAAACTTCCTGGATCAGATAGTTTTTCTGGTATCTTATTCAACAGCACTGCTGAACAATTAGCATTCATAGTAACAGCCGAGAGTTCTTCCATTTTCTTTCTATTCGTGATTAGATCTTTCAAGAATTTAGCATATCTTGGCATTCCTGAAATCACATCAATGAAAGGAAGATTTACATTTATCTGTTTAAACATATCCAAGAATTTGGATTGCTCGGCTTCAAGTTTTTCTTTCTTCATTTTACTCGGGTAAGGAAGTGGTGGTTGATATGGTTTAACATAAGGTTTATCCTTAACTGTGTTATCTTCATTAACCTTTTCAACTACCGGTTCTTTTTCCTTATCTTGATCAGGTTGTGGTTCTTGTGGAGTAGGAATAGTTTCATCAGAAGTTACAGGTATTTCAGGTGGTTTAAGTGTTGTACCACTTCTTGTGGTAATAGCTTTAGCTGTTTCATTCCGGGGGTTAGCATTTGTATCGCTAGGTAGACTTCCCGGTTTTCTTTCACCTATTAACCTTGCTAGGTTGCTCACTTCTTGTTCTAGATTTTGAATAGAAGCTTGTTGATTTCTAAATGCTTGAGCATTTTGTTCATTTGTTTGTTTTTGAGATGTGAAAAACTGCGTTTGAGTTTCAACTAGCTTCGTCATCATATCTTCTAAATTTGGCTTTTTATCATCGGTTTGTTGTGGTGGTTTATTTTGAAAATTCGGTCTTTGCTGATTGTAAGTATTGTTGGATACTTGTTGATTGCTAGGACCTTGTTGGTTGTTGTATGGAATATTTCGGTTATAATTCTGGTTTTGATTGTAAATCGGTCTTGGCGGTTGATAATTATTCTGATAATTATTTCCAGGCCTTTGGTTTATGTATGAAATATTCTCTCTTTGTTCCATTGTTAATTCAATACTGAGACAATCTTTTGTCAAATGTGGTCCTCCACACTGCTCACAACTAATTCGTATAGCATGAATATCCTTAGTCATCTTTTCCATTCGTCTCTCGAAAGCATCTATCTTTGCGGAAATGGAATCTAAGTCATGGCTAGAATCGGCTCTAGCTGCTTTAGATGATCTAATGATATCTTTTTCTTGGTGCCACTCATGCGAGTGGGAAGCAGTATTATCAATAATTTTGTAAGCATCAGTTTCGGTTTTCTTCATAATCGAACCACCAGCTGCTATATCTATGTCTTTTCTTGTAGTGATGTCGCATCCTTGGTAGAATATTTGTACTATTTGACAGGTGTCTAAACCATGTTGCGGACATCCTCTTAGTAACTTTCCATATCTTGTCCACGCCTCATATAGAGTTTCATTTGGCTTCTGTGTGAACGTAACAATTTCTGCTTGAAGTCTTACGGCTTTAGATGCAGGAAAAAATTGTTTAAGAAATTTGTCAACTAAAACATCCCATGTATCAATCGCCCCTTCAGGTAACGATTCCAACCAATCTTTGGCTTCTCCCTTTAAAGTCCAGGGAAATAACATGAGATATATCTGTTCATCCTCCACTTCTCGGATTTTAAATAGTGTGCAGATCCTATTAAAGGTACGTAGATGTTCATTTGGATCTTCCTTCGGCGCACCACTAAATTGGCATTGATTAGTCACCATGTGTAGAATTTGTCCTTTGATTTCATAATCTGGCGCATTAATGTCTGGATGAGTAATTGCGTGACCTTGGCCAGTGCGTTTAGCTCTCATTCGGTCTTCCATACTTAAAGGTTCCAGATTCTCCATAATTGAATTTGTTGACTCGGTATCACTAGATGATTCTGATTTAATAGTTCGTTCCTCAACAATCTCTGTTTGAATGATTGGTGGTTCCGGAGGAAAGTTTAATGGTTCAGGATCTACGAACCGTTCCTGAATATTTTCTGGATTCTCAATTGTGAGGTTTGTTTCAAAAACTGGATTATCGGAAATTTGAGTTGAAGTACTTGGTCGACTGGATGACGATTCTAAAGAAAAATCAACGGCGGTTATATTTGTTAAACGATGTCTTAATCTAGTTACAGGTGGTGAACGTACAAAAGGTGGTGAACGTCTTGCTCGGTGCATTCACTGAATATCCTATTAGTTTTAAAAAGGAAAGAAAAATTATAATAAGTTATCCAATCAATAGACTTTTCTGATTTTGCCCACGTTTCGAATAGCCAAAAGATGCAGCAGAGGGGCAGGATTCGTTTGGTCTCAATATAATTGAGGACTGTTTGGCTCCAATAACCCGGTCCACGTACAAATCCAACTATTACTACGAACCAGAAAATTTTGATGTCTATCAATTTAACCACTTAAAATAAATTTTCGTAATTTTAAGAAATTTAGATAAGAAGTAGAAAAAAAATTCTAAGTCCTAAAAACTAGAATAGCGAGAAATAAGAGAGAAAAAGAGTTCGTCGAAAAAGGTCGAAAAAGAAAAAAAAATGGTTGAAAAATAAAAGGTGACGGAAAAATAAAAGAAACTTATAAAAACTTAAAAATACTTAACTAACCTAACCTTATTACTACAACTAACTTAAAATTATAATCACAGATTGAAATTACTAATTGGAATGATAATTGATACATAGTAAAAGGTCTAAAAATATTAAAGCTTACAGGAAAAACTAAATCCCAAATGGAAATAACTTAAAAAGAAACTAAAACGTAAAAAGGCGTCGCAAAATTCTTAAAGCACCTAAATCTTAGTCTAAAGAAAAAGTACTTAAGGAATTCTACGGCAAAGCCTAAAAATATAGGAGTAAAAATAACTATAGCAAAAACTAAGTTTAAAATTAAATATGAGCTAAAAATACAAATATTACGCTACAATGATTAAAAAGGGACAAAATATTAAAAGAAATAAAAAGTGATAAAAAAAATACAATTTTTATTAAAATATTATTTTTATATTAATTATATTAAAGTATTAAATTTTAAATATAATAAAACTAATTAAAAGTAATTAATTAAACTAAAAACTTAATTAATAATAATAAAATCATATTAGGGTTTAATATAATAATAATATATTATACTCCGTAATTAATGCGTTTTTAGGGTTCAGATGTGGTCCTGTCAGACCCCTCATGCAAGTCGCATGATTTAAGGGGTTGGGTCATGCGAGTCGCATGACTAACTGGACCGGTTCAACTGGACAGGTTCAATTTGACAGGTCACGTATATTTAATATTTATTTTCTTTTTTTTTCTGTTTTATATTTAAAATATAAATATATATATATAATTAAAATAAAACTTAATTTTTAAAACTAAAAATAAACTTAAAATACTTTATAATTTTGTAAAAATAAAAGAAAAACTTAAAAAATATATTTAAAATACTTTTTTTTTTTTTCTCGATTTTAAAAGCTCTCTTTTTTTTTATATATATATTTTTTTTTTTAAAAATATAAATTTTACAAAAACTAATTATAACTTAAAAATTAAAAATATGGCGTTTCGCTTCGGCGAATTTCCCCGGCAGCGGCGCCAAAAATAACTTGATGTCGAACGAGGTGTATATAAAATAGTTTATATTTTACTAGGAAAAACTATTAAATACGATACAATTTTACACAAGATATTTATTTATTTATAGAATGGATATACTTAAACCTTGCTACAACACTTATAGGCAGTGTACCTAATCGTACAGTAGTGTAGTTTTTAGTAAGTCCGGTTCGTTCCACAGGGAAATCTTTAAACAAAGCTCAACGCTATATTAGTTTACTTTTATAAAAATACAAATATATATATAGGTAATATTATTATTATAAAGGGGGGTTTTTACCGTTTAATGACCGGTTTGTCGATTTTAAAACTTTAGTCGCAGTTAAAACCTAATGTAAAATATTAAATAAATATAAGACTTAAATTAAAGCGTAAAGTAAATAACGATAATGAAATTACGAATAATAAAAATGCGATAAAATTAAATTGCGATAATTAAAAGTGCGATTAAATAAAATAACAATAAATAAAAGTGCGATAATTAGAAGTGCAATTAAATATAAAATAAAGAAAATTAAATATGAAATAAAAGAATTATGCTTATTTAAACTTCCGTAATCATGATGTTTGACGTGTTGATTTTAGTTTTATGCCCATGGGTTAATTGTCCTTTGTCCTGGATTATTTAATATGTCCGTCTGGTTTTCGTCCATAACAGTCCATCAGTCATAAATATAAAGTGCAAGTGTCCTCGTCAAATTATTATTATACCCGAAGTTAAATATTCCAACTAATTGGGGATTCGAATTGTAACAAGGTTTTAATACTTTGTTTAATGAATACACCAGGTTATCGACTGCGTGTAAACCAAGGTTTTACTACTTTGTTAACAATTACACCAATTACCCTTGAATGTAATTTCACCCCTGTTTTAATTATTCTAGTGGCTATTAATCCATTCCCGTGTCCGGTTAAATGAACGATTATTCGTACATATAAATACCCCGCCCATCGTGTCCGATCGAGTGTATATGGTAATTTATAGGGACGCCCAATTGTAAATCTTTATATTAACATTAACAAACTTTCATTTAGTTAAACAAATATAAAGCCCATTAATAGCCCATAGTCTAGTTTCCACAAGTGTCGTTCTTTTGTCCAAACCCCAATTTTAGTAATTAGCCCAACATCATGATTACTTCGTTTTAAATAAGCATAATAATAACTTAGCTACGAGACATTAATATAAAAAGGTTGAACATAACTTACAATGATTAAAAATAGCGTAGCGTTACACGGACAGAATTTCGACTTACACCCTTACAACATTCGCTAACATACCCTTATTATTAGAATTATAATTAAAATTAAAATATAAATTATAAATATAAATATATATTACTTATGAAGAGGAAGAGAAAAAAAAATGTGTAAAACTCGGCAGAAAACTGGCTTTTTATAGGACCTGACCAGCAATCTCACACCATGCGACTCGCATGGATTTGTGCTTCTGGCCATGCGAGTCGCATGGCCACCCTGGATTCAGCCAACTACTTTGTTTTCTTCTTGCCGACGTAATATAATAATAATAATATATATAATATATAATTATATATAATTATATATATATTATATTATATTCTTGTGCATAGTAGACTAGATATTTTTGGTCCGTTGCGTCGGGCGTTTCTTCTTGGCTCAGGTCCCGGTTCCGGATTTTCGGACGTCTTCGCGTATTATTTTATATCGCGTACTTTGCGTCTTGTAACTTGTACTCTTGTCATTTTGAGACGTTCCTCATCAATATTTTGAACCTTTTTAGTTGTATCTTGTACTTTTTAGCTCTTTGGACCTTTTTGTCTTCAATTTGTCGAATCTGCCTTTTGTCTTCACTTTTTAATATTTAAACGAATATTGCTTGTAAATCGAACAATACCAACTAAAATCTTGTCTTTCTTGGGGAATAATGCTATGAAATATATGTTCGTTTTTAGCATTATCATAACCCAAAACAGCCCGCGGTGTTACTACGACGGCGTAAATCCGGTTTTACGGTGTTTTTCGTGTTTCCAGGTTTTAAATCATTAAGTTAGCATATCATATAGATATAGAACATGTGTTTAGTTGATTTTAAAATTCAAGTTAGAAGGATTAACTTTTGTTTGCGAACAAGTTTAGAATTAACTAAACTATGTTCTAGTGATTACAAGTTTAAACCTTCGAATAAGATAGCTTTATATGTATGAATCGAATGATGTTATGAACATCATTACTACCTTAAGTTCCTTGGATGAACCTACTGGAAAAGAGAAAAATGGATCTAGCTTCAATGGATCCTTGGATGGCTCAAAGTTCTTGAAGCAAAATCATGACACGAAAACAAGTTCAAGTAAGATCATCACTTGAAATAAGATTGTTATAGTTATAGAAATTGAACCAAAGTTTGAATATGATTATTACCTTGTATTAGAATGATAACCTACTGTAAGAAACAAAGATTTCTTGAGGTTGGATGATCACCTTACAAGATTGGAAGTGAGCTAGCAATCTTGAAAGTATTCTTGATTTTATGAAACTAGAACTTTTGGAATTTATGAAGAACACTTAGAACTTGAAGATAGAACTTGAGAGAGATCAATTAGATGAAGAAAATTGAAGAATGAAAGTGTTTGTAGGTGTTTTTGGTCGTTGGTGTATGGATTAGATATAAAGGATATGTAATTTTGTTTTCATGTAAATAAGTCATGAATGATTACTCATATTTTTGTAATTTTATGAGATATTTCATGCTAGTTGCCAAATGATGGTTTCCACATGTGTTAGGTGACTCACATGGGCTGCTAAGAGCTGATCATTGGAGTGTATATACCAATAGTACATACATCTAAAAGCTGTGTATTGTACGAGTACGAATACGGGTGCATACGAGTAGAATTGTTGATGAAAACTGAACGAGGATGTAATTGTAAGCATTTTTGTTAAGTAGAAGTATTTTGATAAGTGTATTGAAGTCTTTCAAAAGTGTATGAATACATATTAAAACACTACATGTATATACATTTTAACTGAGTCGTTAAGTCATCGTTAGTCGTTACATGTAAATGTTGTTTTGAAACCTTTAGGTTAACGATCTTGTTAAATGTTGTTAACCCAATGTTTATAATATCAAAAGAGATTTTAAATTATTATATTATCATGATATTATGATGTACGAATATCTCTTAATATGATATATATACATTAAATGTCGTTACAACGATAATCGTTACATATATGTCTCGTTTCAAAATCATTAAGTTAGTAGTCTTGTTTTTACATATGTAGTTCATTGTTAATATACTTAATGATATGTTTACATATCATAATATCATGTTAACTATATATATAACCATATATATGTCATCATATAGTTTTTACAAGTTTTAACGTTCGTGAATCACCGGTCAACTTGGGTGGTCAATTGTCTATATGAAACCTATTTCAATTAATCAAGTCTTAACAAGTTTGATTGCTTAACATGTTGGAAAAATTTAATCACGTAAATATCAATCTCAATTAATATATATAAACATGGAAAACTTCGGGTCACTACAGTACCTACCCGTTAAATAAATTTCGTCCCGAAATTTTAAGCTGTTGAAGGTGTTGACGAATCTTCTGGAAATAGATGCGGGTATTTCTTCTTCATCTGATCTTCACGCTCCCAGGTGAACTCGGGTCCTCTACGAGCATTCCATCGAACCTTAACAATTGGTATCTTGTTTTGCTTAAGTCTTTTAACCTCACGATCCATTATTTCGACGGGTTCTTCGATGAATTGAAGTTTTTCGTTGATTTGGATTTCATCTAACGGAATAGTGAGATCTTCTTTAGCAAAACATTTCTTCAAATTCGAGACGTGGAAAGTGTTATGTACAGCCGCGGGTTGTTGAGGTAACTCTAGTCGGTAAGCTACTGGTCCGACACGATCAATAATCTTGAATGGTCCAATATACCTTGGATTTAATTTCCCTCGTTTACCAAATCGAACAACGCCTTTCCAAGGTGCAACTTTAAGCATGACCATCTCTCCAATTTCAAATTCTATATCTTTTCTTTTAATGTCAGCGTAGCTCTTTTGTCGACTTTGGGCGGTTTTCAACCGTTGTTGAATTTGGATGATCTTCTCGGTAGTTTCTTGTATAATCTCCGGACCCGTAATCTGTCTATCCCCCACTTCACTCCAACAAATCGGAGACCTGCATTTTCTACCATAAAGTGCTTCAAACGGCGCCATCTCAATGCTTGAATGGTAGCTGTTGTTGTAGGAAAATTCTGCTAATGGTAGATGTCGATCCCAACTGTTTCCGAAATCAATAACACATGCTCGTAGCATGTCTTCAAGCGTTTGTATCGTCCTTTCGCTCTGCCCATCAGTTTGTGGATGATAGGCAGTACTCATGTCTAGACGAGTTCCTAATGCTTGCTGTAATGTCTGCCAGAATCTTGAAATAAATCTACCATCCCTATCAGAGATAATAGAGATTGGTATTCCATGTCTGGAGACGACTTCCTTCAAATACAGTCGTGCTAACTTCTCCATCTTGTCATCTTCTCTTATTGGCAGGAAGTGTGCTGATTTGGTGAGACGATCAACTATTACCCAAATAGTATCAAAACCACTTGCAGTCCTTGGCAATTTAGTGATGAAATCCATGGTAATGTTTTCCCATTTCCATTCTGGGATTTCGGGTTGTTGAAGTAGACCTGATGGTTTCTGATGCTCAGCTTTGACTTTAGAACACGTCAAACATTCTCCTACGTATTTAGCAACATCGGCTTTCATACCCGGCCACCAAAAATGTTTCTTGAGATCCTTGTACATCTTTCCCGTTCCAGGATGTATTGAGTATCTGGTTTTATGAGCTTCTCTAAGTACCATTTCTCTCATATCTCCAAATTTTGGTACCCAAATCCTTTCAGCCCTATACCGGGTTCCGTCTTCCCGAATATTAAGATGCTTCTCCGATCCTTTGGGTATTTCATCCTTTAAATTTCCCTTTTTTAAAACTCCTTGTTGCGCCTCCTTTATTTGAGTAGTAAGGTTATTATGAATCATTATATTCATAGATTTTACTCGAATGGGTTCTCTGTCCTTCCTGCTCAAGGCATCGGCTACCACATTTGCCTTCCCCGGGTGGTAACGAATCTCAAAGTCGTAATCATTCAATAATTCAATCCACCTACGCTGCCTCATATTCAGTTGTTTCTGATTAAATATGTGTTGAAGACTTTTGTGGTCGGTATATATAATACTTTTGACCCCATATAAGTAGTGCCTCCAAGTCTTTAATGCAAAAACAACCGCGCCTAATTCCAAATCATGCGTCGTATAATTTTGTTCGTGAATCTTCAATTGTCTAGACGCATAAGCAATCACCTTCATTCGTTGCATTAATACACAACCGAGACCTTGCTTTGATGCGTCACAATAAATCACAAAATCATCATTCCCTTCAGGAAATGACAATATAGGTGCCGTAGTTAGCTTTTTCTTCAATAACTGAAACGCTTTCTCTTGTTCATCATTCCATTCAAATTTCTTCCCTTTATGCGTTAATGCAGTCAAGGGTTTTGTTATTCTGGAAAAGTCTTGGATGAACCTTCTGTAGTAACCAGCTAGTCCTAAAAACTGGCGTATGTGTTTCGGAGTTTTCGGGGTTTCCCACTTTTCAACAGTTTCTATCTTTGCCGGATCCACCTTAATACCTTCTTTGTTCACTATGTGACCGAGGAATTGAACTTCTTCCAACCAAAATGCACACTTTGAAAACTTAGCGTACAATTCTTCCTTCCTCAATACTTCTAACACCTTTCTCAAATGTTCACCGTGTTCTTGGTCATTCTTTGAGTAAATAAGTATGTCATCAATGAAAACAATGACAAACTTGTCAAGGTATGGTCCACACACTCGGTTCATAAGGTCCATGAACACAACTGGTGCATTAGTTAAACCAAACGGCATGACCATAAACTCATAATGACCGTAACGTGTTCTGAAAGCAGTCTTTGGAATATCATCTTCTTTCACCCGCATTTGATGATACCCGGAACGTAAGTCAATCTTTGAATAAACAGACGAGCCTTGTAGTTGATCAAATAAGTCGTCGATTCTCGGTAGTGGGTAGCGGTTCTTGATGGTAAGTTTGTTCAACTCTCGGTAGTCGATACACAACCTGAATGTACCATCTTTCTTCTTGACAAACAAAACAGGAGCTCCCCACGGTGATGTGCTTGGTCGAATGAAACCACGCTCTAAAAGTTCTTGTAATTGGCTTTGTAGTTCTTTCATCTCGCTGGGTGCGAGTCTGTAAGAAGCACGAGCTATTGGTGCAGCTCCTGGTACAAGATCTATTTGAAATTCAACGGATCGATGTGGGGGTAATCCCGGTAATTCTTTCGGAAATACATCAGGAAATTCTTTTGCAACGGGAACATCATTGATGCTCTTGTCTTCAGTTTGTACTTTCTCGACGTGTGCTAGAACAGCATAGCAACCTTTTCTTATTAGTTTTTGTGCTTTCAAATTACTAATAAGATGTAGCTTCGTGTTGCCCTTTTCTCCGTACACCATTAAGGGTTTTCCTTTTTCTCGTATAATGCGAATTGCATTTTTGTAACAAACGATCTCCGCTTTCACTTCTTTCAACCAGTCCATACCGATTATCACATCAAAACTCCCTAACTCTACTGGTATCAAATCAATCTTAAATGTTTCGCTAACCAGTTTAATTTCTCGATTCCGACATATATTATCTGCTGAAATTAATTTACCATTTGCTAATTCGAGTAAAAATTTACTATCCAAAGGCGTCAATGGACAACTTAATTTAGCACAAAAATCTCTACTCATATAGCTTCTATCCGCACCCGAATCAAATAAAACGTAAGCAGATTTATTGTCAATAAGAAACGTACCCGTAACAAGCTCCGGGTCTTCCTGTGCCTCTGCCGCATTAATATTGAAAACTCTTCCGCGGCCTTGTCCATTCGTGTTCTCCTGGTTCGGGAAATTTCTAATGATGTGGCCCGGTTTTCCACATTTATAACAAACTACATTGGCATAACTTGCTCCGACACTACTTGCTCCGCCATTACTCGTTCCGACACCATTTGTTCCTTTCGTTCTATTAACCCCTGGTCCGTAGACTTCACACTTCGCCGCGCTATGACCATTTCTTTTACACTTGTTGCAAAATTTGGTGCAGAACCCCGAGTGATACTTTTCACACCTTTGGCATAGCTGCTTCTGATTGTTGTTGTTGTTGTTGCGGTTATTATTGTTGTTGGGATGATTGTTGTAGTTGCTGTTGTTGTTGTTGTTGTTGTTGTTGTTGTTGGGCCGTTTGTTGTAGTTGCGATTGATGTTGCGATTGTTGGGATAATTGTTGCGATTATTGTTGTAATTGCTGTTGTTGTTGTATTGGTGATTCTTATCACCGTTTTCCTCCCACTTTCTTTTGATTTGCTTCACATTGGCCTCTTCAGCAGTCTGTTCTTTAATTCTTTCTTCAATCTGGTTCACTAGTTTGTGAGCCATTCTACATGCCTGTTGTATGGAGGCGGGCTCGTGTGAACTTATATCTTCTTGGATTCTTTCCGGTAATCCTTTCACAAACGCGTCGATCTTCTCTTCCTCATCTTCGAATGCTCCCGGACACAATAGGCACAATTCTGTGAATCATCTTTCGTACGTGGTAATATCAAATCCTTGGGTTCGTAACCCTCTAAGTTCTGTCTTGAGCTTATTGACCTCGGTTCTGGGACGGTACTTCTCGTTCATCAAGTGCTTGAATGCTGACCACGGTAGTGCGTACGCATCGTCTTGTCCCACTTGCTCTAGATAGGTATTCCACCATGTTAACGCAGAACCTGTGAAGGTATGCGTAGCGTACTTCACTTTGTCCTCTTCAGTACACTTACTTATGGCAAACACCGATTCGACCTTCTCGGTCCACCGTTTCAATCCGATTTGTCCTTCGGTTCCATCAAATTCCAAAGGTTTGCAGGCAGTGAATTCTTTGTAGGTGCATCCTACACGATTTCCTGTACTGCTAGATCCAAGGTTATTGTTGGTATGTAGCGCAGCCTGTACTGCGGCTATGTTTGAAGCTAGAAAAGTACGGAATTCCTCTTCATTCATATTCACAGTGTGTCGAGTAGTCGGTGCCATTTCCTTCAAAATAGTCAAATGGAACAAGTTAATCATACAGAATATTAAGAGTAGTTAATAGTATTTCGTAGCATAATATGAACTCATTTATAAAAGCTTTTTCTTCATATTAGCGTTTTATAAGTTTAAATTCGGGTAGTACCTACCCGTTAAGTTCATACTTAGTAGCTAATATACAATTCAACTACTACAATTCTATATGAAAAACTGATTATAATAATATTTCGCGTTCAAACTTTTATACAATATTTTACAAACTTACAATACCGCTTATTTTACATAAAGCATGAAATATAGCACACAATAACTTCGATACAAGATAGTTGTGAAGATAATTCTAGCTAGTACACAAGTTGTTCAGCAAAGGCAATAAAGACACGTAATTCATACGTCCAGAAACAAGTCATGCATTCTGGTTTTACTAGGACTACTTCCCATCCTTGGTCTTGTGGAACATAACCGTTATGGCCGTTGATAAGACAGCGTGTTGTAACGTCATCAAAGGGACGAGGGTTACGTAATGACCAACAGTCTCGTAATGACCTAAAAACCTCATTTCTTACCCCAATTACCGACTCCGTCACTTGTGGGAACATTTTGTTTAATAGTTGTAGCCCGATGTTCTTGTTCTCACTTTGGTGAGAAGCGAACATTACTAACCCGTAAGCATAACATGCTTCTTTATGTTGCATGTTAGCCGCTTTTTCTAAATCACGAAGTCCTATATTCGGATATACTGAGTCAAAATAATTTCTTAACCCGTTGCGTAAAATAGCATTTGGGTTCCCCGCAATATATGCGTCAAAGTAAACACATCGTAACTTATGGATTTCCCAATGTGATATTCCCCATCTTCCGAACCAAAGCCTTTTATAAACCAAGGCATTCTTGGAACGTTCTTTGAATGTCTTACAAACTGATCTTGCCTTAAATAGTTGTGCTGAGGAATTCTGACCGACTCTAGACAAGATTTCATCAATCATGTCTCCGGGTAGGTCTCTTAAAATATTGGGTTGTCTATCCATTTTGTGTTTTTATACTGTAAAATAGACAAGAGTTAGATTCATAAAAAAAAATACTTATTAATACAAGCAATTTTTACATATATCATAAAGCATAAGCACACTATATTACATATATTACACCACACGAATATAACTATCTTATTCCGACTCGCTCATTTCTTCTTGTTCGGTTTTGGTTCGTTTTGCCAAGTTTCTAGGGATATATGATGTTCCCCTAATACGAGCCGTCGTTATCCACATTGGTTTAGAAAAACCTGGTGGTTTAGAGGATCCCGGGTCATTGTTACAACTTAAGGACTTCGGGGGTTGACGATACATATAAAGTTCATCGGGGTTGGAATTAGATTTCTCTATTTTTATGCCCTTTCCCTTATTATTTTCTTTTGCCTTTTTAAATTCAGTTGGGGTAATTTCTATAACATCATCGGAATTCTCGTCGGAATCCGATTCATCGGAGAATTGGTAATCCTCCCAATATTTTGCTTCCTTGGAGGAAACACCATTGACCATGATTAACCTTGGTCGGTTGGTTGAGGATTCTCTTTTACTTAACCGTTTTATTATTTCCCCCACCGATTCTATTTCTTCTTCCGGTTCCGATTCTTCTTCCGGTTCCGATTCTTCTTCCGGTTCCGACTCTTCTTCCGGTTCCTCTTCGGGAACTTGTGAATCAGTCCACGAATCATTCCAATTTACATTTAACTCTTCATTATTATTAGGTGAGTCAATGGGACTTGTTCTAGAGGTAGACATCTATCACATAATATCAAACACGATAAGAGATTAATATATCACATAATATTCATATGTTAAAAATACATAGTTTCCAACAAAAATGTTAAGCAATCATTTTTAAAGAAAACACGGTCGAAGTCCAGACTCACTAATGCATCCTAACAAACTCGATAAGACACACTAATGCAAATTTTCTGGTTCTCTAAGACCAACGCTCGGATACCAACTGAAATGTCCCGTTCTTATTGATTAAAAACGTTCCATATTAATTGATTTCGTTGCGAGGTTTTGACCTCTATATGAGACGTTTTTCAAAGACTGCATTCATTTTTAAAACAAACCATAACCTTTATTTCATAAATAAAGGTTTAAAAAGCTTTACGTAGATTATCAAATAATGATAATCTAAAATATCCTGTTTACACACGACCATTACATAATGGTTTACAATACAAATATGTTACAACAAAATAAATTTCTTGAATGCAGTTTTTACACAATATCATACAAGCATGGACTCCAAATCTCGTCCTTATTTAAGTATGCGACAGCGGAAGCTCTTAATAATCACCTGAGAATAAACATGCTTAAAACGTCAACAAAAATGTTGGTGAGTTATAGGTTTAACCTATATATATCAAATCATAATAATAGACCACAAGATTTCATATTTCAATACACATCCCATACATAGAGATAAAAATCATTCATATGGTGAACACCTGGTAACCGACATTAACAAAATGCATATATAAGAATATCCCCATCATTCCGGGACACCCTTCGGATATGATATAAATTTCGAAGTACTAAAGCATCCGGTACTTTGGATGGGGCTTGTTGGGCCCGATAGATCTATCTTTAGGATTCGCGTCAATTAGGGTGTCTGTTCCCTAATTCTTAGATTACCAGACTTAATAAAAAAGGGCATATTCAATTTCGATAATTCAACCATAGAATGTAGTTTCACGTACTTGTGTCTATTTTGTAAATCATTTATAAAACCTGCATGTATTCTCATCCCAAAAATATTAGATTTTAAAAGTGGGACTATAACTCACTTTCACAGATTTTTACTTCGTCGGGAAGTAAGACTTGACCACTGGTTGATTCACGAACCTATAACAATATATACATATATATCAAAGTATGTTCAAAATATATTTACAACACTTTTAATATATTTTGAAGTTTTAAGTTTATTAAGTCAGCTGTCCTCGTTAGTAACCTACAACTAGTTGTCCACAGTTAGATGTACAGAAATAAATCGATAAATATTATCTTGAATCAATCCACGACCCAGTGTATACGTATCTCAGTATTGATCACAACTCAAACTATATATATTTTGGAATCAACCTCAACGCTGTATAGCTAACTCCAACATTCACATATAGAGTGTCTATGGTTGTTCCGAAATATATATAGATGTGTCGACATGATAGGTCGAAACATTGTATACGTGTCTATGGTATCTCAAGATTACATAATATACAATACAAGTTGATTAAGTTATGGTTGGAATAGATTTGTTACCAATTTTCACGTAGCTAAAATGAGAAAAATTATCCAATCTTGTTTTACCCATAACTTCTTCATTTTAAATCCGTTTTGAGTGAATCAAATTGCTATGGTTTCATATTGAACTCTATTTTATGAATCTAAACAGAAAAAGTATAGGTTTATAGTCGGAAAAATAAGTTACAAGTCGTTTTTGTAAAGGTAGTCATTTCAGTCGAAAGAACGACGTCTAGATGACCATTTTAGAAAACATACTTCCACTTTGAGTTTAACCATAATTTTTGGATATAGTTTCATGTTCATAATAAAAATCATTTTCTCAGAATAACAACTTTTAAATCAAAGTTTATCATAGTTTTTAATTAACTAACCCAAAACAGCCCGCGGTGTTACTACGACGGCGTAAATCCGGTTTTACGGTGTTTTTCGTGTTTCCAGGTTTTAAATCATTAAGTTAGCATATCATATAGATATAGAACATGTGTTTAGTTGATTTTAAAAGTCAAGTTAGAAGGATTAACTTTTGTTTGCGAACAAGTTTAGAATTAACTAAACTATGTTCTAGTGATTACAAGTTTAAACCTTCGAATAAGATAGCTTTATATGTATGAATCGAATGATGTTATGAACATCATTACTACCTTAAGTTCCTTGGATGAACCTACTGGAAAAGAGAAAAATGGATCTAGCTTCAATGGATCCTTGGATGGCTCAAAGTTCTTGAAGCAAAATCATGACACGAAAACAAGTTCAAGTAAGATCATCACTTGAAATAAGATTGTTATAGTTATAGAAATTGAACCAAAGTTTGAATATGATTATTACCTTGTATTAGAATGATAACCTACTGTAAGAAACAAAGATTTCTTGAGGTTGGATGATCACCTTACAAGATTGGAAGTGAGCTAGCAATCTTGAAAGTATTCTTGATTTTATGAAACTAGAACTTTTGGAATTTATGAAGAACACTTAGAACTTGAAGATAGAACTTGAGAGAGATCAATTAGATGAAGAAAATTGAAGAATGAAAGTGTTTGTAGGTGTTTTTGGTCGTTGGTGTATGGATTAGATATAAAGGATATGTAATTTTGTTTTCATGTAAATAAGTCATGAATGATTACTCATATTTTTGTAATTTTATGAGATATTTCATGCTAGTTGCCAAATGATGGTTCCCACATGTGTTAGGTGACTCACATGGGCTGCTAAGAGCTGATCATTGGAGTGTATATACCAATAGTACATACATCTAAAAGCTGTGTATTGTACGAGTACGAATACGGGTGCATACGAGTAGAATTGTTGATGAAAACTGAACGAGGATGTAATTGTAAGCATTTTTGTTAAGTAGAAGTATTTTGATAAGTGTATTGAAGTCTTTCAAAAGTGTATGAATACATATTAAAACACTACATGTATATACATTTTAACTGAGTCGTTAAGTCATCGTTAGTCGTTACATGTAAATGTTATTTTGAAACCTTTAGGTTAACGATATTGTTAAATGTTGTTAACCCAATGTTTATAATATCAAAAGAGATTTTAAATTATTATATTATCATGATATTATGATGTACGAATATCTCTTAATATGATATATATACATTAAATGTCGTTACAACGATAATCGTTACATATATGTCTCGTTTCAAAATCATTAAGTTAGTAGTCTTGTTTTTACATATGTAGTTCGTTGTTAATATACTTAATGATATGTTTACATATCATAATATCATGTTAACTATATATATAACCATATATATGTCATCATATAGTTTTTACAAGTTTTAACGTTCGTGAATCACCGGTCAACTTGGGTGGTCAATTGTCTATATGAAACCTATTTCAATTAATCAAGTCTTAACAAGTTTGATTGCTTAACATGTTGGAAACATTTAATCATGTAAATATCAATCTCAATTAATATATATAAACATGGAAAAGTTCGGGTCACTACAATATGCTCAGGCAAAGAGACGGATGTGGGACTTTGATGAAGTTCGCTTTGCGAACGATTAAGGCAATTCATCGTGATTTGTGGTACGAAGGCGCGATCTCGTCGCGTGTAAGACATTTCGAGTGATTGTGTATGATGGCTCTGAGAGCCTAAAGTGAAATTGCAGTGATTCGGTGTTTATGATTAGTGGTGAGAATGATCATGTGTGTTGTGGAATGGAAATTCCGCGGGATGTTATCATCTTGGCGGTGAGAATGTGGAGCTGAATCCAAAGTGGGGGAGTTTTTACTAACGCCCGAGGAAGCTCCCGTGGTACTAGATCAAGTGAAGTGTTAGACTTCTTATGTAAGGTGGTCGTGTAGTACCAAAGTGTGGTATGAGACCAAGTGTGAAGTTTGAGATCACGGAAGTGAGAGAGTGAAGCTGTCATTGCGGGTGCTCTCGTAGTGAAAATATGGATTGTCGTGAAACTCGGACAGTATTATTGAATGGGAACGAGTTCGATATCGTGGTGGTTGTTGTATTTATTCCCTATCGGGAAACGTGATCGTGGAAATTGTCAGTGGATTATTCCACTTCGTGGAAGATTGTGAGGCGGGGAGTGCCGGTCCAGATTGTCTCACATAGAGACACGCGGTTGTTGTTTGTTTGTGAGAGTGTGTTCCCTAGCGATGCGACCCGTTGGTGGCATGGAAATGTCGAGGCCATCCTTAATGGACTGTCTAGGTAGGAGGATTCACCCTGCATAGGTGAATATATTTGTGGGTCCGTGTGGCAAATCGCGAGTTGTTATGATGATAATTCGCTGTTGACGGGATTCTGGTACACGAATAGTTTCCATACTAGTACTGGGAAGCTGTAGTGTATGGATGTGTTATAGGGTTTAAGGGAGAACCCTATGTCGAGTGTTGATGTTTTGCCTAGTCCGTGGTGTACTAATGTCATCCTGGATTAATCCAGAGACTGACGGTCATGTGCGGATCGATTGATGGGAAAGTTTGAGTCCCTGGTGTGATTATTTGGTGATACCGAAACTTCTTCGTTGAAGGAATAGCCCGGGTGTGGTGACTGTAAGAAGTACTCATCGGAGTAGTGTGCCGATTGCCCCGTTGGCATCGACGTGGAAAATTGAGAATCACAGGTTTTATGGGTTGGAAAACAAATGTTGTGCATAAGTGGATGTGCGTTTATGAACCGGTGAAGCACGGAGTTTTAACGCGGCCTGAATCCTTCTCGATTTGGATTAATGCAAGACTTGGTTCACAGCGTAGTGGGCTTAGTAGATCGCGTTGGTGCTATATAAGTATGGACGTAGCTTATTGCGGGTTATAGCCCGAGAGAACTGGTAGGGATACATGGTGTTTTTCCGTATTTCCTAAGTGGGCATTGTGGAAGTTGAATGTATGAGATACCGCTGGTTGCGGTGATGCACGCTAGTGATTATTAGCGTGTGGTGAAAACTTTGGATTAATGAAAATTGTTATTGGAATTGTTGCGGACATTGGGTTTGGATGTGTGTCGAAGGACTATAGAGTGTAGGTTCGGATTGGTTAAGTGACTAGGATCACGAGGACGTAATCGAAATAAGTGGGGGAGAGTTGTAACATCCCGTTTTTCATCATACATGTTTGAGTTACGTAATTGATCTTTAGAATGTTCATACTTGGTTGTATAATTGTATAAAGATGATTGTACGAAGTGTGTATGAAGGGTACCAAGCATGTACGTGTTACTTGCTCGAATGTCGAAGAAAACTGGACGTTGTTTGAGTTACAAGGTGTGTACGTACCTTTTTGACACTAAATAAAGTTTTAGTTGATGTTTCAAAACCTTACCATTAGAAAGGAAATCTTATTACGTTTCCAACGATATTTGATTCATCGAAAACGGAGTTTCGGTCAAAAAGTTATGGCCAAAACAAGTTCAGAAACCGGGAAGAAATGTGCCAGGCGCAAATTGCGGCTGCCAGGCGCAATTTGCGGCTGGCTGGGGGTCAAAAATCCATTCAGGTGCCAAATGGGCGCCTTTGGTCGGCCGTTTTTGCGGCTGGCCGTAATTTGCGGCCAGTAGGCGCAATTTGCAGCTGGAAACGCATTTTTGGTGATTTTCTTGATATTTTGAGTTTTAATGAAGGGTATTTGTGTCTTTTCACTTGTAGACGGATTTGTAGCCATAATATCAGTTTGGGATCCAATTTTGGATCATTTTCACATCCACACAACTCTCTCATCTCATCTTAGAGAGAGAGGGAGATTTCTAGTGAGAGAGTTAGAGATTTGGGGAAGGAGAAGCTTGAATCGATCAAAGGTCAGAGTATTAAAGTTGTTCTCCTCGTTCACAGCTACGTTGTGGTAGTGTTGGTATTTTCTAACTCCGAATTTTGTTGTTTATGATTTTTGTTCATGTTTGGGGTTTGAGCTAGTTAGGGTTATAAACCCCATTTCTCATGAAATTGGGGGTTTTTGTTGTATGTATTGTGTAGGTAAACCCGATTATTGAGGGTTTTGGGTTTGATGACGAATTTGGAAGTATTTGTCATGGTTCGGGTGTTAAATCACTAGTTTGTGAGTTTGTTAGTGATTTTGATGTTCTTAGGAACAAGTTTACTAGTCAAAATGGGTGTTGACTAGGTTTGGTGTCAAAATGAGTTTTGAGTCAAGTTTTGGTGAATCAAGTGTGTAAATACTTGATTTAGTTGCTAATTGGTGTTTTGGAAATATAATCACTAGTCGTTAGTGATGATGGAGCATTTTTATGACTTTGGTCAAAATGGGTAATTTGAATTGGGTCAAAATTGATGATGACACTAAATTGGATTAAATGGATGTTAAACACTTTTATTAAGTGTTAAAGGCGTTTTTGAATGAAAGTAAACGTGAGAAATGATTTCGGGTTAAAATTGGTATTTTAACCATAAAGTCAAACTTGGTCAACCATGAAACGGGTTTTTGTGTAATATACGAGATAGTATGCGTTTAAAGGCTAAAGTTATTGTATTTTGATATTTCAGAAACACGGGAACTAGTCTCGTTATTTTGGACCTTCGGGTGTCATTAAATGTATAAAAGGTGTACCTTGCACTTTAGGTGTCTAAATGGGCAGATTGTGGAGGTAGGTATAAACCCTTGGTTAAGGGCGTTTGCGTCAAATTCTCTTGAAGGGAATGTGTGTTGATTGTGTGAATACCTATATGTATATTATAGGTAAAAGCTTGCTCGGTTGCGTTTGGTGGCGACTTTACATACATGACTTGTGCATGCATCTCGGGGTGAGTGGAATAATTATGCGTGTACGTATATAATGTACTTATTTGTGTGGTATGAATGTGGAATTGTCGCGGTGTTCAAGACACCACATTCTAAGTAATGAGTGGTATTGTCGCGGTGTTTAAGACACCACTCATTGGTTTGATTGACATGTGGTATTGTCGCGGTGTTCAAGACACCACATTGTCATGGGAGTGGAATTGTCGCGGTGTTCAAGACACCACTCATTGTTTTGATTGACACGTGGAATCGTCGCGGTGTTCAAGACGCCACATTGTCATGGGGATGAGTTAGTCGCGGTGTTCAAGACATCACCCAGGGGATTAGTGATTACGCGGTGATTAAGTAACACTAATGGATGTTATGAACTCCGACGGTCTTTTACAAGTACCGTTCCCGTATATGATTGGTTAACCATGGTTGAGTGAATTTGTATTTAGCATATTAAATTGTGAACTATATGCTATTGTTGTTGCTAGCTTCTTGTGAATTGTGGATAGTAGTTTATGCATGATGTTTGCATGGTTGTCGAATTGCTAGCTTGTATGTGGTATTGTGTAAGTGTTTGCAAGTAAGTAGATTATATATGTATATGTATAATTATTGCATTCACTAAGCGTTAGCTTACCCCTCTCGTTGTTTACCTTTTTACAGGTATTGTGATTGTGAATCTAGCAAGTTGTTAGACTAGATGCGTAGGAGCGCTTGGGCTCGATGGGGTACCTTCAGATACGTATGTGGATTGGGGATTTGGTAGATCCTCGGGATTATGCTCTTGGTATCGGGTTGGGCTATTGTGTCTTAACCGTGGTGTTGTGTAAATGTTTCGAGGTCGCACTGTTTGGTTGTGTTAAGTCAAACTTTGTGTGTGATATACATTCTCGTAAGGATGTATGGTGTCGTTTGTAAACCAAGAGTCGAGATAAAACATTAACGTGTTATTATGATAAATTGTATACGGAAAATTACTTTGAAATGGTTGTGTACTTGGATGCTATTGGGACCTAACAAATAATAAAAAAAATGTGCTCCGTTTTTGGTTAAACGGATTGAGGTTGTTACATAAATGTATAATCGAAAGGAAAAGAACGTCAATATTTTTTACAATTTTTCCAACAACTATTTATTTATTTTTTTTTAATTTCTTTACCCATTGTATATCACATATATAAATAGTTAGTATATGATCAAAGGAAAAAAAGCAAAAAACGATGCTACATTTTGTTTACAATTGTATTAAATGCTTCGTATGTTAAAACAAATTATGTCTCTTGGATTATGTTAAATTTATTCAATATAAAATATTTTTATTAAAATATAGTTAGATACTAAAATAATTTATAGCATAAAAAATAAGGGTCCGTCACAGTAGCCGCAGCTGACCCAAAAGCTTTGATATATTTATAATATAAGTCATGTAAGATACTTAACTACGTGTAAGTCATCACTAAGACCCTCTTTAACCCTGGCGTGTTGGGTCATGTGTTGGCCAACACGCCTATAACCATGGTGTGCTGCTTCATGTGCTAGCGGCGTGCTTCAAGTGAGCACCGAACATTTTGTACGCGTGTTGCATTTTTCCTCATTTTTTAATTAATTTTTATCCCCTTTTCACCTAACTTCCAATCAGATTTTAACACATCACTCAACACGTCACTTAACACTCCACCCATTACACACTGGTATAGCAGCACGCTCATCAAGCACTCCATCCCACCCAGCAACACGCCCATCATCCCCTTCAGGGATAAAGATGGTCTAAACACAAATCTTATTCTAGGGCATTTTAGACCCAACATGAGATCAACCAATCACACAACCTTAAATAAGAGACCACGAGTAATATATTTTTATTAGACCACTCCCAACCCACCGTCCTCACCCATGTCATCCACCCATTTCCTCAAGGGCTCCATTGGCATTGTCCATGCCCTCACAAGCCCTCATCCGCCCTCAATGACTTCGCCCTGGTTTATTTCTTCACCAAGCATATGTCGGGACGGATTTCTTTCTCTTTCTTCATGTATATGTGCAATAATTAATTACTTGTACATAAGCAAATAAACTTGTACTTTAATTTATTTAATTAATTTGTGGGGTATGTAATGAGGAGAGAGTATGTCATGATTGGCAATGGTGTGTTCTGGGAGTGTTATAAGAGGAAGTGGTGAAAAAAAGAGGAGAGAGAAAGCTGATGTGATGTAGTGACCCGAACTTTTCCATGTTTATATATATTAATTGAGATTGATATTTACATGATTAAATGTTTCCAACATGTTAAGCAATCAAACTTGTTAAGACTTGATTAATTGAAATAGGTTTCATATAGACAATTGACCACCCAAGTTGACCGGTGATTCACGAACGTTAAAACTTGTAAAAACTATATGATGACATATATATGGTTATATATATAGTTAACATGATATTATGATATGTAAACATATCATTAAGTATATTAACAATGAACTACATATGTAAAAACAAGACTACTAACTTAATGATTTTGAAACGAGACATATATGTAACGATTATCGTTGTAACGACATTTAATGTATATATATCATATTAAGAGATATTCGTACATCATAATATCATGATAATATAATAATTTAAAATCTCTTTTGATATTATAAACATTGGGTTAACAACATTTAACAAGATCGTTAACCTAAAGGTTTCAAAACAACATTTACATGTAACGACTAACGATGACTTAACGACTCAGTTAAAATGTATATACATGTAGTGTTTTAATATGTATTCATACACTTTTGAAATACTTCAAGACACTTATCAAAATACTTCTACTTAACAAAAATGCTTACAATTACATCCTCGTTCAGTTTCATCAACAATTCTACTCGTATGCACCCGTATTCGTACTCGTACAATACACAGCTTTTAGATGTATGTACTATTGGTATATACACTCCAATGATCAGCTCTTAGCAGCCCATGTGAGTCACCTAACACATGTGGGAACCATCATTTGGCAACTAGCATGAAATATCTCATAAAATTACAAAAATATGAGTAATCATTCATGACTTATTTACATGAAAACAAAATTACATATCCTTTATATCTAATCCATACACCAACGACCAAAAACACCTACAAACACTTTCATTCTTCAATTTTCTTCATCTAATTGATCTCTCTCAAGTTCTATCTTCAAGTTCTAAGTGTTCTTCATAAATTCCAAAAGTTCTAGTTTCATAAAATCAAGAATACTTTCAAGATTGCTAGCTCACTTCCAATCTTGTAAGGTGATCATCCAACCTCAAGAAATCTTTGTTTATTACAGTAGGTTATCATTATAATACAAGGTAATAATCATATTCAAACTTTGGTTCAATTTCTATAACTATAACAATCTTATTTCAAGTGATGATCTTACTTGAACTTGTTTTCGTGTCATGATTTTGCTTCAAGAACTTTGAGCCATCCAAGGATCCATTGAAGCTAGATCCATTTTTCTCTTTTCCAGTAGGTTCATCCAAGGAACTTAAGGTAGTAATGATGTTCATAACATCATTCGATTCATACATATAAAGCTATCTTATTCGAAGGTTTAAACTTGTAATCACTAGAACATAGTTTAGTTAATTCTAAACTTGTTCGCAAACAAAAGTTAATCCTTCTAACTTGACTTTTAAAATCAACTAAACACATGTTCTATATCTATATGATATGCTAACTTAATGATTTAAAACCTGGAAACACGAAAAATACCGTAAAACCGGATTTACGCCGTCGTAGTAACACCGCGGGCTGTTTTGGGTTAGTTAATTAAAAACTATGATAAACTTTGATTTAAAAGTTGTTATTCTGAGAAAATGATTTTTATTATGAACATGAAACTATATCCAAAAATTATGATTAAACTCAAAGTGGAAGTATGTTTTCTAAAATGGTCATCTAGACGTCGTTCTTTCGACTGAAATGACTACCTTTACAAAAACGACTTGTAACTTATTTTTCCGACTATAAACCTATACTTTTTCTGTTTAGATTCATAAAATAGAGTTCAATATGAAATCATAGCAATTTGATTCACTCAAAACGGATTTAAAATGAAGAAGTTATGGGTAAAACAAGATTGGATAATTTTTCTCATTTTAGCTACGTGAAAATTGGTAACAAATTTATTCCAACCATAACTTAATCAACTTGTATTGTATATTATGTAATCTTGAGATACCATAGACACGTATACAATGTTTCGACCTATCATGTCGACACATCTATATATATTTCGGAACAACCATAGACACTCTATATGTGAATGTTGGAGTTAGCTATACAGGGTTGAGGTTGATTCCAAAATATATATAGTTTGAGTTGTGATCAATACTGAGATACGTATACACTGGGTCGTGGATTGATTCAAGATAATATTTATCAATTTATTTCTGTACATCTAACTGTGGACAACTTGTTGTAGGTTACTAACGAGGACAGCTGACTTAATAAATTTAAAACATCAAAATATATTAAAAGTGTTGTAAATATATTTTGAACATACTTTGATATATATGTATATATTGTTAAAGGTTCGTGAATCAACCAGTGGCCAAGTCTTACTTCCCGACGAAGTAAAAATCTGTGAAAGTGAGTTATAGTCCCACTTTTAAAATCTAATATTTTTGGAATGAGAATACATGCAGGTTTTATAAATGATTTACAAAATAGACACAAGTACGTGAAACTACATTCTATGGTTGAATTATCAAAATCGAATATGCCCCTTTTTATTAAGTCTGGTAATCTAAGAATTAGGGAACAGACACCCTAATTGACACGAATCCTAAAGATAGATCTATCGGGCCCAACAAGCCCCATCTAAAGTACCGGATGCTTTAGTACTTCGAAATTTATATCATATCCGAAGGGTGTCCCGGAATAATGGGGATATTCTTATATATGCATTTTGTTAATGTCGGTTACCAGGTGTTCACCATATGAATGATTTTTATCTCTATGTATGGGATGTGTATTGAAATATGAAATCTTGTGGTCTATTATTATGATTTGATATATATAGGTTAAACCTATAACTCACCAACATTTTTGTTGACGTTTTAAGCATGTTTATTCTCAGGTGATTATTAAGAGCTTCCGCTGTCGCATACTTAAATAAGGACGAGATTTGGAGTCCATGCTTGTATGATATTATGTAAAAACTGCATTCAAGAAACTTATTTTGTTGTAACATATTTGTATTGTAAACCATTATGTAATGGTCGTGTGTAAACATGATATTTTAGATTATCATTATTTGATAATCTACGTAAAGCTTTTTAAACCTTTATTGATGAAATAAAGGTAATGGTTTGTTTTAAAATGAATGCAGTCTTTGAAAAACGTCTCATATAGAGGTCAAAACCTCGCAACGAAATCAATTAATATGGAACGTTTTTAATCAATAAGAACGGGACATTTCAGTTGGTATCCGAGCGTTGGTCTTAGAGAACCAGAATTTTGCATTAGTGTGTCTTATCGAGTTTGTTAGGATGCATTAGTGAGTCTGGACTTCGACCGTGTTTAGTTGAAAAATGATTGCTTAACAAATTTTGTTGGAAACTATATATTTTTAACATGTGAATATTATGTGATATATTAATCTCTTAACGCGTTTGATATTATGTGATAGATGTCTACCTCTAGAACAAGTCCCATTGACTCACCTAATAATAATGAAGAGTCAAATGTAAATTGGAATGATTCGTGGACTGATTCACAAGTTCTCGAAGAGGAACCGGAAGAAGAGTCGGAACCGGAAGAAGAATCGGAACCGGAAGAAGAATCGGAACCGGATGAAGAAATAGAACCGGTGGGGGAAATAATAAAACGGTTAAGTAAAAGAAAATCCTCAACCAACCGACCAAGGTTAATTATGGTCAATGGTGTTTCCGCCAAGGAAGCAAAATATTGGGAGGATTACCAATTCTCCGATGAATCGGATTCCGACGAGAATTCCGATGATGTTATAGAAATTACCCCAACTGAATTTAAAAAGGCAAAAGAAAATAATAAGGGAAAGGGCATAAAAATAGAGAAATCTAATTCCAACCCCGATGAACTTTATATGTATCGTCAACCCCCGAAGTCCTTAAGTTGTAACAATGACCCGGGAACCTCTAAACCACCAGGTTTTTCTAAACCAATGTGGAAAATTACGGCTCGTATTAGGGGAACATCATATATCCCTAGAAACTTGGCAAAACGAACCAAAACCGAAGAAGAAGAAACGAGCGAGTCGGAATAAGATAGTTGTATTCGTGTGGTGTAATATATGTAATATAGTGTGCTTATGCTTTATGATATATGTAAAAATTGCTTGTATTAATAAGTATTTTCTTATGAATCTAACTCTTGTCTATTTTACAGTTTAAAAACACAAAATGGATAGACAACCCAATATTTTAAGAGACCTACCCGGAGACATGATTGATGAAATCTTGTCTAGAGTCGGTCAGAATTCCTCGGCACAACTATTTAAGGCGAGATCAGTTTGTAAGACATTCGAAGAACGTTCCAAGAATGCCTTGGTTTATAAGAGACTTTCGTTTGAAAGATGGGGAATATCACATTGGGAAACCCATAAGTTACGATGTGTTTACTTTGACACATATATTGCGGGGAACCCAAATGCTATTTTACGCAACGGGTTAAGAAATTATTTTGACTCAATATATCCGAATATTGGACTTCGTGATTTAGAAAAAGCGGCTAACATGCAACATAAAGAAGCATGTTATGCTTACGGATTAGTAATGTTCGCTTCTCACCAAAGTGAGAACAAGAACATCGGGCTACAACTATTAAACAAAACGTTTCCACAAGTGACGGAGTCGGTAATTGGGGTAAGAAATGAGGTTTTTAGATTGTTACGGGACTGTTGGACATTACGTAACCCTCGTCCCTTTGACGACGTTACAACACGCTGTCTTATCAACGGCCATAACGGTTATGTTCCACAAGACCAAGGATGGGAAGTAATCCTAGTAAAACCAGAATGCATGACTTGTTTCTGGACGTATGAATTACGTGTCTTTATTGCCTTTGCTGAACGACTTGTGTACTAGCTAGAATTATCTTCACAACTATCTTGTATCAAAGTTATTGTGTGCTATATTTCATGCTTTATGTAAAATAAGCGGTATTGTAAGTTTGTAAAATATTGTATAAAAGTTTGAACGTGAAATATTATTATAATCAGTTTTTCATATAGAATTGTAGTAGTTGAATTGTATATTAGCTACTAAGTATGAACTTAACGGGTAGGTACTACCCGAATTTAAACTTATAAAACGCTAATATGAAGAAAAAGCTTTTATAAATGAGTTCATATTATGCTACGAAATACTATTAACTACTCTTAATATTCTGTATGATTAACTTGTTCCATTTGACTATTTTGAAGGAAATGGCACCGAATACTCGACACACCGTGAATATGAATGAAGAGGAATTCCGTACTTTTCTAGCTTCAAACATAGCCGCAGTACAGGCTGCGCTACATACCAACAATAACCTTGGATCTAGCAGTACAGGAAATCGTGTAGGATGCACCTACAAAGAATTCACTGCCTGCAAACATTTGGAATTTGATGGAACCGAAGGACCGATCGGATTGAAACGGTGGACCGAGAAGGTCGAATCGGTGTTTGCCATAAGTAAGTGTACTGAAGAGGACAAAGTGAAGTACGCTACGCATACCTTCACAGGTTCTGCATTAACATGGTGGAATACCTATCTAGAGCAAGTGGGACAAGACGATGCGTACGCACTACCGTGGTCAGCATTCAAGCACTTGATGAACGAGAAGTACCGTCCCAGAACCGAGGTCAATAAGCTCAAGACAGAACTTAGAGGGTTACGAACCCAAGGATTTGATATTACCACGTACGAAAGACGATTCACAGAATTGTGCCTATTGTGTCCGGGAGCGTTCGAAGATGAGGAAGAGAAGATCGACGCGTTTGTGAAAGGATTACCGGAAAGAATCCAAGAAGATATAAGTTCACACGAGCCCGCCTCCATACAACAGGCATGTAGAATGGCTCACAAACTAGTGAACCAGATTGAAGAAAGAATTAAAGAAAAGACTGTTGAAGAGGCCAATGTGAAGCAAGTCAAAAGAAAGTGGGAGGAAAACGATGATAAGAATCACCAATACAACAACAACAGCAATTACAACAATAATCGCAACAATTATCCCAACAATCGCAACATCAATCGCAACTACAACAAACGGCCCAACAACAACAACAACAACAACAACAACAACAACAACAACAACAACAACAACAACAACAAGAGCAACTACAACAATCATCCCAACAACAATAATAACCGCAACAACAACAACAATCAGAAGCAGCTATGCCAAAGGTGTGAAAAGAATCACTCGGGGTTCTGCACCAAATTTTGCAACAAATGTAAAAGAAATGGTCATAGCGCGGTGAAGTGTGAGGTCTACGGACCAGGGGTTAATAGAACGAAAGGAACAAATGGTGTCGGAACGAGTAATGGCGGAGCAAGTAGTGTCGGAGCAAGTTATGCCAATGTAGTTTGTTATAAATGTGGAAAACCGGGCCACATTATTAGAAATTGCCCGAACCAGGAGAACACGAATGGACAAGGCCGCTGAAGAGTTTTCAATATTAATGCGGCAGAGGCACAAGAAGACCCGGAGCTTGTTACGGGTACGTTTCTTATTGACAATAAATTTGCTTACGTTTTATTTGATTCGGGTGCGGATAGAAGCTATATGAGTAGAGATTTTTGTGCTAAATTAAGTTGTCCATTGACGCCTTTGGATAGTAAATTTTTACTCGAATTAGCAAATGGTAAATTAATTTCAGCAGATAATATATGTCGGAATCGAGAAATTAAACTGGTTAGCGAAACATTTAAGATTGACTTGATACCAGTAGAGTTAGGGAGTTTTGATGTGATAATCGGTATGGACTGGTTGAAAGAAGTGAAAGCAGAGATCGTTTGTTACAAAAATGCAATTCGCATTATACGAGAAAAAGGAAAACCCTTAATGGTGTACGGAGAAAAGGGCAACACGAAGCTACATCTTATTAGTAATTTGAAGGCACAAAAACTAATAAGAAAAGGTTGCTATGCTGTTCTAGCACACGTCGAGAAAGTACAAACTGAAGAAAAGAGCATCAATGATGTTCCCGTCGCAAAAGAATTTCCCGATGTATTTCCGAAAGAATTACCGGGACTACCCCCACATCGATCCGTTGAATTTCAAATAGATCTTGTACCAGGAGCTGCACCAATAGCTCGTGCTCCTTACAGACTCGCACCCAGCGAGATGAAAGAACTGCAAAGCCAATTACAAGAACTTTTAGAGCGTGGTTTCATTCGACCAAGCACATCACCTTGGGGAGCTCCTGTTTTGTTTGTCAAGAAGAAAGATGGTACATTCAGGTTGTGTATCGACTACCGAGAGTTGAACAAACTTACCATCAAGAACCGCTACCCACTACCGAGAATCGACGACTTATTTGATCAACTACAAGGCTCGTCTGTTTATTCAAAGATTGACTTACGTTCCGGGTATCATCAAATGCGGGTGAAAGAAGATGATATTCCAAAGACTGCTTTCAGAACACGTTACGGTCATTATGAGTTTATGGTCATGCCGTTTGGTTTAACTAATGCACCAGCTGTGTTCATGGACCTTATGAACCGAGTGTGTGGACCATACCTTGACAAGTTTGTCATTGTTTTCATTGATGACATACTTATTTACTCAAAGAATGACCAAGAACACGGTGAACATTTGAGAAAGGTGTTAGAAGTATTGAGGAAGGAAGAATTGTACGCTAAGTTTTCAAAGTGTGCATTTTGGTTGGAAGAAGTTCAATTCCTCGGTCACATAGTGAACAAAGAAGGTATTAAGGTGGATCCAGCAAAGATAGAAACTGTTGAAAAGTGGGAAACCCCGAAAACTCCGAAACACATACGCCAGTTTTTAGGACTAGCTGGTTACTACAGAAGGTTCATCCAAGACTTTTCCAGAATAGCAAAACCCTTGACTGCATTAACGCATAAAGGGAAGAAATTTGAATGGAAGGATGAACAAGAGAAAGCGTTTCAGTTATTAAAGAAAAAGCTAACTACGGCACCTATATTGTCATTGCCTGAAGGGAATGATGATTTTGTGATTTATTGTGACGCATCAAAGCAAGGTATCGGTTGTGTATTAATGCAACGAACGAAGGTGATTGCTTATGCGTCAAGACAATTGAAGATTCACGAACAAAATTATACGACGCATGATTTGGAATTAGGCGCGGTTGTTTTTGCATTAAAGACTTGGAGGCACTACTTATATGGGGTCAAAAGTATTATATATACCGACCACAAAAGTCTTCAACACATATTTAATCAGAAACAACTGAATATGAGGCAGCGTAGGTGGATTGAATTATTGAATGATTACGACTTTGAGATTCGTTACCACCCGGGGAAGGCAAATGTGGTAGCCGATGCCTTGAGCAGGAAGGACAGAGAACCCATTCGAGTAAAATCTATGAATATAATGATTCATAATAACCTTACTACTCAAATAAAGGAGGCGCAACAAGGAGTTTTAAAAGAGGGAAATTTAAAGGATGAAATACCCAAAGGATAGGAGAAGCATCTTAATATTCGGGAAGACGAAACCCGGTATAGGGCTGAAAGGATTTGGGTACCAAAATTTGGAGATATGAGAGAAATGGTACTTAGAGAAGCTCATAAAACCAGATACTCAATGCATCCTGGAATGGGGAAGATGTATAAGGATCTCAAGAAACATTTTTGGTGGCCGGGTATGAAAGCCGATGTTGCTAAATACGTAGGAGAATGTTTGACGTGTTCTAAGGTCAAAGCTGAGCATCAGAAACCATCAGGTCTACTTCAACAACCCGAAATCCCAGAATGGAAATGGGAAAACATTACCATGGATTTCATCACTAAATTGCCAAGGACTGCAAGTGGTTTTGATACTATTTGGGTAATAGTTGATCGTCTCACCAAATCAGCACACTTCCTGCCAATAAGAGAAGATGACAAGATGGAGAAGTTAGCACGACTGTATTTGAAGGAAGTCGTCTCCAGACATGGAATACCAATCTCTATTATCTCTGATAGGGATGGCAGATTTATTTCAAGATTCTGGCAGACATTACAGCAAGCATTAGGAACTCGTCTAGACATGAGTACTGCCTATCATCCACAAACTGATGGGCAGAGCGAAAGGACGATACAAACGCTTGAAGACATGCTACGAGCATGTGTTATTGATTTCGGAAACAGTTGGGATCGACATCTACCGTTAGCAGAATTTTCCTACAACAACAGCTACCATTCAAGCATTGAGATGGCGCCGTTTGAAGCACTTTATGGTAGAAAGTGCAGGTCTCCGATTTGTTGGAGTGAAGTGGGGGATAGACAGATTACGGGTCCGGAGATTATACAAGAAACTACCGATAAGATCATCCAAATTCAACAACGGTTGAAAACCGCCCAAAGTCGACAAAAGAGCTACGCTGACATTAAAAGAAAAGATATAGAATTTGAAATTGGAGAGATGGTCATGCTTAAAGTTGCACCTTGGAAAGGCGTTGTTCGATTTGGTAAACGAGGGAAATTAAATCCAAGGTATATTGGACCATTCAAGATTATTGATCGTGTCGGACCAGTAGCTTACCGACTTGAGTTACCTCAACAACTCGCGGCTGTACATAACACTTTCCACGTCTCGAATTTGAAGAAATGTTTTGCTAAAGAAGATCTCACTATTCCGTTAGATGAAATCCAAATCAACGAAAAACTCCAATTCATCGAAGAACCCGTCGAAATAATGGATCGTGAGGTTAAAAGACTTAAGCAAAACAAGATACCAATTGTTAAGGTTCGATGGAATGCTCGTAGAGGACCCGAGTTCACCTGGGAGCGTGAAGATCAGATGAAGAAGAAATACCCGCATCTATTTCCAGAAGATTCGTCAACACCTTCAACAACTTAAAATTTCGGGACGAAATTTATTTAACGGGTAGGTACTGTAGTGACCCGAACTTTTCCATGTTTATATATATTAATTGAGATTGATATTTACATGATTAAATGTTTCCAACATGTTAAGCAATCAAACTTGTTAAGACTTGATTAATTGAAATAGGTTTCATATAGACAATTGACCACCCAAGTTGACCGGTGATTCACGAACGTTAAAACTTGTAAAAACTATATGATGACATATATATGGTTATATATATAGTTAACATGATATTATGATATGTAAACATATCATTAAGTATATTAACAATGAACTACATATGTAAAAACAAGACTACTAACTTAATGATTTTGAAACGAGACATATATGTAACGATTATCGTTGTAACGACATTTAATGTATATATATCATATTAAGAGATATTCGTACATCATAATATCATGATAATATAATAATTTAAAATCTCTTTTGATATTATAAACATTGGGTTAACAACATTTAACAAGATCGTTAACCTAAAGGTTTCAAAACAACATTTACATGTAACGACTAACGATGACTTAACGACTCAGTTAAAATGTATATACATGTATTGTTTTAATATGTATTCATACACTTTTGAAAGACTTCAAGACACTTATCAAAATACTTCTACTTAACAAAAATGCTTACAATTACATCCTCGTTCAGTTTCATCAACAATTCTACTCGTATGCACCCGTATTCGTACTCGTACAATACACAGCTTTTAGATGTATGTACTATTGGTATATACACTCCAATGATCAGCTCTTAGCAGCCCATGTGAGTCACCTAACACATGTGGGAACCATCATTTGGCAACTAGCATGAAATATCTCATAAAATTACAAAAATATGAGTAATCATTCATGACTTATTTACATGAAAACAAAATTACATATCCTTTATATCTAATCCATACACCAACGACCAAAAACACCTACAAACACTTTCATTCTTCAATTTTCTTCATCTAATTGATCTCTCTCAAGTTTTATCTTCAAGTTCTAAGTGTTCTTCATAAATTCCAAAAGTTCTAGTTTCATAAAATCAAGAATACTTTCAAGATTGCTAGCTCACTTCCAATCTTGTAAGGTGATCATCCAACCTCAAGAAATCTTTGTTTCTTACAGTAGGTTATCATTATAATACAAGGTAATAATCATATTCAAACTTTGGTTCAATTTCTATAACTATAACAATCTTATTTCAAGTGATGATCTTACTTGAACTTGTTTTCGTGTCATGATTTTGCTTCAAGAACTTTGAGCCATCCAAGGATCCATTGAAGCTAGATCCATTTTTCTCTTTTCCAGTAGGTTCATCCAAGGAACTTAAGGTATTAATGATGTTCATAACATCATTCGATTCATACATATAAAGCTATCTTATTCGAAGGTTTAAACTTGTAATCACTAGAACATAGTTTAGTTAATTCTAAACTTGTTCGCAAACAAAAGTTAATCCTTCTAACTTGACTTTTAAAATCAACTAAACACATGTTCTATATCTATATGATATGCTAACTTAATGATTTAAAACCTGGAAACACGAAAAACACCGTAAAACCGGATTTACGCCGTCGTAGTAACACCGCGGGCTGTTTTGGGTTAGTTAATTAAAAACTATGATAAACTTTGATTTAAAAGTTGTTATTCTGAGAAAATGATTTTTATTATGAACATGAAACTATATCCAAAAATTATGGTTAAACTCAAAGTGGAAGTATGTTTTCTAAAATGGTCATCTAGACGTCGTTCTTTCGACTGAAATGACTACCTTTACAAAAACGACTTGTAACTTATTTTTCCGACTATAAACCTATACTTTTTCTGTTTAGATTCATAAAATAGAGTTCAATATGAAACCATAGCAATTTGATTCACTCAAAACGGATTTAAAATGAAGAAGTTATGGGTAAAACAAGATTGGATAATTTTTCTCATTTTAGCTACGTGAAAATTGGTAACAAATTTATTCCAACCATAACTTAATCAACTTGTATTGTATATTATGTAATCTTGAGATACCATAGACACGTATACAATGTTTCGACCTATCATGTCGACACATCTATATATATTTCGGAACAACCATAGACACTCTATATGTGAATGTTGGAGTTAGCTATACAGGGTTGAGGTTGATTCCAAAATATATATAGTTTGAGTTGTGATCAATACTGAGATACGTATACACTGGGTCGTGGATTGATTCAAGATAATATTTATCGATTTATTTCTGTACATCTAACTGTGGACAACTAGTTGTAGGTTACTAACGAGGACAGCTGACTTAATAAACTTAAAACATCAAAATATATTAAAAGTGTTGTAAATATATTTTGAACATACTTTGATATATATGTATATATTGTTATAGGTTCGTGAATCAACCAGTGGCCAAGTCTTACTTCCCGACGAAGTAAAAATCTGTGAAAGTGAGTTATAGTCCCACTTTTAAAATCTAATATTTTTGGGATGAGAATACATGCAGGTTTTATAAATGATTTACAAAATAGACACAAGTACGTGAAACTACATTCTATGGTTGAATTATCGAAATCGAATATGCCCCTTTTTATTAAGTCTGGTAATCTAAGAATTAGGAAACAGACACCCTAATTGACGCGAATCCTAAAGATAGATCTATCGGGCCCAACAAGCCCCATCCAAAGTACCGGATGCTTTAGTACTTCGAAATTTATATCATATCCGAAGGGTGTCCCGGAATGATGGGGATATTCTTATATATGCATTTTGTTAATGTCGGTTACCAGGTGTTCACCATATGAATGATTTTTATCTCTATGTATGGGATGTGTATTGAAATATGAAATCTTGTGGTCTATTATTATGATTTGATATATATAGGTTAAACCTATAACTCACCAACATTTTTGTTGACGTTTTAAGCATGTTTATTCTCAGGTGATTATTAAGAGCTTCCGCTGTCGCATACTTAAATAAGGACGAGATTTGGAGTCCATGCTTGTATGATATTATGTAAAAACTGCATTCAAGAAACTTATTTTGTTGTAACATATTTGTATTGTAAACCATTATGTAATGGTCGTGTGTAAACAGGATATTTTAGATTATCATTATTTGATAATCTACGTAAAGCTTTTTAAACCTTTATTGATGAAATAAAGGTAATGGTTTGTTTTAAAATGAATGCAGTCTTTGAAAAACGTCTCATATAGAGGTCAAAACCTCGCAACGAAATCAATTAATATGGAACGTTTTTAATCAATAAGAACGGGACATTTCATGTGACGCTAAGGAAGTGCCCATGACGACGTCATGGTTGGGAGTGGAGTTAACAAAAATGATGAAAGATACTCCATTATGCAGTGTGGTTTGTACTTAATTCCAGCTTGCAGTGAGCTGCCCTTTTCCGTGTGCTACTATTTGTGACTGATGCAACTTCCTACTCCTTGCGTACCCTACTATCTTCTGGATAACGTACTCTCTATCTCTATTATTATTGTTTTAGAATTCTATATCAACTGTATATATTTAATTTTAATGATTAATTTTATATGGGTGATGATATATACACAATCAAATGCGCTTTACAGTGTTGTACAGTACAACAATGTAAAGCGTGTTTGATTGTGTATGTATAAAAAATGGTTGTGTACATATCACTTCCCATTTTATATTCATATTGAGCGTTAGTAAATATAGATGCATAATTGAGGGTACAGATTTCCGTATCTTTCCGTACGTGTTTGTGCCAATTACTCTTTTTGGGTGGTTTCCCAGGAAGCCACTTATTTTCTTCCAACCGACAGCTGCATCTGCAGGTTGCTTCTCTACTTCAATTTTTTTTTAACAGAACCATGGGATTATTTATGGGACTTAACTACTCACGCGTTCAACTTTTACAGTTGCATAATTCGTTCTCAACTGCTGCTCAAGAAGAAATTCGACCTAATCCGAGGGCATGACGGTAAAACTCCTCTCCCACTGACCCGTCATCCAATGGCGAAGCCAGGATTTTAACATAGGGGTGGCTTACGCACGGTGGCGGAAGCATGATTTTTTTTACCAGGGGTAAAAAAAATTAAAACCGTAGCAATTTTTTGGTAAAATATGGAGATTTTGAGGCAAAAAATGGAGGATTTTAGGCAAATTATGGAAGTTTTGGGCCAAAATTTGAAGAATTATGGAAAAAATTTGATGGTTTTGGAGTAAAAAAAATCCACCGGAGTTAAAGTCGAAAAATCCAAAATTTTCTACACTAAAAATATGAATTTGAAATTACTCGTATTATATTAAACGTTATTTTCTAAATGGTTGAAACTACTCGTATTATATTAAACGTTATTTTCTAAATGATTGATCGTTATCCTTATTAAGTACGGAGTATTTGTTTTATATGCTTAAGGATTTTTGTTTTAGAATGAATATCAATATCAACAGTTTAAATTGATAGGATCAAAAGTGTATTTCTTAAAAAAGTAGAGGGGTTTGAAGGTAAAAAAGTAAATTTGATACGGTCTCCTTCCTAATTGATAGGATCAAAAGTGTACGGAGTATTTCTTTTAAAAGTAGAGGGGTTTGAAGGTAAAAAAGTACATTTGATATAGTCTCCTTCCTTCTCTCTGTTAATCACTTTCCTCCATCACTGTATTAAAAATTTCTCCATAAAAATTTAAGCTTTGAGTTACTCTTTTTCTCTAAATCAAATGAATATTCTACACTGTTTATACAAGATCTTGTAAGGGCCAACACCCCTCGATACCCCCTTAAGATCCGCCCCTCCGCCAGTAGAAGTATATGGGCTCAATAGGGGATGCTCAAAACAATTAGCATTATGGAAATGGTAAAAGACTAGAAGTATATGGGCTCAATAGGGGATGCTCAGCACCCCGAAGCATCCCTATTGGCTCCGCCATTGCCGTCATCGCGATGTGCGAAAGACACTTTTAAGTGGAATTCAAAGTTAATTAAAGGGTGAACCTTGTGTGCAATGTTGTAGGCTTCCTTTTTCTTTTCTTTTATTATTTTTTGAAAACATATATATCTTCCGATCTTCTAAACCTTGTGACCCAAGTTTATGTTTTAAAGTTTTGCACGGATTAAGAATATGCTAAAGTTGGTTTCAGGGCCGGTCCCGAGAATTTAGGGATCTAAAGTGAGGTGAAAAAAGGCCCTTACGCCCATCAACGAATAATATATGTTATTTAGAAAAACGACAACTAACATCATATCAATACGTTCAAGGGGGCAAGGTTTGAATATATAAATATTGCTAACATTATAATCATTTAACAAAGAATCATCATGTTGGTTCAATTTAAGTTCTAGCATTATTATATATAGAAAAAGATAAATAATAAAAAAGTGAAAGCATGAAGACTAAGAAATAAAGAAGTAAAGAAAATTGTAAGAACTAATAGAGTGGGAAACGTTATCACACACACCCACTCAGCCTATCCTTCCTTCTATAGAAATAGACTAAGAACTAAAGAAAATTGTAAATTATGTTGAAAAAATAATTATTTCGCCTGAATATTAGATTTATTTTCGGCCATGGACTGTTATTATAGAAATTAGACCACGCAAGCTCAAATATTCTATGTATGGGCCCGTGAAATTGGATCAGATTCGGGCCGACCCTGGTTGGTTTAGACCTGCAAATTATCGATATGAGAATATTGAGATTTTTTTTTTTGTTATTTGATTTTTTTTTTCAAACATCAACATCACATGAAAATATAAACATTTATAAAATACACTTTGTGATAAATGTTATTATTTTGACGGAAAAACGATATAAAAAATAAATAATAACATACATCATTTGTAACGTTTTAATTAGAGTTTTTTTTTAAGGGTTTAGAAATTAGGATTTATAAACTAGGATTTATAAATTAGGGTTTAGATATTAGGGTTTAGAAATTATAGTTTAGAGTTTAGAAATTGCGGTTTTGGGTTTAAAAATTATGGTTTAGATTGAATTTTTAACACGGACGGTTTAGATTTTAGGGTTTTGGGTATTGGGTTTAGGGACTAAACTCAAAACACTAATCCCTAAACCCTTCACATAAGATGAAAAACAAAACGACGAATAAAAACTCTAATTAAATCATTGCACATGATGCATGTTATCATTTATTTCTTTGAGTGTTTTTCCGTCAAAATAACAACATTCGTCACAAAGTGTCTTTTTTAAATGTTAATATTTTCATGTGATCTTGATGTTTGCAAAATTATTCGATGAAAAACGAAAATATTATTTTAAAAAATTTACTTCCCCTCACTTCCCCAAAAAAGTATTTATCTCTTGATTATATATATATATATTTCAAATGAGTTAATACATACAAATAACTTTTAGTAGAAAGCAAAGCACTGTATAACACTTAATTTGATGAATATTAAGAAACTTGAATGTAATTACCCAATCACTATCAAATAAAAACCTAGGGTTTTGGCGATCGGCGATTTTGACGTTTCGTTTCCCCAATCCATTACCAGCGGGATAAAACGCTGTGTAACCCCCAATCAATTCTTCATGTCTCTCCAGCATGACCACATAAACACAGCGAAGATTACTTCATCAATTTTTATTACAAATTTTCCGCCATCCTTCGGAATCAATGATCTACGAGAAGTCTGTAAAGAGCAGGGTAAGTTATTGGATGTTTATATTGCAAGGAAATTGTCTAAACAAGGCAAGAGATTCGCCTTCGCCCGATTCCTGAATGTCTATTCGATTTCTTCACTGAAAAAAACCTTTCAAACGTCTGGGTTGGAAACTACCATCTCTACGCTGCTAAGGCACGATTCGATCGTAGTGATGCAAACAAACAACCAGGTAAGCAACATGTTCAATCGTATCCTATTCATCCCACTAGGATTCCCAATTTTGTGGAATTTCCTACTCTTGATAAACCCTCATATGCTTCGGCTGTAAATGAAAATGTCTTTCATACTCCGATTGTTATTAAGACTGGATTGAAGTATATTAGCATCCCAGATGAAGAACTGATATGAGGTACTTAGGCTCCATTGCTACTGTTCGTAAATATAAAAAGCACCACCTTAATTCCACACATTAAATGCATGTGGAATATAGAAGGGTTTGATAACCTTCATATTCATCATATTAGAGGATCCTGGGTGGATGTGGTTTTTCCTAATAAAAGTTCCTTTGAAAAATTCAAATGTAACGAAAAGATTTTCTCACACATTGAAGTATACAAGAGTTTGATGAAAACTTTGTGGTAAATGAAAGGGCAATTTGGATTGACATTACCGAATTGCCAGCAGGTTCCTGGAACGATTCAGTTTACAAAAGGATCGCAAGTTCTTTTGGTAGTAAATCATTCTTTGCCACTTCAAATGGAAAGGCTGGAGTTGGAAAGTTAGGAATTGTTACTAACATAATAGATTATATTCATGATATGATATCAGTAATGATTAAGAAAAAGGCATATAATGTTCTTGTCAAAGAAACATCTAACTGGAATGTGAATGTTCTCGACTTAGAAGAAGGGGAATCATCAGATGGTGAAGATGAGTATTCTGAAGAATCATCATTGAACTCTGATAAGGTATTGGATGATCCACCCATTGAACCCATCATTTTGCATAATGTAGACTCTGTTAGGAATAATGACACAAACGAAACAAAGATTGACGAGCAAGTGGAGGATTCACAAAGTTCTTACAATGGTACATTTGTAGCATATAGCATTCTATCGCAACCAGTTGTTGTAGTAGACAACAACGATGTTGTAGTTGATGAAAATAAAAAGGACCTATTGGATTCGGGTTCTTCTTCGCTTTCTAAACCACCTGGCCTTAATGGAGAGTGTTTCCATTCACCTATAATTAGCTCCACTAATTCCTCAGGTGAGTCACATAACCTCTTTCGGACCAAGCTCCAAAAGATGGGAAAGATGCTTGGATACAACTTAGACGCATCTTCATTTGATCTTAACAAAGTGGTCATTAGTATGAGAGGTTTTAAAACCGTCTCATGAATTTAATATCTCTGAACATTGGAGGAGGGATGCTTTACAATATGAAACAAAGATGGGTGAGCAGATTATGTATGAAACATTGTATAAATATATTGGGAATTCAAGAGACCAAACTCTCGAGCCTTAGCCAGTTTGCTGTCAAAGCTATGTGGGGTAATTTTAACTTCAAGGTTCCTTCTTCTTCAGTCTCTGGACGATCTAGAGGCATCCTTACCATTTAGGACCCAAGATTCTTCGAAAGTAGTGTACTATTTCCTTTGATAATATGCTTATTGTTGAAGGAGTTTTTGTTGGCCATGATACTAAGATCTTTTTTATTAACATTTATGTACCTCAATAAAGGGTAAAAAAGAAACGATTGTGGCATTATATTCACAATTTCATGTCGAATAATGCAGGCGAATTCATTGTTTTTGGAGATTTTAACTTCGTTCGTTTCCTTCATGAAAAATATGGTTCGAGTTTTAAACACTTAGATGCGACTGACTTCAATTGTTTTATTCAAGATTGCAATCTAATTGATATTAATTTCGGTGGAAGATCATTCACTAGGTTCAACAAGTCATTCACCAAATGATCTTTGGTAGATAGATTCCTTGTTTCGGATGGCATTTTGGCCTTGTTTCCTTCTCTTTCCGATTTCATTTTATCAAATTTGTGGTCGGATCATTGCCCTATCATCCTTCGCAATGAGATGATAGATTACAGTCCTATCCCTTTTAAACTTTTTCACTCGTGGTTCGAGATTGATGGTTGTGATGATGTAGTTACAAAGGCGTGGAATGATAATTCTTTGCTACAAAGCAACAACCCACAACATCGATTCAAAGATAAATTAAAGCAAGTGAAAGAGGCTCTAAAAACTTGGTATAAGGCACACACACGTCGAAACATTATGGAGAAAAAGAAAAATTACTCCAAGAAATTGAATCCATTGATTCACGCCTTAATGGGGCTGCTGACCCATTCCAACTTGCTTCAAAAAGATGTGAATGCATAAATGCTCTAGAAAAAAATGGATTCTTTGGAGGCAAGTAACGAGACTCAAAAATATAAAAAACATGTACACTCGTTGGGAGATGAGAACAAATTTTTTTTCCACACGGCCATCAGCCGAAAAAGGAAAAAGTTACAAGTTGAAGGAGTCATGTTTGATGGCATTTGGATCTCCAATCCAGTTCATGTGAAGGAGGAGTTTCAGTAATTCTTTATAGTTAAATTCAAAAGTTTGGCTCATGCTTCTTTAATTCATCCAAGCCCTCATAATCGAACTTTACCATCTGAGAAGAATGACTCGATCGGTGTAGTTTTCATAGAAGCCAAAATCAAGATGGTTGTATGGTCTTGTGGGAATGACAAGTCTCCCAGTCCGGACGGATTCATGTTCAATTCATGAAGCATTTTTGGGAGCTCATCAAGTAAGATACGATCAATATGGTACATGACTTTATGATTAATGCTTTTATCCCTAGAGGTTGAAACAGCTCGTTTTTTTCTCTTATTCCAAAAAAGAAAATCCGATTCATATTCAAGACTTTTGACCCATTAGTCTAATTAGAATCCAATATTAGATAATAGCAAAGATTTTGGCAAATAGAGTTGCTTCAGTGATTGATGTGGTAATAGGCCCGAATCAGACAGCATTCATAAAGGGCAGGAAAATCCTAGATGGTCCTCTCATGATTAATGAAGTGATTTCTTGGTGAAAAAAAGCGTAAAAGAAGGCATTGATGTTTAAAATCTATTTTGAAAAGGCGTCTGATACTGAAACGACCCGTCCTAATCCATAAGGATGAATACAATAACATATGTTAACATTGCGAGGCATTTGATCTCTATATGATACATTTTACAAACATTGCTTTCATTTTTAAAAGACAAACTTTCATTACAACGAAAGTTGACAGGCATGCATATCATCTCATAATATATCCAAACTATGAATGACTTATTATTAATCTTGATGAACTCAACGACTCAAATGCAACGTCTTTCGAAATATGCCATGAATGGTTCCAAGTAATATCTTTAAAATGAGCAAATGCTTAGCGGAAGATTTCTTTAATACCTGAGAATAAACATGCTTACAAGTGTCAACCAAAAGGTTGGTGAGTTCATTAGTTTATCGTAATCAATCATTTCCATAATTTTAATAGACCACATGAATTCATTTCATTTCTCATAAACATCATGCATGCATATAGCAATCTGCATAAAAATCATTCATATGGATTGAACACCTGGTAACAGACCTTAACAAGATGCATATAGAATATCCCCCAGTATACAGCGCGCAGCTAATATACTAAATAATACCTCGAAGTACTAAAGCATCCATACCCTTGATGGGGATCGTTGGGCACGATAGATCTATCTTTAGGATTCGCGTCAATTAGGGGCCATTTCCCTAATTCTTAGGTTACCAGACTTGAAGGGGCGATATTCAGTTTAATAATCCAACCATAGAATGTAATTTTGATTACTTGTGTCTATTTCATAAAATATTTATAAAAGCAGCGCATGTATTCTCAGTCCTAAAAATATATATTGCAAAAGCATTTAAAAAGGGAGCAAATGAAACTCACAATACTGTATTTCGTAGTAAAAATACATATGACGGCATTGACAAATGCAAGGTTGGCCTTGGATTCACGAACCTACATTAAGTATATATATATTTATATGTTGGTTAATATCTATCTAACAATTTAGGTCAAGTCGTAGTGTATCACAATCCTAATGCTCGAGATTATCATGCAAAATTCAACAAAAGTCAATTTGACCTAAATGACTTTAAAAATCAATACATGTTTATTATATAACTTAAATAGTCGTTTTATATTTAAATATATTTATCAGATGTTATTAAAGTAAATAATACAAGTCATTTATTAATAAATAAAAATTTATATTAAAATTTTTTATATGATAAAAATATGCTTTTATATATCTTAAGTAATATAGTTTATATATTTCACTTAATATCATAAAAATATAGTGGTATGTATTATTATATTACATGTGGTAAAAATATCTTTGTATTACATATTTTTTGATAAGATAATATTGATAATAATAATAAATAAAAGTTGTATTATTTTGTAGTAATAATAATTATTATTATTCTACTAATAATAATAATAATAACAATATTTATATTTACTAATAATGATAACAATTATGATAAAATGATAATTCTAATCATGATAATTTTAATAATAACGATAATTTTTAAATAATAATATTTATATATAACAATAATAATTTTAAAAATGATAATTTTTAATAATAATACTAAAATTATAGTAATAATGATAAATGATAATTTTAATGAAAATAATAGTTTTAATATTAATGATACTTTTAATAATAATATTGATAAAAATAATGAAAACCATATTTTTATCTAAATCAATATCATACAATATTTTAATTTCATCATGATATTTATACTCGTTATTTCCTAATCGATTTGTTTAATAGCTTTTAGTCCACTTTTAAATCGCATTCATAATAATGATAATAATAATAGCAATTATAATAATTAGATGATACTAATATTAGTTTTAATGATAATGATAATAAATATTATAATAATATTAATGATAATACTAATAATAATAATAATAATAATAATAATAATAATAATAATAATAATAATAATAATATTAATATTAATATTAATAATAATATTAATCTTAATAATAATAATAATAATAATAATAATAATAATAATAATAATAATAATAATAATAATAACGATATTATTAATAATAACTTTAATAATAGTAACGATAGTAATAATAATAGCAATAACAATTTTTAATGATAATATTAATAACAATAATGATAATAATAATAATAATAATAATAATAATAATAATAATAATAATAATAATAATAATAATAATAATAATTAGATAATAATAATAACGACGATAATAACGACGATAGTAATCATTTTTAATAATAATACGAAAATTAATGATAAATTCAGTTAGTCATATCTTTTACTCCGTTCATCGAAACCACACGACTTCTAAATGAAAAGTTATTAATTTTTCGGCCACTTTTCAACGACATGCATATCATATACCTTATCTCAGTAGCATATGTATTAAATTCATGATTTATCATAAATTATATAACACATTCAAACATGCATAATCATATATACTCGAGCACTAGTCAGGGATACACTATTAATATATAAAAGATAAGATATGAATGCTCACGTTTCAATATTGAGATTCAATATTGCAGGAAAGTACGTAGATGCAACGGAGATGATAAACACTAGTTTGACCTCGCGAGCAATATCCCCGAACAATACCCATAACCTCCTTAGCTATAACCCATAATTTCCTTAGCTCTATCCCGCTCGAAAAATCATTTTGAAATTATTTGGACATAACCTCGTCGTAGTATTTTATGTATAATACCTAATAATAATAATAATAATACTACTACTAATAATACGATTAATAATAATAATATTAATCTTAATAATAATAATAATAATTATAATAATAATAATAATAATAATAATAATAATAATAATAATAATAATAATAATAATAATAATAATAATAATAATAATAATGAAATGTCCCGTTATTATTGATTAAAAACGTTCCATATTAATTGATTTCGTTGCGAGGTTTTGACCTCTATATGAGACGTTTTTCAAAGACTGCATTCATTTTTAAAACAAACCATAACCTTTATTTCATAGATAAAGGTTTTAAAAAGCCTTACGTAGATTATCAAATAATGATAATCTAAAATATCCTGTTTACACACGATCATTACATAATGGTTTACAATACAAATATGTTACAACAAAATAAGTTTCTTGAATGCAGTTTTTACATAATATCATACAAGCATGGACTCCAAATCTCGTCCTTATTTAAGTATGCGACAGCGGAAGCTCTTAATAATCACCTGAGAATAAACATGCTTAAAACGTCAACAAAAATGTTGGTGAGTTATAGGTTTAACCTATATATATCAAATCATAATAATAGACCACAAGATTTCATATTTCAATACACATCCCATACATAGAGATAAAAATCATTCATATGGTGAACACCTGGTAATCGACATTAACAAGATGCATATATAAGAATATCCCCATCATTCCGGGACACCCTTCGGATATGATATAAATTTCGAAGTACTAAAGCATCCAGTACTTTGGATGGGGTCTGTTAGGCCCAATAGATCTATCTTTAGGATTCGCGTCAATTAGGGTGTCTGTTCCCTAATTCTTAGATTACCAGACTTAATAAAAAGGGGCATATTCGATTTCGATAATTTAACCATAGAATGTAGTTTCACGTACTTGTGTCTATTTTGTAAATCATTTATAAAACCTGCATGTATTCTCATCCCAAAAATATTAGATTTTAAAAGTGGGACTATAACTCACTTTCACAGATTTTTACTTCGTCGGGAAGTAAGACTTGGCCACTGGTTGATTCACGAACCTATAACAATATATACATATATATCAAAGTATGTTCAAAATATATTTACAACACTTTTAATATATTTTGATGTTTTAAGTTTATTAAGTCAGCTGTCCTCGTTAGTAACCTACAACTAGTTGTCCACAGTTAGATGTACAGAAATAAATCGATAAATATTATCTTGAATCAATCCACGACCCAGTGTATACGTATCTCAGTATTGATCACAACTCAAACTATATATATTTTGGAATCAACCTCAACCCTGTATAGCTAACTCCAACATTCACATATAGAGTGTCTATGGTTGTTCCGAAATATATATAGATGTGTCGGCATGATAGGTCGAAACATTGTATACGTGTCTATGGTATATCAAGATTACATAATATACAATACAAGTTGATTAAGTTATGGTTGGAATAGATTTGTTACCAATTTTCACGTAGCTAAAATGAGAAAAATTATCCAATCTTGTTTTACCCATAACTTCTTCATTTTAAATCCGTTTTGAGTGAACCAAATTTCTATGGTTTCATATTGAACTCTATTTTATGAATCTAAATAGAAAAAGTATAGGTTTATAGTCGGAAAAATAAGTTACAAGTCATTTTTGTAAAGCTAGTCATTTCAGTCGAAAGAACGACGTCTAGATGACCATTTTAGAAAACATACTTCCACTTTGAGTTTAACCATAATTTTTGGATATAGTTTCATGTTCATAATAAAAATCATTTTCTCAGAATAACAACTTTTAAATCAAAGTTTATCATAGTTTTTAATTAACTAACCCAAAACAGCCCGCGGTGTTACTACGACGGCGTAAATCCGGTTTTACGGTGTTTTTCGTGTTTCCAGATTTTAAATCATTAAGTTAGCATATCATATAGATATTGAACATGTGTTTAGTTGATTTTAAAAGTCAATTTAGAAGGATTAACTTTTGTTTGCGAACAAGTTTAGAATTAACTAAACTATGTTCTAGTGATTACAAGTTTAAACCTTCGAATAAGATAGCTTTATATGTATGAATCGAATGATGTTATGAACATTATTACTACCTTAAGTTCCTTGGATAAACCTACTGGAAAAGAGAAAAATGGATCTAGCTTCAACGGATCCTTGGATGGCTCGAAGTTCTTGAAGCAGAATCATGACACGAAAACAAGTTCAAGTAAGATCATCACTTGAAATAAGATTGTTATAGTTATAGAAATTGAACCAAAGTTTGAATATGATTATTATCTTGTATTAGAATGATAACCTACTGTAAGAAACAAAGATTTCTTGAGGTTGGATGATCACCTTACAAGATTAGAAGTGAGCTAGCAAACTTGAAAGTATTCTTGATTTTATGTAACTAGAACTTGTAGAATATATGAAGAACACTTAGAACTTGAAGATAGAACTTGAGAGAGATCAATTAGATGAAGAAAATTGAAGAATGAAAGTGTTTGTAGGTGTTTTTGGTCGTTGGTGTATGGATTAGATATAAAGGATATGTAATTTTGTTTTCATGTAAATAAGTCATGAATGATTACTCATATTTTTGTAATTTTATGAGATATTTCATGCTAGTTGCCAAATGATGGTTCCCACATGTGTTAGGTGACTCATATGGGCTGCTAAGAGCTAATCATTGGAGTGTGTATACCAATAGTACATACATCTAAAAGCTGTGTATTGTACGAGTACGAATACGGGTGCATACGAGTAGAATTGTTGATGAAACTGAACGAGGATGTAATTGTAAGCATTTTTGTTAAGTAGAAGTATTTTGATAAGTGTATTGAAGTCTTTTAAAAGTGTATAAATACATATTAAAACAATACATGTATATATTTTAACTGAGTCGTTAAGTCATCGTTAGTCGTTACATGTAAGTGTTGTTTTGAAACCTTTAGGTTAACGATCTTGTTAAATGTTGTTAACCCAATGTTTATAATATCAAATGAGATTTTAAATTATTATATTATCATGATATTATGATGTATGAATATCTCTTAATATGATATATATATATATATACATTAAATGTCGTTACAACGATAATCGTTACATATATGTCTCGTTTCAAAATCATTAAGTTAGTAGTCTTGTTTTTACATATGTAGTTCATTGTTAATATACTTAATGATATGTTTACTTATCATAATATCATGTTAACTATATATGTATCCATATATATGTCATCATATAGTTTTTACAAGTTTTAACGTTCGTGAATCACCGGTCAACTTGGGTGGTCAATTGTCTATATGAAACCTATTTCAATTAATCAAGTCTTAACAAGTTTGATTGCTTAACACGTTGGAAACATTTAGTCATGTAAATATCAATCTCAATTAATATATATAAACATGGAAAAGTTCGGGTCACTACAAATAATAATAATAATAATAATAATAATAATAATAATAATAATAATAATAATAATAATAATAATTATAATAATAATAATAATAATAATAATAATAATAATAATAATAATAATAATAATATATGTTTAGAGAAGTGAGATTGGGATCAAGAAATGAATGAGTGAAACTGAATCAGAATTTGATCGAGCTTTATACACATTGCCTGTCCCCCACTGCCATGCGATCGCATGGGTTCAAGGGTGTTTGCTCGCATGGCCCTCTGATCCAGCTAACATCCATTAATTTTGAGGTTGCCGACAGTTTTTAATAATTAATAAATATATATATATATATATATATATATATATATATATATATATATATATATATATATATATATATATATATATATATATATATATATAATATTTATGCTTAAGGTTAACTTGTAAATTTAGTTCCAATGACTCGTACGTTAACACTCGACTAAAGTCCCGGTTTTGGTTTTTCAAATGATGTCTCTACGCTTAGAAAACTTGTGTTAAATAATACGCAATGTGTACCTTTATCGATAAATAGGCTTAAATTGCAAATAACCTATATCCTTCTAAATGTAACTTGAACGTTCGAGCGTTTTGGTCATTTGCTTCTATAAATCGACATCTCATTATATATACATAAGTATATAATAGTATTATTTAAATAAAATATTTTATAAATAAATTAATATTAAATCTTATTACATTGGTATATATATATATATATATATATATATATATATATATATATATATATACTTTCATTTTGAAATATAAATTCGAAATATTTATTTAATAATATAAAATTTAGTTTTTTGAAACTAATTATATTTCAAAGTTCATTTTAGAATCGTTTAAATAATAGAAATTATTATATCATATCACGCTTATGTTTTTGAAACCATATGTATATATATTTGTAATATTTATAATACAAAGCTTTAATTAAGTTTTTCAAATCTCATAAACAAATTATCTCATAAAACGTTTTAGCAATAAGGTTCTTTTAAACTGAAAACGTTTCTGTACGTTTGAAACTAAAATAACTAAATATGATAATTGGTTTTCCAAAACTAAGTATAATTAAAAATCATTTTTGTTAAAAGATTAAAATAATGGAAATCGTTATATCATAAAACGTTTTAGGAAGGTAAAATTATATATTATTATAATAGGTTTCAAGTTTTTAAATTACAATTTGCTGTTGAAGCGTGGGATAAGATCCAAAGGTTAAATAAACTTATGAAATTATCTTAATGTAAAATGTCGATTTACTTAACTTGTCGATACCTATTTTCTAAGTTATCTATATTCTCTAATTTCACTTTCACCTTAACAAATATGAAAACTAAATTGTTATTTTATCAAAAGTAACTAGGGAATTATTGTAAAGCTTGCATTAAAAATCAAACAGAAATTTCCACTAACTTTTGTCTAACACTCGTTAATTAACATCTTGTTTTCACTTGTATATCACTTTACCAATTTTTTCGAATATCGTTAAAAAGGAATAATTTCTCAAATCAATGTGGACCTCGTAACAGAGACCCGTAACAAATTCATCATGTATCTGATAATTCAATCATTTGATATTATCTTTAATTCCGTCGATAAATATATTAAATAATATATTGAAACAAATACGTTCATGTAAAGTATTAAACATCCAATACTTTGTTAATGTTTTCAATAATATTTATATATATAATCATATATGCACATCCAGTTATATATATATTGTTCGTGAATCGTCGAGCACGGTCAAAGGGTAATTGTTTACATGAATATATTTCCAAAACTTTCAAGACTCAACATTACAGACTTTGCTTATCGTGTCGGAAACATATAAAGATTAAGTTTAAATTTGGTCAGAAATTTTCGGGTTGTCACAGTACCTACCCTTTAAAGAAATTTCGTCCCGAAATTTGATTGGGATGGTCATGGCTGACAATAAGTATGTTTTCATGACGCATACGAGCTAGAAATTAGAGTTTTAGAGTTTTATCATCATTGAGTAATATAGATATAACAATTTGATTTTGTGAAGAGTACGAGTGAAGCTATCACAAAAGAGTGAAATGAGTAAATGCAGGTTTGTCTTAACCGATGACGTAGTCACGGTTGATTTCTGGAAATCAAGGAATATGGAGGAAATCTTCGTAATAAGATTTGGTTCTTCGGTAATTAAGGAAATTAGGATCCTCTTTGGTTAAATGCGATAATCTGTCTCGATTGCTCTGTCTGATATTTCGCTATAAATGCACCCCCTTTGTTTCCTTATTTCCACAACTCACATCTTTTATTCTTTCTTCCTCAATTCATACTTTAAAGTATTCGTTAATATGCTCCATCCCATTCTGATTCTTGATATACTCCTAAGTTTCATATCTGTCGTTCTTCTTTTTCATCTACCACCGGAGGATTTTATTTACTTTTACTATTACCTTGGGGTTATAGTGTTTTTAATTCTCCCGTGTCTTTATGTTGCAATACATAATGATATACATAGTTTGTAATTTAAGTATTGTTGTCGGGCTTTATACCTTCCCTTATATTTCAAAGTCCTTGCTTCTGTCTTCTATAATCATTGTCATCCACAGTTAATGCTCTCTCCTATTTGCTGCAATTTATACTCCAATTTCTATTTCAGAGCTTCATTCTTTTGTTTTCTCTTCTTGCCATTAAGCACCGTATGTAATGGTCCAGAATTCGTCGATATGAATTTCGGAATGAACATAGTTAATGTTGAATTTGTAATGGCACGATCTTGATTTGTCAAATTACCAGAATATCCGGAAAAGACCGAATCATCAAGAAAATATTTTCTTGATATTTTTAGAGATTAAATAGAATACCAGAGTCATGTATTATGGCACATGATGATGGTATGGTCTGTGAATCATCATGTTCCATTAGAAACTCAGCATGACTTACCGTAATATAATCACGTTGATTAAGTGTCATTATATTATACTAACTCATGCTTCAGTTCCCAACAATACTTCAAAAACATTCATATTTTAAACTGAAGGTTTCAGAATTTAGAAATTAAAATAGTTTCTTTTATGATGTAACACAGATAGCGCGAAGAGGTAAATGATTTCGGATAACAATAGTTATGAAGATATCTTCAGGAACATCGAAGATATTTATATTGAAAGATATGATGATATCTTAGAATTTCTAACATCGATGGATGATGATGAAGATTTGTCCTTAAAGGTTTAAAGTCATGAGCAAGGTATTCGATAATAATTTCAGCAGACACTGAATCATTTAGATTCTTTAAAGGCAGGTTTAGTCTTTGTGATTTGTCCACAGCCTCCTTCATGGTTTGCTCAATCCGTTTTCCAGTTCTAAACCTTCTCTTTTTCTGAGCTTTGCCAACATACTATTCTTTATCATCAAACTTTTGACTGTTAATATCGTTTACAGTTTTTGCTGCTTCATCAGCATTTTTCAAACTTTCGAGAACTAGTTCGCAGTTTAAGGTGTTTTTCAGAAACTTCACATTCGAAGTATGTAAGTCTTGGAGATAGACGTTATATGTATATATATATAACTGTTGGCGTAGAATTGCTGCGAAATTCAAGAATAATGATTCAAGCTTTTTGGTATGGCAACTACTATTACAAGATGCAGATGAGTACATGATAGGGTTTCAATGAATATGTATAGTGATTTTTCAGAGAGGCTTGAAGATCAATGAAGCTGTTGGTAAGTTTACTGCTAATGTGGCGAGATATAAAAGGTTCCTCGGTAACAATGATCTAGGGGTAATGGTTGTAATAAGGCTTATTCGAATGAACAATTGAAGTTGATTTGCTGGAGCTGTGACAAAACTGTCTATTTTGAAAAGGGATTGAAAAGTTATTTTTAGTAATAAATGCCAAAAGATCTGACACGGATACGTGTTAAACTATGACTTTGGTTTCGAGAGTTTTTCAGGTGCATGACCATTGGTAACATGTGGTTGGATCATCATCTCGATTGTTCATTATTGAAGTGTCTTCAGGAATTTTGAGGGGTTTGAACATAGATTGTAATTGTTAATCTACATATGATGTTCTAGGATTTTGAATGATACAAATATTTTTCTGGGTTCTATGAATAGAAATGATGTTCTAGTACAGTTTTGAAGTCAAAGTATAGCTTTGAAAGACATAGGAATCTAAAAGTGATGATACCGGTTATATCTCGAATTGAATTCTGGGATTTCAAAATCAGAATATGTAATTGGATTTGAATGAGTATGGTTGTTTTGATTTCTGTAAAAGAATGTATATTGTTGGGAAAGTAGGGAGTATAGTGGATGATTTGCTGAATCAGAATCTAAGAATGTAACATATTAATTGTGAATTTATATATCTTTCGGGTATTACCTACCCGTTAAAAGTTTCACAAGTAATCTTTTGTACGAGAGAATTTTATTACAATTTTTATGAAAATATTAATATGTATATTTTCTTCAAATGTAATACAGATTTAATGAGTTAATATCGTATTAAGCTCATTTGATTTTCAGCTGGAACTAGAAATGAATAATCTCTAAAACTTTAGAATTTACGTAATCTTCGCGGATTATTTCTTCAACGTAAATGAAATCATGAATCAATATTTCATTATTCATTGTTATTGATTTATCTTCAATGAATGATGTTGGTGCTCGTGGAATTCTTGCGAACTTCGCAAGATATGAATGATGATTTTCTAGAAAATTTCGAGTATATCGAAAATGAAAGTGTAAAATCGAACATGTATTTGAATAATATACTTGGTTTATTATAAAATGGAATCTATTGAGTTGAAGCAGATTTTAATGATTGTTAAGTTGTTAACGAAGAATGTACATCATAGCATATTAATGATTAGAATTTGCCGAGTATTATCTACTCTTTAAAATTCACATGTAATAGCTTAGTACGAAAAGATATATTGTGGTTTAAAAATTTATATATATAAATTATACATATAAATTCTTCAGAGGGAATGAGTTAATACTTCATAACTCGTTATTATAATATATCTGTTGGTGATAATGGTGTTGATATCTGAGGTGGTTATAGAGTTTACGGAATTTGTGGTGTTGTAGGCGTTGCTTATAACGACCCGTCCTAATCCATCTGGACGAATACATTACATTTGGTTATATCGCGAGGTACTTGACCTCTATATGATACATTTTACAAACATTTCATTCGTTTTTAATAGACAAACTTTCATTTCTTCGAAAATTGACGGCATGCATACCATTTTATAATATATCCAACTATAATTGACTTAATAATAATCTTGATGAACTCGACGACTCGAATGCAACGTCTTTTGAAATATGTCATGAATGACTCCAAATAATATCTCTAGAATGAGCAAATGCACAACGGAAGATTTCTTTCATACCTGAGAATAAACGTGCTTTAAAGTGTCAACCAAAAGGTTGATGAGTTCATAAGTTTATTGTAAACAATAAAAAATTCATCATTTTAATAGACCACAAGATTCAAATACAGTACACCTATCTCGTGTACGAAACCATTTTCATAAATCTTAGTAATCGTACACATATCTCGTGTACAAAAATATCATACACATAACCCATGTATAAAATCATTCTCTCAATATATAACATTCACTTTTCATTCATTGCTTGGCTTGGTAACTGACCTTAACATATAATTCGCATAAATAATATCGCCAAAAACAGAACATCTCGTCTGTATAATATATAAACCTCGAAGTACTAAAAACCACGCCCACTAGCTCTTCCGTCTAGTGAACATTCTGGGTGGGGGTGTTAAACCCGGTAGCTACCTTTAGGATTCGCGTGAATTAGGGCCATACCCGTTTCTAATTCTTAGGTTACCAAGCAATAATAATCAGGGGAAAAATATTCATAACAATTAGTGGCAATTATCACGTCCAACTAATTCAATAATAATCCACAGAACTTCTGTCTGCATAATAATTCATTCGAGGAATGTTTTGCTTGTGTCTATCTCGTCAAACATTTATAAAAGCATTTCATGTATTCGCAGTTCAAAAATGTATCTCAAAAGCATTTAATAAATCAGTTGTAAAAACAGCGCATGTATTCTCAGTCCCAAAAATGTAAAGAGTAAAAGGGAGTAAATGAACTCAGCTAGTGTATTTTGTAGTAAAAATACATATGACTATATTGAACAACTAAACAATGCAGGGTTGGCCTCGGATTCACGAACCTATATCATTTGTGTATATATATTAATACACATACTCATAATCGAATAAGTTTATATATATAACTTATTAAATGATGTTATTTTTATATTAATAATATATTTATATTTCATTTTTATATAATAAGAAAATATTTTGTTATGTTAAAGGTGTTGAATATACATATTTATCTATTGTATTCGTTTAACCAAACAGTAGTTCTAATTATACTAAGTTAATATTGGTAATGATAAAAAAAAATAATGATAATAACGTTATTAATATACTTATGTTAATATTAATAGTTATACTATTTTTAAAAATGATAATAATACTAATTTTTATGAAAGTATTAATAAATTGTATCGTTTTTATAATAATATTAATAATACTAATCATATTCATAATATTGATAATAATATTAAAATGCTAAGATTATTAATATTAGTATTTACTTTTAGTAATGCTAATGATAATATTAATACTAATATAATATTACTAGCAATGATAATGATAATAATAATAGTAGTCATATTTGAAATTTTTACTTGTTAGTAATAATAAATGATAACTTTTATTATGTTTATCATAATACTAATAATAAGCCTAATAATATTAATAATAATAATAATAATAATAATAATAATAATAATAATAATAATAATAATAATAATAATAATAATAATAATAATAATAATAATAATAATAATAATGATACATATATTAGTAATAAAATTAGTATTAATAATTATAATAATAACAACATTTAGGATACTTATAACACTAATTATAATACGAATTATAATACATATTCTAACAATATTAATGATTATAATGATAACAATAATAATTATATTTATAATACTAATATCATTAATAATCATAATAATTACTAATAATAATAATAATAATAATAATAATAATAATAATAATAATAATAATAATAATAATAATAATAATAATAATAATAATAATAATAATAATAATAATAATAAAATATAAATGTGTATACCCTTTTGAAAGCTTTCCTAAAAAAATTGCCCACAAGGGGGCTCGAACCCGCGACCTCCTGCTCACCCATCAAACACCCAACCAACACGCCATGACTGTTTTTCAGTTTAATACCCAAACAAAATTTTTATAACTCGTTTCTTTCTGTTATGCTTCATATCTTTAATCTATTTAACCCGATAATTATCTTCTTCCATCCTCATAATTAAACACTTTGGCCCAATAAAAAAAAAGATTACGTCCAGTAATTTGATGAGCCCAAACTATAAAATAGATAAGCCTAACGTTTATTAAGAAAGAAAAGAAAGCATCGGTGTGGTTGAGTATGATTAAAACAGAAAAAAATAATACTCCGTAATACAGTAGCCGTTCCTTTTTTTTCTTTCCATCATCATCATCTTCTTAAACATTATCATCATTGTTTTAAATCTAAAATCATCATCTTCGTAAACTCAACATGTACCGTTACCATCATAGATATCATTATCACTGTACAGCAGTAATTTAATGGGTTGTTTGATAATGGTTTCGAAAACAGAAAGGAAGAAGAAAGATTAACGAGCAGCTGTAGGTGCAACAGTTCAAATGGTTTAATGGGTGGTTTGATGGTGGATTTTAATGGTTGTGGGTCTTTTTGAACAGTAAACAAGGTGAACAAGTGATTTGTTGTGGTCGGAATGGAAGACCGAAGGTGATGATCAAGGGTTGTTGTTGGTAGGTTGTAATCGAAAAAAAAATATAACCAGTCCAGTTGTAATAAGGAGGCAGCGAATTAGTTAAAGGTTAATGGTGATGCCTCTTAGTTGTCGAACCCTAACAGAGATATAACTAGGAAACACTATTAGTAGGTTTAAAGGATTGGGTTTTAAACATGTTGATAGAAAACAAAAGAGTATAGCAGTTGCAGCAGTTTAAACACAATGATTTATGAAGGAGAAGAAGGAAGGTGAAGAGGTGGTGACGTGTGGTGATCATAGGTGCTTCAAGGTGGCGAGTAAGGATAAGATGATGGTGTTTGTGCTGATCATGAAACAAGAAATGGCGAGTTCACGGTGAAGAGGATAGTGGTACGGTGGTGGTGGCGTATGGAGGAAGCCGGAGTTGATGACGATCGGTTGAAGGAGATAGAAGATGTGAATGAATGGTTTCTATGATCATATCACCAGGATTATATGTTTGACAATCATATAAAGTAAATAAATATAATAATGATAATTAATATAAAACGTGTACTAGTACAGTAGCCATCACTATATTTGGTTTTTAATTACCGACAGTTTTCATGGGGTGTGTCCATTGCTAAATAGTTACGGCTAATTTAATTCGGAAAAATCCCATATTTTAAAATTAAGTCCATTTATTTATTTCAGTCATTACCTGTTTGAAATCTAATCAAAAAGATTCGATAATTACTTATTTTCTGTTCCATTTTATATGTACGGAGTACAAAAACTTAGATTGAAAAGGTAATAAAAATATTTATCAAAACTATAATCTTTTTAATCAAATTTTTGGACCAACTTTTATTTTAAAACTTCATATATATATATATATATATATATATATATATATATATATATATATATATATATATATATATATATATATATATATATATATATATATATATATATATATATATATATATATATATATATATATATATATTAGACCTATTTTAAAAATAATTAAACGTCAACCGAAAGTTACAGACATTTACCATTTAAGCTCAAAATTTAATATATTTAATATACACTGTATATATATAAATAGTATTAAATAACAAAATTTACTACGCAAATAAATATATATTAAATAATTAAATTAAATATAACAATATATATATACAAGAAATATACATATAAAATAATAGTTTTTATTACAATGGAATTTATTTTACATATTTATTTATAACAATAAATGTATATAGTAGTTTATTAATGTTCATGTTATTATATATATTATACATATATTTATATATACACATATTTATATATATCCACATATTTACAAGCAATGTTCGTATATCATCGGGAACAGTCGAAGGTCACATGAATATATGAAAATAGTTCAAACTTTTTGAGACTCAACTTTACAGACTTTGCTTATCGTGTCGAAATCATACAAAGATTAAGTTTAAATTTGGTCGAAAATTTCCGGGTCATCACATTGCTGGTGCCGGTAATACTGTTGATGATGTCGGCGGTACTGTTAGTGCTGGTGATGCTGACGGTACTGCTGGTGCTAATGATGCTGACGGTACTGCTGTTAATGCTTGTGTAACATGTGTCGTTTGTAAATCACGCATTATTCCGGTCAGGGTTTCTATTCATCTGATTTATGGTTAAGGCTAGAATAGATAATCTCTAAGACTTTAGGGATTACATAATCGCCGTAGAATATTTCTCCAATGAAGTTATGAATTAATACTTCATCGTTTGTTGTTGTTGGTATTCCTTGGTATCTATAGGGCGTATGACATTGGTACTCGTGGGACAGATTGTAAAGTTGAGGTTTATGACGCGGTTGTGGTTGGTGGTAATGGTACTGTTGGCGTTGATGATGGTGGTTCTGTTGATGCCGGTGTTGCTGTTGGTGCTTGTAACCTTTGCACCATGTTCTCTAAAGCCACTACCCGAGCGCGAAGCTTGTTGACTTCTTCTATTATATCGGGGTGATTGTCGGTTCGAACGAGTAGATGAATAAGATCTAGAATTTGAGATAGTATATAATCATGACGAGATACTCTGAAAATGAGAGAGAAAATGGTGTCTCGAACATGTTCGCCTGTAAGTGCTTCAGGTTCATCGCCAAGAGGGCAATGTGGTGGATGGAAGGGATCACCTTCTTCTTATCTCCAATGATTTAGTAGACTACGAACCCATCCCCAATTCATCCAGAATAGATGATGGCTAATTGGTTGATCTATTCCGGTCACACTACTTTCGGAGCTTGAGTGAAACTCCATATCAGAATCCGAGGGACTTGAACTAGTGGCGAATTCCATTTTGTACAATTGAATAAAGAATTTTTTGATATGAAATGATTTCCGGTTATCAGATAGTATTCTAATTATATAGAATATCTATATATATAGACCAAATGATTTCGTAGATTACGGAGGAATTTGCAGAATATGTCAGGCAAAGTTTACAGTAATAGATACGCTAAGATATGAATTAGTAGATACGCTAAGATATGAATTTTGTCTATACATTATTCATGCAATCAATGAAGTAAAATGTGTCTAGACTAAGAATGATAAGCATGTAATTTTCCGACAAGAAATGATAAGCAAAACTTTTGACATGCAGACACGGTCGAAGTCCAGACTCATTAATGCATCTTAATATCTATCAGTTAGACACACTAATGCTAGACCTGGTTTGCTAAGACCACCGCTCTGATACGACATGAAACGACCCGTCCTAATCCATAAGGACGAATACAATAACATATGATTACATTGCGAGGTATTTGACCTCTATATGATACATTTTACAAACATTGCATTCGTTTTTAAAAGACAAACTTTCATTACAACGAAAGTTGACAGGCATGCATACCATCTCATAATATATCCAAACTATGAATGACTTATTATTAATCTTGATGAACTCAATGACTGGAATGCAACGTCTTTCGAAATATGCCATGAATGGCTCCAAGTAATATCTTTAAAATGAGCAAATGCTCACCGAAAGATTTCTTTAATACCTGAGAATAAACATGCTTACAAGTGTCAACAAAAAGGTTGGTGAGTTTATTAGTTTATCGTAATCAATCATTTTCATAATTTTAATAGACCACAAGATTTCATTTCATTTCTCATAAACATCATACATGCATATAGCAATTGCATAAAAATCATTCATATGGATTGAACACCTGATAACCGACCTTAACAAGATGCATATAAAATATCCCCAGTATACAGCGCGCGGCTAATATACTAAATAATACCTCGAAGTACTAAAGCATCCTGATGTGTGCAGAGGTGTATACGAAATAGTTATATATTTACTACGAAATACAATTAAATACGATACAATTTTACACAAGTTATTTATTTATTTATAGAGTGGATATACCTAAACCTTGCTACAACACTTATAGGCAGTGTACCTAATCGTACAGTAGTGTAGTTTTTAGTAAGTCCGGTTCGTCCACAGGGAACTAGCCAAGTTTAACGCTATATTTTTTTAAAACTATATTTGTATATAAATATATATATATATATATATATATATATACAAGTAGTATTATTATTATAAAATGGGGTTTTTACTGTTTAGTGACCGGTTTGTCGATTTTAAAACTTTAGTCGCAGTTAAAACCTAATGTAAAATATTAAAAATAAATATAACTTAATTTAAAGCGTAAAGTAAATGACAATAATTAAAGTGCGATAAATAAAATTGCGATAATTAAAACGTACGATAATTAAAAGTGCAATAAATAAAATGACGGTAAATAAAAGTGCGATAAAATATGAAATAAAGGAATTATGCTTATTTAAACTTTCGTAATCATGATATTTGACGTGTTGATTTTAATTTATTACCATGGGTTAATTGTCCTTTGTCCTGGATTATTCGATATGTCCATACGGTTATGTCCATAATAGTCCATCAGTCATAAATATAAAGTGCGAGAGTCTTTGTCAAATTATCCTTATACCCGAAGTCAAATATTCCAACTAATTGGGGATTCGAACTGTAACAAGGTCTTAATAATTTGTTTAATGAATACACCAGGTTATTGACTGCGTGTAATCTAAGGTTTTATTACTTTGTTAACAATTACACCAAATACCCTTGTATGTAATTCACCCCTGTTTCAACAAGTCTATTGATTATTAATCCATCCCCGTGTCCGGTCAAATGAACGATAATTCGTATTTATAGATATCCCACCCACCGTACCCGATTAAGCGTATGTGGTTATAAATAGATACGTCAAATTGTAATCATTATATTAAATTAACGAGGTATCGTTTAGTTAATATAAAGTCCATTAATAGCCCATAGTCTAATTTCCACAAGTGTCGTTCTTTTGTCCAAACCCCAATTATGGTACAAAGCCTAATTACCCCGTCTTTAATATTTAGCCCAACATCACGATTACTTCGATTTGAATAATCATAATAATAACTTAGCTACGAGACATTAATTTAAAAAGGTTGAACATAACTTACAATGATTAATAATAGCGTAGCGTTACAAGGACAGAATTTTGACTTACACACTTACAACATTCGCTAACATACCCTTATTATTATTAATCTTAAATTAAAATTAAAATTAAAATTATAAATTATATATATATATATATATATATATATATATATATATATATATATATATATATATATATATATATATATATATATATATATCGTGAGAGAGAGAGAGATTGAAAAATTGTGTAAAAATTCGGCCAAAACACCTGATACAGTATGCCATGCGACCGCATGGCTTTTACACTGCCTGGCCATGCGATCACATGGCTGCCTTTTCCTGGTGACATATGCTTCCAAAAACATGGGCTGCTCGAGTTTTATATAATATATATAATATAATATATATAATTTTATATAATTAATTATATATTATATTATATTCTTGTACTCCGTTGACTTGTAATTTTAGCTCCGTTGCGTCGCGCGTTGAGAGTTGACTCTGGTCCCGGTTCCGGATTTTCGAACGTCCTTGCGTACAATTTAATATCGTGTACTTTGCGTTTTGCGGCTCGTACTCTTGTAACTTTTAGACGTTTCTCATCAATAATTTGAACCTCGTGATTTGTACTTTGTACTTTTTAGCTTTTTGGTTGTTTGCGTCTTCAAATCGTCGAATCTGCCTTTTGTCTTCACCTTTTAATATTTAAACGAATATCACTTGTAAATAGAACAATTGCAACTAAAAGCTTGTCTTTCTTGAGGGATAATGCTATGAAATATATGTTCGTTTTTAGCATTATCAAATATTCCCACACTTGAGTGTTGCTTGTCCTCAAGCAATATAGTCTTGAAATAAAAATACTAGAATCACTTCTTTATTCTTCACACTTTGTACATCAGTTATTTCTATTTGGCGGTATGAACAATGATAGTAACGTTGTGGTTTACAGTCCCACATGACTATGAAAATTTAGATCCTTTAGGAAATTGGATCTTTATGAAAATATTTGATCTTTTGAAAATTCAATCTAGCTTTTACCCTAGATAAGTTTTCCAGAATAACCCTTCACCGATGTTTGCAAAATATCTTTGTAGGTTTTGTGGGTTTCAGATTTGAAAATTTTAGCTCAAAACTTCTGGTTTTGTGTCACCCACTTTCTAACCTTGTATTAGGAAAGCAACACGTCCAGTATACTTGCTCCGTATATTACTTTTCGGTAAACTACCGTCCGGTTGTAAAGGAAAGCGTTGAACAAGCAACTGTTAAGGCAATGTCCCGTGACATGCTTTTGATTATGGTCTATAACGTGTCGGATGCAATTACTATCCTTTGTAGGAGCAATAGTAAAGATTACCCTATAATTTTTCGATCTGGCACAAGGTCCTGTCTTTGACCATGCTATGCAACCACCGTTCTTACGGTTGACACCCGATTTGGTTCAGGTGACCTAATGAATTCCAGGTTAATTCCTAGGATTTTACGTTCAACGGTAATGAACGCATTGAAAATAGGGTTTCAGAAAACAAATCAGTTTGTAATTTTGATCAAAATATTTTCACGTTCAAGCTCGAGTTTAGATATCATTGAATTCCATGAGTTTGAATTCTCAATCTTTAAGGTCAATCTCAAGGATTGAGTAATATCAGTCTTAAAAGCTGATTTTTGATCTTTAAGGAGATTATCCTTTCTGGGGATCTGATTCATTAGTCTTATAAGCTAATTTGCATGGTGTCCCCCCATTGTACGAGACAGATCCTCTCATGGTTAGGATAAGTCTGACCACTTGGCGACCCTGTTTGAGGCTGAGGTCCGTGGATTTCCACCTGATTTTCGAGAAAACTTTTCAAGGTTTTTCGTAGACTCTACAACTGGTCTGGATGACAACTTCCTGACCTAAATCAAGAAGCGCGTGTATTTTTCTCTCAGAAGACTTTACTTCCTTTTAAATCAAGTGGCACATTTCTTTCAAATATATTATAAGAAATCGGGTAAAACTGATAAAATTGTCCAAAACAAAAGTATCTTCAATTATTTGTACAAAAATATGTGACATATGTTCTAAATAACTTGGTAAATTTTTCCCACACTTGGTTTTTATTTTCCTTTCTTTGCCTTTTTATTTTCCTCTATTCTATTTTAAATGAATTCTAATATTTTGGATTGTTTCTCAATTTATGTCCTTTCTGAGGTAACAATAATTTCGGTGTTAACACCTAGTTTTATCGTTCATAAATATGTATAAATATGATTTTGAATTCATTTATTTGAAAATTTTGAAAAATTTTACTAGAATTGGGTAGTCAGTATATAAGACTAGGGCTGTTCTTTATTATCAGAGAGCACTAGATTCTAATACAACTACTGCGTTACTAGTATTTTTAATGGTAACCAAGTGTTTAAATTTAAAATTTTAAAAATCTGAAAGAATTTAACCCCTTCCCACACTTAAGATCTTGCAATGCCCTCATTTACAAGAAATCAGTATAATTTAAATTATTGAGGGTGATTAGCGTAGAAAAATGATTAAATTTTACCAAAGTTTCCAAACATATTGGCTTTTTTTTTAAATCTTTAACTTATAAAACAAATAATTAATTAATTTTAAAATTTTGTTTTGTTCTATAATGAGGGCGTTTCGGTACGTTGACCTAGTCCGTCCCTCGACAAAATTTTAAAATTTGTCATTTTAAAGCGTTTGTTTTAAAAGCAAAGATTTTTGAGTTTTTTTAAATATTTTTGGTATACTTTAAATCAATAAGATTAAAAATAATGATAACAAAACTTCTCGTCCCGTCCTTGGGTAAATCAATTTCGGTTCAACGACCTAGTTTTCAACTCACGACGAATTTTAGGTATCAAATTTTTAACTTAATGAAATAAAGTACATTTTGTTTTTAAATTCACACCAAACTTATATTTAAAATGCATAAAATTAAAAATTCATATTATTAATATTTTTATACATACAAACTTATATTAAAAATATTAATTTTTTAAATATTTACAAACTTAAATATATTGATTTTAAAAAGTTTAGAATATTAATTTAATATTTATATATTAATTTTAAAAACAAGGTAAAAATTAAAATTAAAAATCTTTTTGATCTTTTTATCCCACTTTAATCAATCAAATATTATCAAAAATATACGCCCCTCTTTTCGGTAAAGTAAATTCGGTTCCATAACCTAGTTTTACTCCTGACGAATTTTTGAAATATTTTGGGTTGATTGATTAAAGATATTTATACATTAAGAATAAACGGTAAATTTCACAGTGATGTAATAAATTTTTGTGTAAGATATCAATAATTTCGGTTTCGCATACCTAATTTTATTGAATACCAATTTAATACTTTATAGCGAACGATTCAGCGTTTATTATTAAAAGGTTAAACGCAATAAAAACAAATAAAAACAAATAAAAACAAATAAAAACAAATAAAAACTGTACATACTTACCTGTGATAAAATTCTCAGAGGCCTGCTTTAGCTGACTCATAGGAGAGTCGTATGATTTGGTTTTCCATAGCTACATAAGAAAACCTCGATTCTTCAATAACTTTTCTTCTAAACATATGAACGGTCCTTCTCTGCATAGAGTAACAAATTCGATATTTGAATATGTTTGATTGTTCGAACATTTACCTTCGTGTGACCATTTTCCGTATTTATGACATCTTTCAAGGTGTCGTGCTCTTCTTTTTGTTGCGGATTTTGATTTTCCTTTACCAAAATGTATCTTATGATGATCTTTCCTGAGTTCTTTCCTCACTTCGTCCATTTTGCCTCTTATTAATGATACCAGTTCACTCGGAAAGATGTTATTATTACGTTTAGTAATCATAGCGTGTAGTAGTAGACCATGGTTCAGATCAAAGGAATTCTTCATCTCGTAAAACCTAAAAAAAATAAAAATTCAGAATGGAGGGAGAAGACTAGTTCTTTAGGGTCTGCTAGGGAAAGACCATTCGGATTCCATTCTCGAGAACTACACGAAAACAGAATATCTAACTCTAACAGAAATATATATTATCCTTAAAAGACTTGATTCTCCCCACACTTAGTTAGCTGTGGTGTCAAAATTGTGATTAACTTCATTTTCAATTGGACTATCAACAACTTGTATATCTCTGACTTTTGCTTCAAGCCAATTGTTGATTTCCTCTGTAACTTTCACAAATTCAACTAACATTGCCTTTTTTTTAGGCAACAAATTAGATACTAATCGATTACATAACTTAAAGTTCCCCTTAATCCTAGCATCTTGAATCCGTTTATAAAGTTTCTTCGTTGAACTGTTAAAAACGGGTTCATCTAATTTCGTATCAACAACGGGGTTCTTTGTTATCAGGTCATCATTGGTTGTTGCTTCATCTTCCCCACACTTAGGCATTTTTATTGTTTCAATAATTTTGGTTGGTGGAGATCTAAACTTTCGGTTCACAAAGGTGACCGATTTGCCACCATCCCTTAGTGTCATTCTACCTTATCTTACATCAATGAATGCCTCGGTGGTTGCTAAAAATGGGCGACCTAAAATTAGAGGAATATCAAGGTCTTCCTCCATATTAATAACTATGAAATTTGCAACAAAGGTCAAACTTCCCACTTTAACAAGTAAATTGTTTGCTATTCCAACCGGGTGTTTAATGGTTTGATCAAATAATTGAACACCTATTCTGGTTGGTCTTAATTTACCCACACCTAATCTTTTGTATAAGAAAAGAGGCATAACATTTGCACTTGCTCCTAAATCTGCGAGTCCATTATACATAGCACCATCGTTAAGCAAGCAAGAAATGATAAATTCACCTGGGTCTCCTTCTTTAGTAAGTAGAGTTGGTTTGTTAACCTTTTCCAAATGATCTTTTCTTGGTTCTTTCATTTCTACTTGAACTTTTTGTTCACATTTTTCTTCGTTTCTTGGAATGGGAGGTTTGTATAGGAATTCTTCTTCATCACTCCAATTTGAAGCTTCCCCGTCTTCCAATTTTGGTTTTTCATATGTTGTTGATAACATATTTATGTTTTCATTCTGAGGGTTTTCTTGGGTGGTGAAATTATGATTGACTTCATTGTCAACTTCCATCGGACCATGTTTGTAATGTTTAATTCTGTGACCATTAACTTTAAATTCAATTCCATTTGAATTTATTAACTCTATTGTTCCATATGGGAAAACTCTTTTGACTATGAATGGTCCAGACCATCTTGATTTCAATTTTCTAGGAAATAGCTTGAATCGTGAATTGAAAAGAAGAACTCTGTCTCCTTTTTTAAATTCTTTTGAACTTCTGATTCTTTTATCATGCCATTTCTTCATTCTTTCCTTATAGTTTAACGAATTTTCGTATGCTTCATGTCTTAATTCTTCTAATTCATTAAGTTGACTTAACCGTAGACGTCCAGCTTCATGTAAATCAAGATTACATGTCTTCAAAGCCTAAAATGCTTTATGCTCAATTTCTACTAGAAGGTGACATGCTTTTCCGTAAATGAGTTTAAAAGGTGTGGTGCCGATTGGAGTTTTGTAGGCTGTTCTAAAAGCCCAGAGTACATCATCCAATTTCATGGACCATTCCTTTGGATTTGATCCTACGGTTTTCTCTAAAATACGTTTTAATACTCGGTTGGTATTTTCAACTTGTCCACTTGTTTGTGAATGATACGCGGTTGAAATTTTATGAGTTACTCCATATCTTTTGAGAACTTTCTCAAGTTGATTATTACAAAAATGAGTACCCCGATCACTTATTAAAGCTTTCGGTGTTCCGAACCTAGCAAAAAGATGTTTTAAGAAGTTGACTACAACTCATGCATCGTTAGTTGGGAGAGCTTGTGCTTCCGCCCATTTAGATACATAATCAATGGCAACGAGAATGTAGAGATTATTATGAGATTTTGGAAATGGACCTATAAAGTCAATACCCCAAACGTCAAATACTTCACATACTTGAATGACATTTTATGGCATTTCATCACGTTGACTTATTTTTTCGGCCCTTTGACAAGCATCACAGGATTTGCAAAGAAGGTGTGCGTCTTTGAAAAATTGTAGGCCAATAGAATCCAGCATTGTAGACTTTTCTTGTTGTGAGTTGAGGCCTATAATGCCCTCCTGTTGGTCCTGTGTGACAATGATTTAAGATTTAACTAGCTTCATCCCCGAATACACATCGGAGTATTATTCCATCGGGACAACTTTTAAACAAATGTGGATCTTCCCAGAAATAGTGTTTTATATCACTAAAGAATTTCTTTCGTTTTTGGTACGACAACCCTTTTTCAAGGAATCCACATACTAAATAGTTTGCATAGTCTGCAAACCATGGAATTTCATTATAATCGATCTTCAATAGATATTTATCAGGAAAGTTATCTTGTATGGCCGATTCATTTAGAACTTCTAATTCAGGATTTTCAAGACGAGAAAGATGATCAGCGGCGAGATTTTCTGCTCCCTTTTTATCTCGGATTTCAATATCGAACTCTTGTAAGAGTAAGATCTAACGGATTAATCGTGGTTTGGAATCTTGTTTCGAAAATAGGTATCTAAGAGCAGAATGGTCGGTATAGACCACCGTTTTAGCTAGAACGAGATATGAACGAAATTTGTCAAAAGCAAAGACAATAGCAAGGAGTTCTTTTTCAGTAGTTGTGTAATTCGTTTTTGCTCCTTGTAACGTCTTACTAGCATAATAAATATGTTGAAATCGTTTTTCAATCCTTTGTCCTAAAACGGCTCCCATTGCAAAATCACTTGCATCGCACATGAGTTCAAATGGTAGATTCCAATTTGGAGTTATCATGATCGGCGCATTAATGAGTTTTTCTTTAAGAATATTAAAAGATTTGATGCATTCATCTGAAAAGATGAATGGAGCATCCTTTTCTAGGAGTTTATTCATCGGAGTGGCAATTTTAGAAAAATCTTTTATGAAACGTTGGTAAAAACCGGCATGTCCTAGAAAACTCCTAACTCCTCTAACATTGGTGGGATGTGGAAGTTTAGCAATTACATCTACTTTAGCTCTATCCACTTCAATTCCTTCCTTTGAAATTTTATGACCAAGAACGATGCCTTCTCTAACCATGAAATGACATTTCTCCCAATTAAGTACTAGATTTGATTGCTCGCATCTAATAAGCATTCGTTCAAGATTAACTAGACATGATTCAAAAGTATCACCGAAGACTGAAAAGTCATCCATGAAAACTTCCATGCATTCTTCTATCATGTCATGAAAAATCGCCATCATACACATTTGAAAGGTTGAAGGGGCGTTGCAAAGTCTAAATGGCATGCGTTTGTAAGCAAAAGTACCATAAGGGCACATGAACGTGGTTTTCTCTTGGTCCTCGGGTGCTATTGGGATTTGAAAATATCCGGAAAAACCGTCAAGAAAACAATAGTAACTATTTCCAGGTAATATTTCCAACATTTGATCAATGAAAGGTAAGGGAAAGTGATCTTTTCTGGTGGCATCATTTAATTTTCTATAATCAATACAAACACACCATCCTGTTACAGTCCTAGTAGGAATAAGCTCATTTTTCTCATTTGTGATGACAGTCATGCCACCCTTCTTAGGTACACATTGAACTGGGCTTATCCATGGACTATCAGAGATTGGATAAATTAAACCTGCATCGAGCAGTTTAATAATTTCTTTCTTAACAACATCTTGCATATTAGGATTTAGTCTTCATTGGTTTTGCACATACGTTTTATGGCCTTCTTCCATAAGGATTTTATGTGTGCAATACGAATTACTTATGCCTTTAATGTCATGAATCTTCCATGCAATAGCTGGTTTATGAGCTTTTAGCACAGAAATGAGTTGAGATTTTTCATTTTCAGTAAGAGAAGATGATAATATTACAGGTAAGTCAGATTCACCATGTAAATAAGCATATTCCAAATGGTTTGGAAGTGGCTTTAACTCTAATGTCGGTGGTTCTTCTATCGATGATTTATATCGATATCTGTCTTCTTCTTTTAACATTTGAATTTCTTCTGTTGTTGGTTCATATCCATTAGCCATGAGTGTAGCTAACATTTCAGCTTCATTAATTGGTTCAGTTCCTTCTCCTAAAGAACATTCTCCTGTTCCTTGTAATTCTGGAAATTCTTCTAACAATTCTGCATGTGAATCTATAGTTTGAATATAATAACATGCATCATCTGTAGATTGTGGTTGTTGCATGGCTCTATCAACAGAAAAGGTAACATTCTCGTCCTCTATACTTAGGGTAAGTTTCTTACCGAACACGTCTATTATTGCTTTAGCCGTGTTTAAGAATGGTCTTCCTAATATGAGAGGAACTCGAGAATCTTCTTCCATGTCCAGAATAAAAAAATCTACTGGAAATACTAAAGTACCAACTTTAACTAGCATGTTTTCCATTATCCCTCTAGGATATTTTACTGATCGATCGGCTAGTTGTATGCTTATTCTTGTTGGTTTCAATTCTCCAAGGTCTAGTTTAGCGTATAATGAATACGACATTAAATTTATACTAGCACCTAAATCTGCCAATGCTTCTATTGAACTAAGACTACCCAGAAAACATGGAATTGTGAAACTTCCTGGATCAGAGAGTTTTTCTGGTATCTTATTCAACAGCACTGCAGAACAATTAGCATTCATATTTACAGCCGAGAGTTCTTCCATTTTCTTTCTTTTTGTGATTAGATCTTTCAAGAATTTAGCATATCTAGGCATTCCTGAAATCACATCAATGAAAGGAAGATTTACATTTATTTGTTTAAACATATCTAAGAATTTGGATTGCTCGGCTTCAAGTCTTTCTTTTCTCATTTTACTCGGGTAAGGAAGTGGTGGTTGGTATGGTTTAACATAAGGTTTAGCCTTAACTGTGTTTTCTTCATTAACCTTTTCAACTACCGGTTCTGTTTCCTTATCTTGCTCAGGCTGTGGTGTCTGTGGAGTAGGAATAGCGTTATAAGAAATTACAGGTATTTCAGGTGGTTTAAGTGTAATACCACTTCTCGTGGTAATGGCTTTAGCCGTTTCATTCCGGGGGTTAGCATTTGTATCGCTAGGTAGACTTCCCGATTTTCTTTCACCTATCAACCTTGCTAGGTTGCTTACTTCTTGTTCCAGATTTTGAATAGAAGCTTGTTGATTTCTAAATGCTTGAGCATTTTGTTCATTGGTTTGCTTCTGAGATGTGAAAAATTGATTTTGAGATTCAACTAGCTTCGACATCATGTCTTCTAAATTTGGCTTTTTATCATCGGTTTGTGGTGGTTTGTTTGGAAAAATAGGTCTTTGCTGATTGTAGGTATTATTAGATACTTGTTGATTGCAAGGACCTTGTTGATTGTTGTATGGAACATTTCGGTTATAATTCTGGTTTGATTGTAGATTGGTCTTGGCGGTTGATAATTATTCTGATAATTATTTCCAGGCCTTTGGTTCATGTATGAAACATTCTCTCTTTGTTCCATTGTTTGTTCAATACTGAGATAATCTTTTGTCAAATGTGGTCCTCCACAATGCTCACAACTAATTCGTATTGAGTGAATATCTTTAGTCATCTTTTCCATTCGTCTCTCGACAGCATCTATCTTTGCGGACATGGAATCAAAGTCATGGCTAGAATCGGCTCTAGCCGCTTTAGATGATCTAACGATATCTTTTTCTTGGTGCCACTCATGTGAGTGGGAAGCAGTGTTATCAATAATTTTGTAAGCTTCAGTTGTGGTTTTCTTCATAATGGAACCACCAGCTGCTATGTCGATGTCTTTTCTTGTAGTGATGTCACATCCTTGGTAGAATATTTTTACTATTTGATAAGTGTCTAAACCATGTTGCGAACATCCTCTCAATAACTTTCCAAATCTTGTCCACGCTTCATATAGAGTTTCGTTTGGCTTTTGTGTGAACGTAACAATTTCTCCTTGAAGTCTCACGGCTTTAGATGCCGGAAAAAATTGTTTAAGAAATTTTTCAACTAAGACATCCCATGTATCAATCGCCCCTTCAGGTAACGATTCTAACCAATCTTTGGCTTCTCCCTTTAAAGTCCAGGGAAATAACATGAGATAGATCTGTTCATCCTCCACTTCTCTGATTTTAAATAGAGTACAGATCCTATTAAAGGTACGAAGATGTTCGTTTGGATCTTCCTTCGGCGCACCACTAAATTGGCATTGATTAGTTACCATGTGTAGGATTTGTCCTTTGATTTCATAATCTGGCGCATTAATGTCTGGTTGAGTAATTGCATGACCTTGGCCAGTGCGTTTAGCCCTCATTCAGTCTTCCATACTTAGAGGTTCCAGATTCTCCATGGTTGAATTTGTTGAATCTGAATCACTAGAGGATTCTGATTTAATGGTTTCTTCCTTGACAATTTCTGAGTGAGTGATTTGTGTTTCATGAGGAATGATTAGTGGTTCAGGATCTCTGAATTGTCCCTGAATATCCTCTGGATTCTCAATTGTGAGCTCGGGTTCAAAAAATGGATTATCGAAAATTTGAATTGGAGTACTTGGTCGACTTGACGATGATTCTAAAGAAAAATCAACGGCGACAATATTGGCTAGATGTCTTGATCGAGTTACAGGTGGTGAACATATAAAAGGTGGTGAACGTTTTGCTCGGTGCATTCACTGAATATCCTATTAGTTATAAAAATAAAAATTATATACGTAATCAAATTAATAGACTTTTCTGATTTTGCCCACGTTTCGAATAGCCAATAGATGCAGCAGGTAGCCAGGACCCTTTAAATCGGAAGCCCACAACTCGCTACTAACAAATCCAACTATTACTACGAATCAGAAAATTTTGGATGTCTATGAATTTAACCACTTAAAATAATTTTTCGTTTTGAAATTTTAGAGAAGAAATAGAAAATTCTATGTCCTAAAAACTAGAGCATCGAGAAATAAGAAAGAAAAAGAGCGCGTCGAAAAACGTCGAAAAATAAAAGGTCGAAAAATAAGCGTCAAAAAATAATAAAATGCAGCGTCAAAACTTAAAAGTCTAAAAACTAAATATAAAAACTTACGTCTAAAGGTATTAAAGCTTAAAAGGAATTCTAAATTCAAAACGGAAATAACTTAAAAAGTACTAAAATCTTATAACGGCGTCGCAAAATTCTAAAGCACCTAAATCTTAGTCTAAAGAAAAAGTACTTAAGGGATTTTACGGCAAAGCCTAAAAATCTAGAAATATAAAATACTACGGCAAAATACTAAGTTACGAACTAATTACGAACGAAAAATTATAAAATTACGCTTTAACTAATAAAAAGATACAAAATATAAAATAAGTTTAAAGTTATAAAAATACAGTTTTATAAAAATATTATTTTTATATTATTTATTTTATAAAAGTATCAATTTTAAAACTAATAAAACTAATTTAAACTAAATATTACGAATTAATTAAAACTAAAATTAATTAATATAATAATTAACCCTAATTAGGTTTTATAATAATAATAATTAAATTATACTCCGTAATTAATGCAGTACCAGGTTCAGACCAGGCGTGTCAGACTGTCTCATGCGGTCGCATGAGTTTTAGCCTACGGGTTCATGCGGTCGCATGAGTTGTGGATCCAGGCCAGCTGATGGGCCGCTACAGTTGGGCCCGATTATTTTTTTACTTTTTTCTGTTTTTAATTTTATATAAAATATTTATATTTATATAAAATAAATTAAAAACTTATATTTTAAAAACTAAAATAGAAATAGAAATACTTTATAATTTTATATATTTTAAACAAACTCTAAAAAATATATATCGTTTTTCTTTCTATATTTTTTTTGTATTTTTAATATTTAAAACGTATTTTTACAAAAAGAAATTAGAACTTAATAAAAATCTTTTTTTATTTTTTATTATTATAGCGTTTCGCTTTTGGCGTTTAAGATGTCCCCGGCAGCGGCGCCAAAAATACTTGATGTGTGCAGAGGTGTATACAAAATAGTTATATATTTACTACGAAATACTATTAAATACGATACAATTTTACACAAGTTATTTATTTATTTATAGAGTGGATATACCTAAACCTTGCTACAACACTTATAGGCAGTGTACCTAATCGTACAGTAGTGTAATTTTTAGTAAGTTCGATTCGTCCACAGGGAACTAGCAAGTTTAACGCTATATTTTTTAAAACTATATTTGTATATAAATATAAATATATATATATACAAGTAGTATTATTATTATAAAAGGGAGTTTTTACCATTTAGTGACCGGTTTGTCGATTTTAAAACTTTAGTCGCAGTTAAAACCTAATGTAAAATATTAAAAATAAATATAACTTAATTTAAAGCGTAAAGTAAATGACAAAATTAAAGTGCGATAAATAAAATTGCGATAATTAAAAAGTACGATAATTAAAAGTGCAATAAATAAAATGACAGTAAATAAAAGTGCGATAAAATATGAAATAAAGGAATTATGCTTATTTAAACTTTCGTAATCATGATGTTTGACGTGTTGATTTTAATTTATTACCATGGGTTAATTGTCTTTTGTCCTGGATTATTCTATATGTCCATATGGTTTTGTCCATAACAGTCCATCAGTCATAAATATAAAGTGCGAGAGTCTTCGTCAAATTATCCTTATACCCAAAGTCAAATATTCCAACTAATTGGGGATTCGAACTGTAACAAGGTCTTAATACTTTGTTTAATGAATACACCAGGTTATCGACTGCGTGTAATCCAAGGTTTTATTACTTTGTTAACAATTACACCAATTACCCTTGTATGTAATTCACCCCTGTTTCAACAAGTCTATTGATTATTAATCTATCCCCGTGTCCGGTTAAATGAACGATAATTCGTATTTATAGATATCCCGCCCACCGTACCCGATTAAGCGTATGTGGTTATAAATAGATACGTCAAATTGTAATGTTTACATTAAATTAATGAGGTATCGTTTAGTTAATATAAAGCCCATTAATAGCCCATAGTTTAATTTCCACAAGTGTCGTTCTTTTGTCCAAACCCCAATTATGGTACAAAGCCTAATTACCCCGTCTTTAATATTTAGCCCAACATCACGATTACTTCGATTTAAATAAGCATAATAATAACTTAGCTAGGAGACATTAATTTAAAAAGGTTGAACATAACTTACAATGATTAATAATAGCGTAGCGTTACACGGACAGAATTTCGACTTACACACTTACAACATTCGCTAACATACGCTTATTATTATTAATCTTAAATTAAAATTAAAATTATAAATTATATATATATATATATATATATATATATATATATATATATATATATATATATATATATATATATATATATATATATATATATATATATATATATATATATATATATATATATATATATATATATATATATATATATATATATATATATCGTGAGTGAGAGAGATTGAAAAATTGTGTAAAAATTCGGCCAAAACACGCTAACTTTTTAGGACCTGAGCTGATATAGTATGCCATGCGACCGCATGGCTTTTACACTGCCGGCCATGCGAACGCATGGCCGCCTTTTCCTGGTGACATATGCTTCCAAAAACGTGGGCTGCTCGAGTTTTATATAATATATATAATATAATATATATAATTTTATATAATTAATTATATATTATATTATATTCTTGTACTCTGTTGACTTGTAATTTTAGCTCCGTTGCGTCGCGCGTTGAGAGTTGACTCTGGTCCCGGTTTCGGATTTTCGAACGTCCTTGCGTACAATTTAATATCTTGTACTTTGCGTTTTGCGGCTCGTACTCTTGTAACTTTTAGACGTTTCTCATCAATAATTTGAACCTCGTGATTTGTACTTTCTACTTTTTAGCTTTTTGGTCGTTTGCGTCTTCAAATCGTCGAATCTGTCTTTTGTCTTCACCTTTTAATATTTAAACGAATATCACTTGTAAATAGAACAATTGCAACTAAAAGTTTGTCTTTCTTGAGGGATAATGCAATGAAATATATGTTCATTTTTAGCATTATCACATCCATACCCTGGATGGGGCTCACTGTAGTGACCCAAACTTTTCCATGTTTATATATATTAATTGAGATTGATATTTACATGATTAAATGTTTCCAACATGTTAAGCAATCAAACTTGTTAAGACTTGATTAATTGAAATATGTTTCATATAGACAATTGACCACCCAAGTTGACCGGTGATTCACGAACGTTAAAACTTGTAAAAACTATATGATGACATATATATATGGATATATATATTGTTAACATGATACTATGATAAGTAAACATATCATTAAGTATATTAACAATGAACTACATATGTTAAAACAAGACTACTAACTTAATGATTTTTAAACGAGACATATATGTAACGATTATCGTTGTAAAGACATTTAATGTATATATATCATATTAAGAGATATTCATACATGATAATTTCATGATAATATAATAATTTAAAATCTCATTTGATATTATAAACATTGGGTTAACAACATTTAACAAGATCGTTAACCTAAAGGTTTCAAAACAACACTTACATGTAACGACTAACGATGACTTAACGACTCAGTTAAAATGTATATACATGTAGTGTTTTAATATGTATTTATACACTTTTGAAAGACTTCAATACACTTATCAAAATACTTCTACTTAACAAAAATACTTACAATTACATCCTCGTTCATTTTCATCAACAATTCTACTCGTATGCACCCGTATTCGTACTCGTACAATACACAGCTTTTAGATGTATGTACTATTGGTATATACACTCCAATGATCAGCTCTTAGCAGCCCATGTGAGTCACCTAACACATGTGGGAACCATCATTTGGCAACTAGCATGAAATATCTCATAAAATTACAAAAATATGAGTAATCATTCATGACTTATTTACATGAAAACAAAATTACATATCCTTTATATCTAATCCATACACCAACGACCAAAAACACCTACAAACACTTTCATTCTTCAATTTTCTTCATCTAATTGATCTATCTCAAGTTCTATCTTCAAGTTCTAAGTGTTCTTCATATATTCTACAAGTTCTAGTTACATAAAATCAAGAATACTTTCAAGTTTGCTAGCTCACTTCCAATCTTGTAAGGTGATCATCCAACCTCAAGAAATATTTGTTTCTTACAGTAGGTTATCATTCTAATACAAGGTAATAATCATATTCAAACATTTGGTTCAATTTCTATAACTATAACAATCTTATTTCAAGTGATGATCTTACTTGAACTTGTTTTCGTGTCATGATTCTGCTTCAAGAACTTCGAGCCATCCAAGGATCCGTTGAAGCTAGATCCATTTTTCTCTTTTCCAGTAGGTTTATCCAAGGAACTTAAGGTAGTAATGATGTTCATAACATCATTCGATTCATACATATAAAGCTATCTTATTCAAAGGTTTAAACTTGTAATCACTAGAACATAGTTTAGTTAATTCTAAACTTGTTCGCAAACAAAAGTTAATCCTTCTAACTTGACTTTTAAAATCAACTAAACACATGTTCTATATCTATATGATATGCTAACTTAATGATTTAAAACCTGGAAACACGAAAAACACCGTAAAACCGGATTTACGCCGTCAGAGTAACACCGCGGGCTGTTTTGGGTTAGTTAATTAAAAACAATGATAAACTTTGATTTAAAAGTTGTTATTCTGAGAAAATAATTTTTATTATGAACATGAAACTATATCCAAAAATTATGGTTAAACTCAAAGTGGAAGTATGTTTTCTAAAATGGTCATCTAGACGTCGTTCTTTCGACTGAAATGACTACCTTTACAAAAATGACTTGTAACTTATTTTTCCGACTATAAACCTATACTTTTTCTGTTTATATTCATAAAATAGAGTTCAATATGAAACCATAGCAATTTGATTCACTCAAAACGGATTTAAAATGAAGAAGTTATGGGTAAAACAAGATTGGATAATTTTTCTCTTTTTAGCTACGTGAAAATTGGTAACAAATCTATTCCAACCATAACTTAATCAACTTGTATTGTATATTATGTAATCTTGAGATACCATAGACACGTATACAATGTTTCGACCTATCATGTCGACACATCTATATATATTTCGGAACAACCATAGACACTCTATATGTGAATGTTGGAGTTAGCTATACAGGGTTGAGGTTGATTCCAAAATATATATAGTTTGAGTTGTGATCAATACTGAGATACGTATACACTGGGTCGTGGATTGATTCAAGATAATATTTATCGATTTATTTCTGTACATCTAACTGTGGACAACTAGTTGTAGGTTACTAACGAGGACAGCTGACTTAATAAACTTAAAACATCAAAATATATTAAAAGTTGTAAATATATTTTGAAGATACTTTGATATATATGTATATATTGTTATAGGTTCGTGAATCAACCATTCCATCTAAATTACTTCAAATTGTGATACACCACCAACTCCAAAATTCGCATCTTACTGGCACGAACCTAGTACACCAAGTTTCACTGAATATTGACCAGTAACGCGCCGGAATTTTGCTTGCAAAATTTGGTGTTTGCTTTCCGGCCTATTTTACGGCGAGTACTGCATCATCGCCTACAAATCGGCCTACGGAGAGATCTACGTTGTGGTGCAGTTTTTCCCGGACCGCGGTTGCTAGACGACTGACGGCCACGCTGCCGGAAAATCTTAAATCCTGTCGGCCGGTTACATCCACCTCTTCTGTCTTACGCTTATCTAGTTACCTGCTATTTGCTGTTTTTTTTAACTTTGCTTTGCTGCTTATTTTATTTGCACATGTTCATATAATTATTTTAATCTTGTTAGCAAGTAATTGCCTCTTTGTTAGTATTTTTTGGAAACTGTTTTGGTTGACTGGCCGGTACTTTGATCAAGATAGATAGTTATTTTATCCATTTTTATATTTATAATTAAGTATTAAATTAATAACTTATTATTTCATATCTTTTTAATCGTAGATTGTGTATTGGGATGCTATTTGTGCTTTTTTGATAGTTTATTACTGTATTATATTAATATATATAACAACTTTTTTTCTCATCTTTTATTTCATATTATAATTGTTGTATTTTTCCTTCTAATTTGTTATAAGCTAAATTTTTGGTTAGGTTACTTATAATTCTATATATAATATATATAATATAATAATTTACCTACTGTTTTTCGTTGGTGTAATTTCGTTGTTATTTACTCCCTGTTTTTTATTTATATTTCTTCTACTTGCTTATAGTTATTATTACTTTATCTTTTTTACTACTAGCTGCTCGTAGTTTGGTAAGATAGACACTAGACGTTCTTATGATTTCTTAAGGTCATGTCCTTCTGGTTCTGGGGCGGGTAGGTCGGTTGGGCCTAGAAGCGGCAATAGGTTAGCGAGGTTGGGTAGGATTAGAGTAGGTAGTTGGAATGTGGGAACTTTGACCGGCAAGCGGTATGAACTGGTCGAGACTTTACGAGAATGCAAAGTGGACATTTTGTGCGTCCAAGAGACTAGATGGAAAGGTCGAGGGGCGGCTAGGATCAATGACTACAAGTTGTGGTTCTCGGGATCGAGAGTAGCTAGGAATGGGGTTGGAATCATTATTGGCCCACCCTACAACGAGTATGTTGTGGATGTAGGTAGACGGAGCGACAGGATTATGTCGGTTAGGTTGGTTATTCAGGAGGTGACTTTCACGGTAATTTGCGCTTACGCACCCCATGCGGGCCGTGGAGATGCTGAAAAGAGACACTTCTGGGAATCGTTAGACGCGGTTGTGAGGATGTGCCCTTCGGACCATAGTTTACTTATTGGTGGAGATCTCAATGGCCATATAGGATCTGATGTTGAGGGATATGCGGGAGTCCACGGGGGTTTTGGGTACGGAGCTAGAAATGAGGAAGGACTCTCTATTCTTGAATTTGCTGTTGCCCACGACTTGGCAGTTGTGAATTCGTTTTTCAAGAAGAGGGATGCTCAGTTAGCAACTTTTCATAGCGGAGGTCATAGTACCCAGATTGACTACCTGTTAATTCGCAAAGGGGATCTTAGGACTTGTGGAGACTGTAAGGTCCTGACTGCCTGGACATGCTCCTCCCAGCACAGACTGTTGGTCATGGATTTGGTTCTCCAGAGACGGGCCACCAAGAGTGTGAGACAAGCCCAACCTAAGATCTTGTGGAAGAAGTTGAACGGAGAGAAGGCAGAGACCTTTAAAACTACGGTTATAGGTAGAGTGGATGCTGAATTAGAAATGATATCCAATGATGACACGGATCAGATGTGGAATTGTCTGGCGTCCTCCATTAGAGAGGTAGCCAAGGAAACCCTAGGTGTGGCTCTAGGTACATGTAGAGGCCATAGGGCTGTTAGAGAATCATGGTGGTTCAGTGAAGAGGTTCAAAGCAAAGTTGCGCTTAAGAAACTAAGGTTTAGGGAGCTCATCGCTGGTGGGGAGGGGACTCCGACGGATAGAATTAGGGCTGTAGAGAGATATAAAGAAGCCAAAAGAGAAGCTAAGAAGGCTGTAGCCCTAGCAAAAGAAAATGCATATGAAGATCTGTATAAGAAACTTGACTCCAAAGAGGGAGCTAATGATATTTACAAGATAGCCAAAGCTAGGGAGCGAAGACGCATGGATCTTGATAACATCAAGTTTATCAAAAATGAAGATGGTCAAACTTTAGTTAAGGAAGACGAAATTAGGAAAAGATGGGAAGAGTATTTCTCATCTCTCTTCGTAGTGGGAAGACCAGAGCGCCACGAGGACTTACAAGACGCTGATATAGAACAATCCCATAACAGCATAGATTGCGAGAGGATTAGCGAAGAGGAAGTAAGATTGGCACTACGAAAGATGGGGAGAAATAAATCAGTGGGACCGGATCAGATCCCTATTGAGGCGTGGTGGTGCCTGGGCGACACTGGTGTTAGATGGCTGACTTGCCTTTTTAACAAGACGTTTCGAAGCTCTAAAATGCCTATGGAATGGAGACTGAGTGAGACTATTCCCATCTATAAGAACAAGGGGGATGCTCAATGTTGCGGTAACTATAGAGGCATAAAATTACTTAGTCATACTATGAAGCTTTGGGAGAAAGTGATTGAGACTAGACTTCGACGCGAAACCGATGTTTCGGAGAACCAATTTGGTTTTATGCCAAAGCGCTCTTCGATAGAGGCAATCCATATTATTAGGAACCTTATGGAGAAGTATAGAGAAAAGCAAAAGAACCTAGAGATGGTCTTCTTAGACTTAGAGAAGGCCTACGATTGCGTGCCACGAAACTTGATTTGGAAGACCCTTAAGGGCAGAAGTATCTCGAGTAGGTATATTAATGTTATTAGAGATATGTACGAAGGGGCGAAGTCTTGTGTTCGAACACCGGTGGGAAATACTGAAGTTTTCCCAATAGAAGTAGGCCTGCACCAGGGATCGGCCCTTAGCCCTTTCCTTTTCGCTTTGATCATTGATGAACTTTCTCGAGGGATACAAGAATGCATCCCTTGGTGCCTGATTTTTGCCGATGATATTGTGCTCGTTTCGGATTCTAAGGAGGAGCTTAATAGAAGGCTGGAGCAATGGAGGGTGGCCTTAGAAAGTAACGGTCTATACATTAGTAGACAAAAGACAGAATATCTTAGTTGCGATTTTGATAGGAATGTTGATGAACAAAGTGATGGAGTGAACATCTGTATTGGAGACCAGATCTTGCATCCACAAACTTCGTTTAGATACCTGGGCTCGGTGTTACACAAATCGGGGAGGATAGATGAAGACGTGTCGCACCGAATTAAGGTAGGGTGGGTGAAGTGGAGAGCAGCGACTGGAGTCTTATGCGACAAGAAGATCCCCCTTAAGCTGAAAGGGAAATTCTTCAAGGTGGCAATTAGACCTGCCATGTTATACGGATCAGAGTGTTGGCCTATGACGAAAGCACAAGAGAGGAGGATGGAGGTGGCAGAGATGAGGATGCTTAGGTGGACATGTGGTAAAACCATGTTAGATATGATTCCTAATAGTGTTTTTAGGGAGAACCTGAAAGTTAGAAGCATCATCGACAAGCTTAGAGAAGAACGACTTCGATGGTTTGGGCATGTGAGAAGACGACCTCCTACTGCCCCTGTTAGGAGGGTCGAGACACTTACGGTTGACGGCGTAAGAAGAAGGGGTAGACCTACGCGTAGGTGGGAAGATAGGATAAAGCTAGACTTTAAGGAGCTCTTATTGACCGAGGACATGACCTCTGATAGGGTTGCGTGGAGGACTAGAATTAGAATAGACGAGTAGGTTTTTTGGTTTTGTTTGTGTGTTTGTGGTTTTGTGGGTCTGTGTGGGTATCTTCTTTCACTCTGCTCTTTGCTGTTTGCTGGTTTGTTGTTTTTTTTTTTTTTTTTTTTTTTTTTTTTTTGTATGTATTTTTTTTTTTTTTTTGTGCGACCTTTTTTTTTTTTTTTTTTTTTTTTTTTCTCTCTCTCTAGACCCATGCATCGATGGTGTAAGTTTGGACATGTGGGTTTCTATGTGTATGTATGGATGTTCGTGTTTGTATGTATGTATTTAACTTTGTTCGCAGGTTTATGTTTGTTTGTTTGTATGTTCGCTTGTTTTGCTTTTCTGCTTGTCTTTGATTGTATTTATGTATTTATGTATGTTTGTATTTATGTATGGTTGTATGTTTATATGTATGTATAGTTATATGTTTGGTTGTATGTATATTCGTATGTTTGTATGTATATCCGTATGTTGGTATGTATATTCGTATGTTTGTATGTTTTATATCTATGTATGCGTATGTTGGTTTTCCCGTATGTATGCTTGTTGGGTAGATACTGTTTTATGTATGTTTGTATGTTAATTCTTATAGAATGGCTTGCTATGTTGTGTTTTTATCTGTATGTGGACATATATGTTTATTTCTCATTTAATGCAGCTTTACTTTATTCGTCCTGTGCTCCGCAGTACACTCTAAGGTACGTTTTTCTTTTTTCTTTTTTACGGCGCTGTTTCGGGAGCCATCAGCAAGCGTCTAATTATTGGCGACTTGACTGTCGCTTAGAGCCTAAATCGAATCCCAGGCAACATTTTAAAACCCATGGAAATTCGTTCCACCATTTTCATGGCGTTGGCATTTAATTTTTTTTTTTTTTTTTTTTTTTTTTTTTTTGGCCGGAGGTCCGTTGCAAGCAATCTCTTTATCCGTCGAACATAGAGAGGGAGGACTTTCTCTACCCTTGTGAGTGTTTCACTCGGGGTGGTGAAATGACTTCTCTTTGTCCTAGGGTAGAGGTAGGATTGTCTACGTCTCACCTCCCCCATACCCTACAAGTGTGGGATTGGGTATTGTTGTTGTTGTTGTTGTTGTTGTTGTTCGTGAATCAACCAGTGGCCAAGTCTTACTTCCCGACGAAGTAAAAATCTGTGAAAGTGAGTTATAGTCCCACTTTTAAAATCTAATATTTTTGGGATGAGAATACATGCAGGTTTTATAAATGATTTACAAAATAGACACAAGTACGTGAAACTACATTCTATGGTTGAATTATCGAAATCGAATATGCCCCTTTTTATTAAGTCTGGTAATCTAAGAATTAGGGAACAGACACCCTAATTGACGCGAATCCTAAAGATAGATCTATTGGGCCTAACAAACCCCATCCAAAGTACCGGATGCTTTAGTACTTTGAAATTTATATCATATCCGAAGGGTGTCCCGGAATGATGGGGATATTCTTATATATGCATCTTGTTAATGTCGGTTACCAGGTGTTCACCATATGAATGATTTTTATCTCTATGTATGGGATGTGTATTGAAATATGAAATCTTGTGGTCTATTATTATGATTTGATATATATATAGGTTAAACCTATAATTCACCAACATTTTTGTTGACGTTTTAAGCATGTTTATTCTCAGGTGATTATTAAGAGCTTCCGCTGTCGCATACTTAAATAAGGACGAGATTTGGAGTCCATGCTTGTATGATATTGTGTAAAAACTGCATTCAAGAAACTTATTTTGTTGTAACATATTTGTATTGTAAACCATTATGTAATGGTCGTGTGTAAACAGGATATTTTAGATTATCATTATTTGATAATCTACGTAAAGCTTTTTAAAACCTTTATCTATGAAATAAAAGTTATGGTTTGTTTTAAAAATGAATGCAGTCTTTGAAAAACGTCTCATATAGAGGTCAAAACCTCGCAACGAAATCAATTAATATGGAACGTTTTTAATCAATAAGAACGGGACATTTCAGTTGGTATCCGAGCGTTGGTCTTAGAGAACCAGAATTTTGCATTAGTGTGTCTTATCGAGTTTGTTAGGATGCATTAGTGAGTCTGGACTTCGACCGTGTTTACTTGAAAAATGATTGCTTAACAAATTTTGTTGGAAACTATATATTTTTAACATGTGAATATTATGTGATATATTAATCTCTTAACGCGTTTGATATTATGTGATAGATGTCTACCTCTAGAACAAGTCCCATTGACTCACCTAATAATAATGAAGAGTCAAATGTAAATTGGAATGATTCGTGGACTGATTCACAAGTTCCCGAAGAGGAACCGGAAGAAGAGTCGGAACCGGAAGAAGAATCGGAACCGGAAGAAGAATCGGAACCGGATGAAGAAATAGAACCGGTGAGGGAAATAATAAAACAGTTAAGTAAAAGAAAATCCTCAACCAACCGACCAAGGTTAATTATGGTCAATGGTGTTTCCGCCAAGGAAGCAAAATATTGGGAGGATTACCAATTCTCCGATGAATCGGATTCCGACGAGAATTCCGATGATGTTATAGAAATTACCCCAACTAAATTTAAAAAGGCAAAAGAAAATAATAAGGGAAAGGGCATAAAAATAGAGAAATCTAATTCCAACCCCGATGAACTTTATATGTATCGTCAACCCCCGAAGTCCTTAAGTTGTAACAATGACCCGGGAACCTCTAAACCACCAGGTTTTTCTAAACCAATGTGGAAAATGACGGCTCGTATTAGGGGAACATCATATATCCCTAGAAACTTGGCAAAACGAACCAAAACCAAAGAAGAACAAACAAGCGAGTCGGAATAAGATAGTTGTATTCGTGTAGTGTAATATATGTAATATAGTGTGCTTATGCTTTATGATATATGTAAAAATTGCTTGTATTAATAAGTATTTTTTTTATGAATCTAACTCTTGTCTATTTTACAGTATAAAAACACAAAATGGATAGACAACCCAATATTTTAAGAGACCTACCCGGAGGCATGATTGATGAAATCTTGTCTAGAGTCGGTCAGAATTCTTCGGCACAACTATTTAAGGCGAGATCAGTTTGTAAGACATTCGAAGAACGTTCCAAGAATGCCTTGGTTTATAAAAGGCTTTCGTTCGAAAGATGGGGGATATCACATTGGGAAATCCATAAGTTACGATGTGTTTACTTTGACGCATATATTGCGGGGAACCCAAATGCTATTTTACGCAATGGGTTAAGAAATTATTTTGACTCAATATATCCGAATATTGGACTTCGTGATTTAGAAAAAGCGGCTAACATGCAACATAAAGAAGCATGTTATGCTTACGGATTAGTAATGTTCGCTTCTCACCAAAGTGAGAACAAGAACATCGGGCTACAACTATTAAACAAAACGTTTCCACAAGTGACGGAGTCGGTAATTGGGGTAAGAAATGAGGTTTTTAGATTGTTACGGGACTGTTGGACATTACGTAACCCTCGTCCCTTTGACGACGTTACAACACGCTGTCTAATCAACGGCCATAACGGTTATGTTCCACAAGACCAAGGATGGGAAATAATCCTAGTAAAACCAGAATGCATGACTTGTTTCTGGACGTATGAATTATGTGTCTTTATTACCTTTGCTGAACGACTTGTGTACTAGCTAGAATTATCTTCACAACCATCTTGTATCAAATTTATTGTGTGCTATATTTCATGCTATATGTAAAATAAGCGGTATTGTAAGTTTGTAAAATATTGTGTAAAAGTTTGAACGCGAAATATTATTATAATCAGTTTTTCATATAGAATTGTAGTAGTTGAATTGTATATTAGCTACTAAGTATGAACTTAACGGGTAGGTACTACCCGAATTTAAACTTATAAAACGCTAATATGAAGAAAAAGCTTTTATAAATGAGTTCATATTATGCTACGAAATACTATTAACTACTCTTAATATTCTGTATGATTAACTTGTTCCATTTGACTATTTTGAAGGAAATGGCACCGACTACTCGACACACCGTGAATATGAATGAAGAGGAATTCCGTACTTTTCTAGCTTCAAACATAGCCGCAGTACAGGCTGCGCTACATACCAACAATAACCTTGGATCTAGCAGTACAGGAAATCGTGTAGGATGCACCTACAAAGAATTCACTGCCTGCAAACCTTTAGAATTTGATGGAACCGAAGGACCGATCGGATTGAAACGGTGGACCGAGAAGGTCGAATCGGTGTTTGCCATAAGTAAGTGTACTGAAGAGGACAAAGTGAAGTACGCTACGCATACCTTCACAGGTTCTGCGTTAACATGGTGGAATACCTATCTAGAGCAAGTGGGACAAGACGATGCGTACGCACTACCGTGGTCAGCATTCAAGCACTTGATGAACGAGAAGTACCGTCCCAGAACCGAGGTCAATAAGCTCAAGACAGAACTTAGAGGGTTACGAACCCAAGGATTTGATATTACCACGTACGAAAGACGATTCACAGAATTGTGCCTATTGTGTCCGGGAGCATTCGAAGATGAGGAAGAGAAGATCGACGCGTTTGTGAAAGGATTACCGGAAAGAATCCAAGAAGATATAAGTTCACACGAGCCCGCCTCCATACAACAGGCATGTAGAATGGCTCACAAACTAGTGAACCAGATTGAAGAAAGAATTAAAGAACAGACTACTGAAGAGGCCAATGTGAAGCAAGTCAAAAGAAAGTGGGAGGAAAACGGTGATAAGAATCACCAATACAACAACAACAGCAATTACAACAATAATCGCAACAATTATCCCAACAATCGCAAAATCAATTGCAACTACAACAAACGACCCAACAACAACAACAACAACAACAACAACAACAACAACTACTACTACAATAATCATCCCAACAACAATAATAACCGCAACAACAACAACAATCAGAAGCAGCTATGCCAAAGGTGTGAAAAGTATCACTAGGGGTTCTGCACCAAATTTTGCAACAAGTGTAAAAGAAATGGTCATAGCGCGACGAAGTGTGAGGTCTACGGACCAGGGGTTTATAGAACGAAAGGAACAAATGGTGTCGGAACGAGTAATGGCGGAGCAAGTATTGTCGGAGCAAGTTATGCCAATGTAGTTTGTTATAAATGTGGAAAACCGGGCCACATTATTAGAAATTGCCCGAACCAGGAGAACACGAATGGACAAGGCCGCGGAAGAGTTTTCAATATTAATGCGGCAGAGGCACAGGAAGACCCGAAACTTGTTACGGGTACGTTTCTTATTGACAATAAATCTGCTTACGTTTTATTTGATTCGGGTGCGGATAGAAGCTATATGAGTAGAGATTTTTGTGCTAAATTAAGTTATCCATTGACGCCTTTGGATAGTAAATTTTTACTCGAATTAGCAAATGGTAAATTAATTTCAGCAGATAATATATGTCGGAATCGAGAAATTAAACTGGTTAGCGAAACATTTAAAATTGATTTGATACCAGTAGAGTTAGGGAGTTTTGATGTGATAATCGGTATGGACTGGATGAAAGAAGTGAAAGCAGAGATCGTTTGTTACAAAAATGCAATTCGCATTATACGAGAAAAAGGAAAACCCTTAATGGTGTACGGAGAAAAGGGCAACACGAAGCTACATCTTATTAGTAATTTGAAGGCACAAAAACTAATAAGAAAAGGTTGCTATGCTGTTCTAGCACACGTCGAGAAAGTACAAACTGAAGAAAAGAGCATCAATGATGTTCCCATTGCAAAAGAATTTCCCGATGTATTTCCGAAAGAATTACCGGGATTACCCCCACATCGATCCGTTGAATTTCAAATAGATCTTGTACCAGGAGCTGCACCAATAGCTCGTGCTCCTTACAGACTCGCACCCAGCGAGATGAAAGAACTGCAAAGCCAATTACAAGAACTTTTAGAGCGTGGTTTCATTCGACCAAGCACATCACCATGGGGAGCTCGTGTTTTGTTTGTCAAGAAGAAAGATGGTACATTCAGGTTGTGTATCGACTATCGAGAGTTGAAAAAACTTACCATCAAGAACAGCTACCCACTACCGAGAATCGACGACTTATTTGATCAACTACAAGGCTCGTCTGTTTATTCAAAGATTGACTTACGTTCCGGGTATCATCAAATGCGGGTGAAAGAAGATGATATTCCAAAGACTGCTTTCAGAACACGTTACGGTCATTACGAGTTTATGGTCATGCCGTTTGGTTTAACTAATGCACCAGCTGTGTTCATGGACCTTATGAACCGAGTGTGTGGACCATACCTTGACAAGTTTGTCATTGTTTTCATTGATGACATACTTATTTACTCAAAGAATGACCAAGAACACGGTGAACATTTGAGAAAGGTGTTAGAAGTATTGAGGAAGGAAGAATTGTACGCTAAGTTTTCAAAGTGTGCATTTTGGTTGGAAGAAGTTCAATTCCTCGGTCACATAGTGAACAAAGAAGGTATTAAGGTGGATCCGGCAAAGATAGAAACTGTTGAAAAGTGGGAAACCCCGAAAACTCCGAAACACATACGCCAGTTTTTAGGACTAGCTGGTTACTACAGAAGGTTCATCCAAGACTTTTCCAGAATAGCAAAACCCTTGACTGCATTAACGCATAAAGGGAAGAAATTTGAATGGAATGATGAACAAGAGAAAGCGTTTCAGTTATTGAAGAAAAAGCTAACTACGCCACCTATATTGTCATTGCCTGAAGGGAATGATGATTTTGTGATTTATTGTGACGCATCAAAGCAAGGTCTCGGTTGTGTATTAACGCAATGAACGAAGTTGATTGCTTATGCGTCTAGACAATTGAAGATTCACGAACAAAATTATACGATGCATGATTTGGAATTAGGCGCGGTTGTTTTTGCATTAAAGACTTGGAGGCACTACTTATATGTGGTCAAAAGTATTATATATACCGACCACAAAAGTCTTCAACACATATTTAATCAGAAACAACTGAATATGAGGCAGCGTAGGTGGATTGAATTGTTGAATGATTACGACTTTGAGATTCGTTACCACCCGGGGAAGGCAAATGTGGTAGCCAATGCCTTGAGCAGGAAGGACAGAGAACCCATTCGAGTAAAATCTATGAATATAATGATTCATAATAACCTTACTACTCAAATAAAGGAGGCGCAACAAGGAGTTTTAAAAGAGGGAAATTTAAAGGATGAAATACCCAAAGTATCAGAAAAGCATCTTAATATTCGGGAAGACGGAACCCGGTATAAGGCTGAAAGGATTTGGGTACCAAAATTTGGAGATATGAGAGAAATGGTACTTAGAGAAGCTCATAAAACCAGATACTCAATACATCCTGGAACGGGGAAGATGTACAAGGATCTCAAGAAACATTTTTGGTGGCCGGGTATGAAAGCCGATGTTGCTAAATACGTAGGAGAATGTTTGACGTGTTCTAAGGTCAAAGCTGAGCATCAGAAACCATCAGGTCTACTTTAACAACCCGAAATCCCGGAATGGAAATGGGAAAACATTACCATGGATTTCATCACTAAATTGCCAAGGACTGCAAGTGGTTTTGATACTATTTGGGTAATAGTTGATCGTCTCACCAAATCAGCACACTTTCTGCCAATAAGAGAAGATGACAAGATGGAGAAGTTAGCACGACAGTATTTGAAGGAAGTCGTCTCCAGACATAGAATACCAATCTCTATTATCTCTGATAGGGATGGTAGATTTATTTCAAGATTCTGGCAGACATTACAGCAAGCATTAGGAACTCGTCTAGACATGAGTACTGCCTATCATCCACAAACTGATGGGCAGAGCGAAAGGACGATACAAACGCTTGAAGACATGCTACGAGCATGTGTTATTGATTTCGGAAACAGTTGGGATCGACATCTACCGTTAGTAGAATTTTCCTACAACAACAGCTACCATTCAAGCATTGAGATGGCGCCGTTTGAAGCACTTTATGGTAGAAAGTGCAGGTCTCTGATTTGTTGGAGTGAAGTGGGGGATAGACAGATTATGGGTCCGGAGATTATACAAGAAACTACCGAGAAGATCATCCAAATTCAACGGTTGAAAACCGCCCAAAGTCGACAAAAGAGCTACGCTGACATTAAAAGAAAAGATATAGAATTTGAAATTGGAGAGATGGTCATGCTTAAAGTTGCACCTTGGAAAGGCGTTGTTCGATTTGGTAAACGAGGGAAATTAAATCCAAGGTATATTGGACCATTCAAGATTATTGATCGTGTCGGACCAGTAGCTTACCGACTTGAGTTACCTCAACAACTCGCGGCTGTACATAACACTTTCCACGTCTCGAATTTGAAGAAATGTTTTGCTAAAGAAGATCTCACTATTCCGTTAGATGAAATCCAAATCAACGAAAAACTTCAATTCATCGAAGAACCTGTCGAAATAATGGATCGTGAGGTTAAAAGACTTAAGCAAAACAAGATACCAATTGTTAAGGTTCGATGGAATGGTCGTAGAGGACCCGAGTTCACCTGGGAGCGTGAAGATCAGATGAATAAGAAATACCCGCATCTATTTCCAGAAGATTCGTCAACACCTTCAACAGCTTAAAATTTCGGGACGAAATTTATTTAACGGGTAGGTACTGTAGTGACCCGAACTTTTCCATGTTTATATATATTAATTGAGATTGATATTTACATGATTAAATGTTTCCAACATGTTAAGCAATCAAATTTGTTAAGACTTGATTAATTGAAATATGTTTCATATAGACAATTGACCACCCAAGTTGACCGGTGATTCACGAACGTTAAAACTTGTAAAAACTATATGATGACATATATATATGGATATATATATTGTTAACATGATACTATGATAAGTAAACATATCATTAAGTATATTAACAATGAACTACATATGTTAAAACAAGACTACTAACTTAATGATTTTTAAACGAGACATATATGTAACGATTATCGTTGTAAAGACATTTAATGTATATATATCATATTAAGAGATATTCATACATGATAATTTCATGATAATATAATAATTTAAAATCTCATTTGATAATATAAACATTGGGTTAACAACATTTAACAAGATCGTTAACCTAAAGGTTTCAAAACAACACTTACATGTAACGACTAACGATGACTTAACGACTCAGTTAAAATGTATATACATGTAGTGTTTTAATATGTATTTATACACTTTTGAAAGACTTCAATACGCTTATCAAAATACTTCTACTTAACAAAAATGCTTACAATTACATCCTCGTTCATTTTCATCAACAATTCTACTCGTATGCACCCGTATTCGTACTCGTACAATACACAGCTTTTAGATGTATGTAATATTGGTATATACACTCCAATGATCAGCTCTTAGCAGCCCATGTGAGTCACCTAACACATGTGTGAACCATCATTTGGCAACTAGCATGAAATATCTCATAAAATTACAAAAATATGAGTAATCATTCATGACTTATTTACATGAAAACAAAATTACATATCCTTTATATCTAATCCACACACCAACGACCAAAAACACCTACAAACACTTTCATTCTTCAATTTTCTTCATATAATTGATCTATCTCAAGTTCTATCTTCAAGTTCTAAGTGTTCTTCATATATTCTACAAGTTCTAGTTACATAAAATCAAGAATACTTTCAAGTTTGCTAGCTCACTTCCAATCTTGTAAGGTGATCATCCAACCTCAAGAAATATTTGTTTCTTACATTAGGTTATCATTCCAATACAAGGTAATAATCATATTCAAACTTTGGTTCAATTTCTATAACTATAACAATCTTATTTCAAGTGATGATCTTACTTGAACTTGTTTTCGTGTCATGATTCTGCTTCAAGAACTTCGAGCCATCCAAGGATCCGTTGAAGCTAGATCCATTTTTCTCTTTTCCAGTAGGTTTATCCAAGGAACTTAAGGTAGTAATGATGTTCATAACATCATTCGATTCATACATATAAAGCTATCTTATTCAAAGGTTTAAACTTGTAATCACTAGAACATAGTTTAGTTAATTCTAAACTTGTTCGCAAACAAAAGTTAATCCTTCTAACTTGACTTTTAAAATCAACTAAACACATGTTCTATATCTATATGATATGCTAACTTAATGATTTAAAACCTGGAAACACGAAAAACACCGTAAAACCGGATTTACGCCGTCAGAGTAACACCGCGGGCTGTTTTGGGTTAGTTAATTAAAAACTATGATAAACTTTGATTTAAAAGTTGTTATTCTGAGAAAATAATTTTTATTATGAACATGAAACTATATCCAAAAATTATGGTTAAACTCAAAGTGGAAGTATGTTTTCTAAAATGGTCATCTAGACGTCGTTCTTTCGACTGAAATGACTACCTTTACAAAAACGACTTGTAACTTATTTTTCCGACTATAAACCTATACTTTTTCTGTTTAGATTCATAAAATAGAGTTCAATATGAAACCATAGCAATTTGATTCACTCAAAACGGATTTAAAATGAAGAAGTTATGGGTAAAACAAGATTGGATAATTTTTCTCTTTTTAGCTACGTGAAAATTGGTAACAAATCTATTCCAACCATAACTTAATCAACTTGTATTGTATATTATGTAATCTTGAGATACCGTAGACACGTATACAATGTTTCGACCTATCATGTCGACACATCTATATATATTTCGGAACAACCATAGACACTCTATATGTGAATGTTGGAGTTAGCTATACAGGGTTGAGGTTGATTCCAAAATATATATAGTTTGAGTTGTGATCAATACTGAGATACGTATACACTGGGTCGTGGATTGATTCAAGATAATATTTATCGATTTATTTCTGTACATCTAACTGTGGACAACTAGTTGTAGGTTACTAACGAGGACAGCTGACTTAATAAACTTAAAACATCAAAATATATTAAAAGTTGTAAATATATTTTGAACATACTTTGATATATATGTATATATTGTTATAGGTTCGTGAATCAACCAGTGGCCAAGTCTTACTTCCCGACGAAGTAAAAATCTGTGAAAGTGAGTTATAGTCCCACTTTTAAAATCTAATATTTTTGGGATGAGAATACATGCAGGTTTTATAAATGATTTACAAAATAGACACAAGTACGTGAAACTACATTCTATGGTTGAATTATCGAAATCGAATATGCCCCTTTTTATTAAGTCTGGTAATCTAAGAATTAGGGAACAGACACCCTAATTGACGCGAATCCTAAAGATAGATCTATTGGGCCTAACAAACCCCATCCAAAGTACCGGATGCTTTAGTACTTTAAAATTTATATCATATCCGAAGGGTGTCCCGGAATGATGGGGATATTCTTATATATGCATCTTGTTAATGTCGGTTATCAGGTGTTCACCATATGAATGATTTTTATCTCTATGTATGGGATGTGTATTGAAATATGAAATCTTGTGGTCTATTATTATGATTTGATATATATATAGGTTAAACCTATAACTCACCAACATTTTTGTTGACGTTTTAAGCATGTTTATTCTCAGGTGATTATTAAGAGCTTCTGCTGTCGCATACTTAAATAAGGACGAGATTTGGAGTCCATGCTTGTATGATATTGTGTAAAAACTGCATTCAAGAAACTTATTTTGTTGTAACATATTTGTATTGTAAACCATTATGTAATGGTCGTGTGTAAACAGGATATTTTAGATTATCATTATTTGATAATCTACGTAAAGCTTTTTAAAACCTTTATCTATGAAATAAAAGTTATGGTTTGTTTTAAAAATGAATGCAGTCTTTGAAAAACGTCTCATATAGAGGTCAAAACCTCGCAACGAAATCAATTAATATGGAACGTTTTTAATCAATAAGAACGGGACATTTCACTCGTTGGGCCCGATAGATCTATCTTTAGGATTCGCGTCAATTAGGGGTCATTTCCCTAATTCTTAGGTTACCAGACTTGAAGGGGCGATATTCGGTTTAATAATCCAACAATAGAATGTAATTTTGATTACTTGTGTCTATTTCGTAAAACATTTATAAAAGCAGCGCATGTATTCTCAGTCCCAAAAATATATATTGCAAAAGCATTTAAAAAAGGAACAAATGAAACTCACAATACTGTATTTCGTAGTAAAAATACATATGACTGCATTGACAAATGCAAGGTTGGCCTCGGATTCACGAACCTACATTAAGTATATATATATATATATATATATATATATATATATATATATATATATATATATATATATATATATATATATATATATATTATATGTTGGTTAATATCTGTCTAACAATTTAGGTCAAGTGGTAGTGTATCACAATCCTAATGCTCGAGATTATCATGCAAAAGTCAACAAAAGTCAATTTGACTAAAATGACTTTAAAAATCAATACATGTTTATTATATAACTTAAATAGTCGTTTTATATTTAAATATATTTATCAGATGTTATTAAAGTAAATAATACAAGTTATTTATTAATAAATAAAAATTTATATTAAAATTTTATATATGATAAAAATATGCTTTTATATATCTTAAGTAATATAGTTTATATAGTTCACTTAATATCATAAAAATATAGTGGTATGTATTATTATATTACATGTGGTAAAAATATCTTTGTATTACATATTTTTTTGATAAGATAATATTGATCAAAATAATAATAAATAAAAGTTGTATTATTTTGTAATAATAATAATTATTATTATTCTACTAATAATAATAAAAATATTTATATTTACTAATAATGATAACAATTATGATAAAATGATAATTCTAATCATGATAATTTTAATAATAACGATACTTTTTAAATAATAATATTTTTATATAACAATAATAATTTTAAAAATGATAATTTTTAATAATAATATAAAATGATAGTAATAATGATAAATGATAATTTTAATGAAAATGATAGTTTTAATATTAATGATACTTTTAATAATAATATTGATAAAAATAATGAAAACGATATTTTTATCTAAATCAATATCATAAAATATTTTAATTTCATCATGATACTTATACTCGTTATTTCCTAATCGATTTATTTAATAGATTTTAGTCCACTTTTAAATCCCATTCATAATAATGATAATAATACTAGCAATTATAATAATTAGATGATACTAATATTAGTTTTAATGATAATGATAATAAATATTATAATAATATTAATGATAATACTAATAATAATAATAATAATAATAATAATAATAATAATAATAATAATAATAATAATAATAATAATAATAATATTAATCTTAATAATAATAATAATAATAATAATAATAATCATAATAATAATAATAATAATAATAATAATAATGATGATGATGATGATAATAATAATAATAATAACAACGATATTATTAATAATAACTTTAATAATAGTAATGATAGTAATAATAATAGCAATAACAATTTTTAATGATAATACTTATATTAATAACAATAATGATAATAATAATAATAATAATAATAATAATAATAATAATAATAATAATAATAATAATAATAATAATAATAATAATAATTAGATAATAATAATAATGATGATTGTAATCATTTTTAATAATAATATGAAAATTAATGATAATTCAATTGGTCATATCTTTTAATCCGTTCATCGAAACCACACGACTTCTAAATAAAAAGTTATTAATTTTTCGCCAGCTTTTAAACGACATGCATATCATATACGTTATCTCAGTAGCATATGTATTAAATTCATGATTTATCAAAAATTATATAATACATTCAAACATGCATAATCATATATACTCGAGCACTAGTCAGGGATACACTATTAATATATAAAAGATAAGATATGAATGCTCACGTATCAATATTGAGATTCAATATTGCAGGAAAGTACGTAGACGCAACAGAGATGATAAACACTAGTTTGACCTCGCGAGCAATATCCCCGAACAATACCCATAACCTCCTTAGCTATAACCCATAATTTCCTTAGCTCTATCCAGCTCGAAAAATCATTTTGAAATTATTTGAACATAACCTCGTCGTAGTATTTTATGTATAATACCTAATAATAATAATAATAATACTACTACTAATAATACGATTAATAATAATAATATTAAAAGAAAAATGTGACGATGATGGTAATTTGTACTATCATGATGATTTCAATATTCTCTTGGTTCAATAAAAAAAAGTTCAAAAAGCATGACCTGATGCGCTTGGATTCATCATGTCTTTTTATCCCGCAGAATTGATGAATTGATGGACGGTGGATGGCGGGGTAAACTAGATGGTCTCCTGGGTTTTACTCGCGACGGTCGGTCCCGGTTGCGTCTCTTTGGTATTTTGAAGAGCTGTGCCTTTCAGCTTTTCAGAGAGCGAGACCTGTCGCATGAGTACATTTAAAGGTATTAATATTTATAAGAGCTAGGCATGGGCTTGTACTCACAGTTATCTAATGACTAGATAGTGTAGGTATAACCTAGGGTCGTCACGTGACTCAACAGTTTGACGAGAATTACAAGGTTTCGTATTCTGGACTTAACTTAATGTTTTATTATATTTTTGTGAGTACTTTTACGCTTATCTGTTTATAATATAGTTGTTGAATATTTTTTGTGTTGCGTTTTTTTGTTTTATACCTACCTACTTAACTAATACGTAATATATATATATATATATATATATATATATATATATATATATATATATATATATACATATATATATATATATATATTGTACATCCTCAAACCGGGCTTAGATGAATTTACTTTTTACCCTTTAAATATTTTAAAGTAAAATAAAATATGATAATTATTTTTAAATTGCGCATATTTAATTATTATTCCAGCGGGTGCGTTTTATGATGGGACACGATAATAATTTATTTATTAATTTTGGACCCCGTTTGGGTTATTTAAGAGGTGCGTTGCGTTTTAGTAAACTGGTAAATACCCGTGTTTTATCGTGTATGGGTTTAACACTTAAATAAATAAAATGACATGCGTGGTTTTAATTAGTGCAGTACATGGTTTTCATTTTTGTTCTTCCTTTCTCCCTTGATTCATACATATCGATGCTCATACATACACACATACAAAGCCCTAAATTAACTTGATGAACATGAAAGATGAAATGGAAGAGTAGATTAGTGAGTTTGTTCTTCCCTCTCCTTCTTCCTCCCTCTCTCACGTACGCACCTACCCACCACCACCATGAAACCCTAGTTTTTTATTGATGAAGAAGATGATGATTTCATGAACTAAAATTGGGATTCTTGCTTCCTTTAACATCTAGCTTCAAGGTTTGTTCATAATTTGTACTAAATTCTTGTTTACTTAAGGTTTTGCTAGTTGTTTTTAATTGATAAAATGAGTGCTTGAATCTTGATTTTTTTTAGTGATGAAATTGCTTGATAAATGTTAGATTTAAGTTAGATAATTGCTAGTAAACAAATGTGGGTTTGATTATTACTTGAAAATGCAAGAAATAACAAAAATTGGGGGTCACCATATGGACGGCAGCAGCCGTAGCTGCTGCTACTATTTTGGGGTGGCTGTCGCCACCGCTGCTATCGGCCAGTGGTGGTGGTTGGCGGTCGTTGGCGGTGTTTGTCGATTTTTGGTGCACGAGACGGTTTAACTTGATTGTTTTGACCCCGACCCGTTTGAATTAATTATGTTTGTATCGGTTTTGTCATTTTTAGTCCATGACCCAATTTTTGTAAGTTAATTTGGGTAGTGTTTGGTATATGTGGACTCTTGGAGAAATGCTTGGTTCGTTGACCCGTTTGGACCCCGACTCATTTCGATTATTTATGTAGGTTTTAGTTGCTTATATCGCCCATTTGGACCCATGACCAATTTGGGGGTTTTGTTATGGTCTTTAATTGTTTAATTGAGATTTTGTCATGAATACATAATTTGTAGTAACTTAGTTGTTGGTTGCGACCCGTTCATTTGGACTTATTTTATATATATATATATATATATATATATATATATATATATATATATATATATATATATATATATATATATATATATGCAAGAATATATATAAATATATATAGGAGTATATATATAAGTTCGATTGTCCGTTTAACTTTGACTCGCTTGTGGTATTGACTTGAGTTTTTAATAGTTCAGTATGATAAATTGTGGGATTGTGAGATGTGTCAATTATAGTGTGCTTTGTGTAATTAGTGAGACTCGCTCATTCGGACGTAGTGTGTGTGTATATATATATAGACATGTGCGTGCATATATGAGTATATATATAAGAATATATATACATGTGTGTATATATTTTAGTGTATATATATATTGATATATATGCAAGTTTATATATATGTATATGTATACAAGAAGAATATACGTATATGCATAAATGTGTAATCACCCGTTTGACGTTGACCATTTGTTTGACGAGCGAGTTGATTCGCAAGTGCGTGTATATATATTTATGTACATGTAGATATGTGTGTGTATATATATATATATATATATATATATATATATATATATATATATATATATATATATATATATATATATATATATATGTGTGTGTGTGTGTGTGTGTGTGTGTGTGTGTATGTATGAAGTGTTGTGTATATATATACAGTGATTGTGATATTGTTAGTAATTGGGATACGATTTACTAACTTATGGGTATTGTTCTCAGGTGATACGGACAAGGAGAAGACTCGGTGACATTAGACTACCGAGTGATGCCGGTATCGGTGAGTGGGACTAATTGGAGTATATAGTATAGAGTAGTATGTTATATTATGATTGTCATGCTTGTTAGATATGCTTAATGTTACCGTTAGTTAGTATGTTATGATGACTGCATGTTAGTTGATGCTTGTCTGCTGGAGCCCAGTGCGTCCCTATTGTGTGGTAGCCTCGGTAGGAGAGATCAACCTGCAGGTTGGTTTCCTCATGTGGTAGCCTAGAAAATCGTGGTGCATATATGTGAGAATGACGTATCCGTCGCGTGTAGATTATATATATACAACATGGTGGTGGAGGAACTTCTGGTAAGCCCCAGTCCGATCAACTGGTGGTTAGTGGTTTGGCCAAACCGCCAGAGTCTCTGTAGACGGCACTTGGATGATGTTTATGTGTTAGACTATGTGACATGATTAGTATAACAGTTCTGTATGCTATTACCTGAAGTTAGTTGCACTCACTTAGCTTCGTGCTAACCCCCTCCTCTTCCCTTCTTCCCTACAGGTTGACTGTTGCATACCTGATAGATTCCAGGGAGACAGATTGTTGGGAGATATGTTTGACTAGTCGAAACTCTGATGTCGCGTCTTTTCTATTAAAGTTGTATTAATGTTTAGTATAACACCCGGTCATTTATTTATTAACGTGTTTATTATTAATGGGATTTTATATAGATATACATGTTTATATTATGTATCTGTAAATAGGCCTTCCGTTGTATTTTAAATAAAATATATGGGGTGTTAAAACTTGGTATCAGAGCGTAGGTTTGGCAACATGCGCACGAAAGTGACATGTTCCCAAACCATGAGTTGAGTCAAACATATCTCAGGGATGGGTTAAGTGAATGAAGTAGGGTTCGATGTGTTAGTTGATAGAAGCTAATAGATTATCTACTAAGCTTTTGTGTGTGAGAAGTTGTGATAAGACAGGTACGAAGATCGATTCCACCCTGCTGATGCCCCATTGACCCTCAACGTTGACAAAACTTCGGTGGACGGGTTTCATACTGAGTGGGATTAAGGACTTGACGAGTATCAGTTACCATGGCTTCAAGGTTGAGGCTTCAGTTGCATAATAATAGAGGGTCAAAGGTGCGGGTGCGATCAAGGTGTTGATAGATACAGAAGATGTCTTCTTATTCATAAAGGTACATACTTGTTACATTACTGTAATTATTATTATTATTTTACCTGTAGATTGTGTTCCTATCTTTGATGAATTTTGTGTTTGTTGTAATGATAATCTGTGATGATTAGTGTTTCTATTTGCGATTGATTGATTATTCCTGTAAGATAGAAGTAGATGACAGTTGATGGATCCAGTTACGACAACTGTGTCTGGATCTACCCTTGCCACTATCGGGATTTTATTCCCATAGACTGACGGCCATGTTCTGTGAGACTTCATAGATATGACCTTTGTGATATTGTGTCATGCTTTTGTGAATTGTTTGTTATATGAACTGTTATGCTATAAAATATGAATTTACTTTTTACCCTTTAAATATTTTAAAGTAAAATAAAATATGATAATTATTTTTAAATTGCGCATATTTAATTATTATTCCAGCGGGTGCGTTTTATGATGGGACATGAAAATAATTTATTTATTAATTTTAGACCCCGTTTGGGTTATTTAAGAGGTGCGTTGCGTTTTAATAAACTGGTAAATACCCGTGTTTTATCGGGTATGGGTTTAAAACCCACTTAAATAAATAAAATGACATGCGTGGTTTTAATTAGTGCAGTACATGGTTTTCATTTTTGTTCTTCCTTTCTCCCTTGATTCATACATATCGATGCTCACACATACACACATACAAAGCCCTAAATTAACTTAATGAACATGAAAGATGAAATGGAAGAGTAGATTAGTGAGTTTGTTCTTCCCTCTCCTTCTTCCTCCCTCTCTCACGCACGCACCTACCCACCACCACCATCAAACCCTAGTTTTTTATTAATGAAGAAGATGATGATTTCATGAACTAAAATTGGGATTCTTGCTTCCTTTAACGTCTAGCTTCAAGGATTGTTCATAATTTGTACTAAATTCTTGTTTACTTAAGGTTTTGCTAGTTGTTTTTAATTGATAAAATGGGTGCTTGAATCTTGATTTTTTAGTGATGAAATTGCTTGATAAATGTTAGATTTAAGTTAGATAATTGCTAGTAAACAATTGTGGGTTTGATTATTACTTAAAAATGCAAGAAATAACAAAAACTGGGGGTCACCATATGGAAGGCAGCAGCCGTAGCTGCTGCTACTATTTTGGGGTGGCTGTCACCACCGCTGCTATCGGCCAGTGGTGGTGGTTGGCGGTCGTTGGCGGTGTTTGTCGATTTTTGGTGCACGAGACGGTTTAACTTGATTGTTTTGACCCCGACCCGTTTGAATTAATTATGTTTGTATCGGTTTTGTCATTTTTAGTCCATGACCCAATTTTTGTAAGTTAATTTGGGTAGTGTTTGGTATATGTGGACTCTTGGAGAAATGCTTGGTTCGTTGACCCGTTTGGACCCCGACTAATTTCGATTATTTATGTAGGTTTTAGTTGCTTATATCGCCCATTTGGACCCATGACCAATTTGGGGGTTTTGTTATGGTCTTTAATTGTTTAATTGCGATTTTGTCATGAATACATATTTTGTAGTGAACTTAGTTGTTGGTTGCGACCCGTTCATTTGGACTTATTATATATATATATATATATATATATATATATATATATATATATATATATATATATATATATATATATATATATATATATATATATAAGAATATATACATGAATGTAGACTATGTGACATGATTAGTATAACAGTTCTGTATGGTTTGGCCGAGCCGCCAGAGTCTCTGTAGACGGCACTTGGGTGATGTTTATGTGTTAGACTATGTGACATGATTAGTATAACAGTTCTGCATGCTATTAGCTGAAGTTAGTTGCACTCACTTAGCTTCGTGCTAACCCCATCCTCTTCCCTTCTTCCTTACAGGTTGACTGTTGCATACTTGATAGATTCTAGGGAGACGGATTGTTGGGAGATATGTTTGACTAGTCGGAACTCTGCTGTCGCGTCTTTTCTATTAAAGTTGTATTAATGTTTAGTATAACACCAGGTCGTTTATTTATTAACGTGTTTATTATTAATGGGATTTTATATAGATATACATGTTTATATTATGTATATGTAAATAGGCCTTCCGTTGTATTTTTAAAAAAAATATGGGGTGTTTAATATATATATATATATATATATATATATATATATATATATATATATATATATATATATATATATATATATATATATATATATATATATATATAGTTAGGGATAGGTATATCTGTAAGTAACTAGGGGTGAATAGTTACTTAATACGATTTTTAACACTTTTTCAATGATCAACAAGATTTGAACAATCCTTGATCACTTTAATCAACTTAAACCAATTTGTGTAGTGTTTATGTTTGTAGTAATGCGGAATGTAAAGTAAAGAACATAAACACAAAGATTTATAGTGGTTCGGGTGGATGTTAACTAATCTACCTTAATCCACACCCCCGATTCACTAATCGAGAGTTTTGCTTCACTAAACACCTTTCTCCAAATTCAACGGAGATCCGATTTACAAGCCTTGTACTTATTCTTAGACAACAAATCTAATCCTTCTATCCCGTTGAATGATTGCCTCTAACTTAGATCAACTTGTCTTGACCTTGGACAAGTATTAATCCCCAATGGAATTAATCAACTCCCTAGTTCCCTTTAAGAAAGATGATAGCTAAGCCGGCATATGCTTCTAGTTACAAAGTACAAGACCCACCCTTTCTAGTGATGACAATCTTAAGACAATTCTAAGAATTAATACAACACTATGTAAACTCACAAAGATAGTAATTTGAGAGTAAGTTTACAACCCTTTCTATAATCTATAAGATTATAGAACTTCTTTTCCTAATCACAAACATATGTATAACTGTTATGCTCTTGTGTTTCTCTGATGATTTTGAGTTGTAGCATGCAAGAGTTCCAAGTCTTTAAAGTTCTCCAAGTCTTGCTATTTATATGGAGAGATAAAAAAGTAGCCGTTGTTGCGGCTGGGAGCATGGTCGACCGTGGGTTGACCGCATGCGGTCCAGTCCAAAATTCCTATCCGTCGTATAGCCGTTTGAATCAGTTTTGGACTTCAATTTTTTGACTCTTTTCTTCATTTAACACCTGCAAAAGATACCCAACATCCTATACAAGTTCCATATGCATTAAGTGTTCATTTATCTTGGATGTATTGCCATGATAGTGACTTCTCATGCTTAAAATGGAAAGTCTAACATTCTTGGATACAACTCATGATTATCATTTGAGGCAATCTCAGTTTTGCAATAATATTTTATTTGTAATTAACACATTTGCTAATTCCCTATTGGTTGGTCAACATGTCATTGATGAGAACAACCCACTTTAATCACAAAGCACACTAGTATTCAAATTTAATCTTGTTTGTGAATTAATTAAGTGTGTTCATGATGTCTTAACAATTTGAGCATGTAATATCAATTAAGCATGTTATAAGACATCAAGTAAACCAAGTCTAAATCATTCATAAACTAGATTTTAGACTTAAGCAAACATATGTGTGTTAATGATTCATTATCTTTTAAGATTATTAGATTATGACATGTTAAGCATTATCCAAGAATCATAAACATATATTGAAGTAGTCCAAATACAAGTTGATGAAATTCCAACTTGTAACTCATAGCAAGACAAGATTCATACATAACATATTAAGTAAGTACTTAGCAAGTTAGCATTTAACACATAGTCAAATAATACTCATGTATTAACTAGCAAGAGATCACTAATTAATCTAGGATTAAACATATAGTGATAACATGGCATTGAACTAAGGCTATGTAAGTTTTAATTGCAAAGTCGCATTTGCAAGATTAATGTATAAGTATACATTAATGTCCAACACATGTACAAGGAAGGAGAAATTCTTGGTTGAGACTTGATGACCATCCTAAGTATGTCTAAATACATTTTAGATGTACATGTTTTCCTACAACACTTATGTGTTATTCCTTAATCAAGGTTTAATCGTCATTAAGGCGTCATTAGGTGTGATTAACCAAGATTAGTGTTCTAGTGACCAAAACTCCTTTGGGTATGAAGGAGGCAACTATTCTAAGCATGTTTAAATAGTTTTCATAAATTATGGATGCCTCGAAGTGGTCAAACTAAAATTGGTGGAAATTGGGACAGAAGGTTTTACATATGGACACCGATAGTAGCGTGGATATAATGTATGAGCAATGTTTCAGACAATTGCCAGAGTCTGTAAAGCAATCCATCTAACCTTCGACTATGGCGCTCTCTGGATTCTCAGGGTAATCGGCATGGCCCATAGGCACCCTGGACCTGAAACTAGAATTAAGAGATGACAAGGATAAGTTTAAGACGCGCACTGAAGATGTTGAGTTCTGTGTAATGCGCGCACAATCCAGGTATAACGCCATACTAGGAAGAATATCCCTTCAAAGGTTTGGAGCAATACCATCAACGGTTCATGGATTAGTAAAATTTTTGACAAAGAAAGGAATTGCTACTCTCGAGTCAAACCCACCTGAGGCACTATGCACTTCTGTCACGGTGAAAGAGGAAGAGAAATCAATGAGTGAGACATCATCAGGATGTCACATCGTAATAAACTCCAGTTATTCTGACCAACTTAGACGTATTTTGCTGGTGCGACACAGATATGACAGGCGTTCCGCGAGATGTTGCGCAACACCGGCTTAATGCTAACGTAAACATGACACCTGTCCGACAAAAGAAGAGGCCCATGGCGCCCGACAGAAGTGAGTGGCTGTGCGGGGAAGTAAACAAACTAGTTAAAGCAAACATCCTGCGCAAAGCCAATTATCAAATGTGGGTAGCTAATCCGGTCCTGGTCCCTAAGGACGACGGATCATGCGCTTGTGTGACGACTTTAAGGATATTAACAAGGCTTGTCCAAAGGATAACTACCCTCTACCAGAAATCGACTGGAATGTTGAGTCTGAAATGTCCCGTTCATATCGATTATAAACGTTTCATATTAATTGATTTCGTTGCGAGGTTTTGACCTCTATATGAGACATTTTTCAAACACTGCATTCGATTTTTAAAACAACCATAACCTTTATTTTATCGATAAAGGTTTAAAAATATTACGACGATTATCAAATAATGATAATCTAAAATATAGTGTTTTCACACGGCCATTACATAATGGTTTACAATAATATTACACATCAACTTAAGTCTTCGAATGTAGTTTTAAAACAATATAATACAAGCATGCAGACTCCAATCTTGTCTTTATTTAACATGCAACAGCGAAAGCTCTTAATAATCACCTGAGAATAAACATGCTTTAAACGTCAACAAAAATGTTGGTGAGTTATAGGTTTAACCGATATATTTATCAAAACGTAATAATAGACCACAAGATTTCATATTTTCGTTTCTCATAAACAACATGCAATCTGCATAAAAAAATCATTCATATGATGAACACCCGGTAACCGATGTAACAACCCAACCCGTTAACCGACCAAAAACGCAGCATAAAAAAAAATAAAACTGAGCTGTCCAGATGGGGTGCGCGGCGCGCACCCACACCTGTGCGCGGCGCGCACAGGGCCTGACAGCCCGCTGTCCACTTTTTCCAATTTTCGCAAAAAGATCTCTTGCTTCCCGACACTTTTAGACCAAACGCTCTTCACAACAATTTATATTAGTTAAAACTAATACGTTCCAATAATAAAATGAGTTTTACGAGATCGGGCCCACATCGGCCGTTTTACGACTTTCGTACAAACTACAAGTTTTCGACCACATGATTTTTAGCACAAAATAAAGACCGAGCATGGCGATTGGGGATACGCTACCCAATCCTAATCAATCCAAAAGCAAGATCTTCTAAAGCAACTATGCGAGTCCACTAGTTCCCACGCTTACCCGAGCCACCGTCTCCAAGCAAATCTATAAAAATGTAAACAATGAGAGGGTAAGCTAACGCTTAGTGAGTGAGAATATACTACATACATATATATGCATAAAATGGACACGCCACACAATATCAAATAACACATACCGGATCATCCGAGCATATAGCAAGCAAAACTAAGCTTACCGTACAATTGCGATACCACTAGCTACAACATCAATGTAAGTTCACTCACAACGTTATGAACAACACTACTAAGCTACACCCGAAGGGCTAGCTACAACACATCAATATCAAAACATAAGATAATATAATATCCCCGAACCTACAACCCAAGGCTAAACACTTAACCTTAACAATAAGATGACCGTATAAACCGAGTCACCATGAATCCGCTCTAACCGAAATTCACAACTTAACAATAAGATGATCGTGCAAACCGAGCCATCATGAACCTATATGTGAAGTGATCTCTATAACCGAGAACCGCTTCACCCGACCCGCACCCATCCTACACATACATATGCACATAGGATATTAACACTCACCTTTTCGCCTTGATGAATGCAACCGAGTAATTCCGCAACACGTCAATGGAAAGTACCTAATCCATTATCACAAATACAATAACACACTTAGAGTGGATTTACAAACCAACTCAATTCGACACTTAGTGCAAATTCGACCAATTGCACTTACAAACACCAAATGCGTCCAAACTAACCACTAATCACTAATCACAAGTGAAAATGGTCCTAATAAGCCAAAAGAACCCAAACTTAAGTGTTTAACACTTATCAATCTCAAAATCACCCAAAAACCCTAATTTTGACTCAATTCCAAAATTAGTCTTTCAAACACACCAAAAGGGTTCCAATACTTCCATAATCACTAAACCTAGTGATTAAACCCAATTACAAGTCATAAACAAGACCAATTTATTCGCCAACCCAAAATCCACCAACAATAACAATAAACCCGATTACTAGCATCAACAAACTCACTTCAAGAGTTTTAAATGGGTTTCTCTACAAATCAAGTTCAAACCCTAACTTTGAATATCAAATCAAACAATGAAATTCGGAGTTAGAACTTACCACAACAACCAAAACGTAGCTAGAAACGAGGTGAACAACTTTAAAACCTGAGACTTTGATCAATTCAAGCTCCTTCCTCTCCAAAACCCCAATTCTCTCACTAGAATTCTCCCTCTCTCTCTAAGATACTTGAGAGTGATGAATGGATGTGAAAATGATCCAAAAGTGGATCCAAACCAGCTGATAAGGCCTGAGGTCCGGCCTCAAGTGAAAAGACCAAAAAGCCCCTCATTAAACTTAAAATAGAAAAAGACAGAATTCTGTCGCTGGGCATGTGCGCGGCGCGCACCCATGTCTGGGCAGATTCTGACCTTTTAACTTTTACACTATGCTTCACCCACTAAACGTACATCATTATAACTCTATGTACCATAAATATTTGGGTGTTACAATTCTCCCCCACTTAGAATCGATCACGTCCTCGTGATCCTCGTCACGAAACCAAACGGACCCACACTCTACGGTCCTCAAACATACGTTCCAAACCGACTCCTACCACAATTATCATAAACTCGAAGATTAAACCATTTACCAATTACACACGTGCACGCATTTCGAGACATGCAATACACACGACATCCGAAAACTACCACAATCGCTTAACATTCGCGAAAACATCATGTTTCCTTCCAATCTCTCTAGGCAATCCTCCCCAATGAACCGCCTTTAACACTAAATCGTCATCCGTGATTTATCAAGTCCTCAAATCCGAGCACTAAAACTTGCTCAATCCCTCACATCGGGAAAAACTCAACCAATCTCTTACCGAGGTATCAATCCCTTAGCGTACCCTTACCGAGTACAATGCTAAAAGCAGCCAAGTCTCAACCTAAGGTCAACAACCTGAAACGATGAAGACCGAACAAAAAAAAATCCTTACGGATACGCTTACCACTAAACATCCTTTGTAGCGCGCAATACAACCAATACGCCACTATCCTAACATCATAAGCAATGGCTAAGACCGAAAGCGTCCAAAACGACTATCGCAACGCTAAACCGAAGGTGCACAAAAAATCGACTAGTGTTACACCCGTAACAACATGTGAGCTAAACACGGCTATCGCCTCACTAATCCCACGACATGGTCCCCACGACCCCACCATCGGCGTATAAAACCACCGTTAGTTCACACAACGTGGCCCTTACGACCCCACCATTGGCGTATAAAACAACCAATAGATCACACATCCAACAACAAGAAGGCTGGCAAAAAACTACACACGACCCACTTCCCAAATCTCAACACCGAATGAAGTCAGCGGATCCCGTCAACGGTCATGCTTCACCGATATAACACTACACCCATGATGAAGTCAGCGGACCCCGAAGGTCATGCTTCACGAATCAACGATCTCATGATGAAGTCAGCGGACCCCGAAGGTCATGCTCCACCAATCAACGATCCCATGATGAAGTCAGCGGACCCCGAAGGTCATGCTTCACCAATCAATGATCTCATGATGAAGTCAGAGGACCCCGAAGGTCATGCTCCACCAATCCACGATCCCATGATGAAGTCAGCGGACCCCGAAGGTCATGCTTCACCAATCAATGATCTCATGATGAATTCAGAGGACCCTGAAGGTCATGCTTCACCAATCAACAATCCCATGATGAAGTCAGCGGACCCCGAAGGTCATGCTTCACTAATCAATGATCTCATGATGAAGTCAGAGGACCCTGAAGGTCATGCTCCACCAATCAACGATCCCATGATGAAGTCAGCGGACCCCGAAGGTCATGCTTCACCAATCAATGATCTTATGATGAAGTCAGAGGACCCCGAAGGTCATGCTCCACCAATCAACGATCCCATGATGAAGTCAGCGGACCCCGAAGGTCATGCTTCACCAATCAATGATCTCATGATGAAGTCAGAGGACCCTGAAGGTCATGCTCCACCAATCAACGATCCCATGATGAAGTCAGTGGACCTCGAAGGTCATGCTTCACCAATCAATGATCTCATGATGAAGTCAGAGCACCCCGAAGGTCATGCTCCACCAATCAACGATCCCATGATGAAGTCAGCGGACCCCGAAGGTCATGCTTCACCAATCAATGATCTCATGATGAAGTCAGAGGACCCTGAAGGTCATGCTCCACCAATCAACGATCCCATGATGAAGTCAGCGGACCCCGAAGGTCATGCTTCTCCAATCAATGATCTCATGATGAAGTCAGAGGACCCCAAAGGTCATGCTTCACCAGTCAACGATCCCTTTTGGCCTCGAACAACGAGTAGCGTAACATCGCGCTCTGCTACGCCATAGTGAATCCTAACGGATACCACTACCTATTCACAAAATCGAGCAAGAACCGCCTATATCAAACATAGGCACAAAACAATAATTCTCTAAAAGAGGATCCGATACGCACATCCCTTAACCGAGGGATTTCACCTTACTCACCATACCCGTCCATTATCTCTCAACGAGATTTACCACATTACTACCTTGGTGATATTTCAAATCCAAAATCATAAGTACAATTTAATCGAAATTGTACCCTACCACAAATCGACCAAATCTAGGTCCCGACACAAATTTCGGATCTACCAAAAGCATTGTCCGAAATCTCACACTAAAACCTCCTCGTGCGGGAGTGTAACTCCCCCACTTGGAACTACGTTCCATAACCGCATCTCGTACACCCGCACAATGCTACCAAAGGTAGACTTTACCAATAATTGGGTTCACACGGCCCATCACCACGTCTTGCTTCAACTTTGAGCATACCAAGGATCCTAACCTATCCTTAAACACTTCGAACAAAAAGTGTACCACAAATTACACGAACTATACACTCGCAATCATCCAATTGCTTTAGTTTGTCGAATTTCACCCGATCGCTCATGAACCTAAGGGTTTCACTTCGGTACCCTAAGTATAATGTAACCGCAACACAATCGATTTCAAGAGTTTCAATCCACCCGACGAACCTCATGGTTCATCAACTTCAACACAAAAGCGAACACGTACTTAACGACCGAACACCAAAACCCATTTCCATGGTTTGGTAGAAACATTTCCCAAATACTAAGGAATGCTTGGTTGCACCAAGTCTTACGCCCATCGCCCGACAATCAAACGTCACCATAGGGTACTTCCATTAGGAACGTCACCCATATCAATAACATGCACAACACCATTGAGACTTTAAGGGTCTCACTCAAATGAGCTTAACGACCCGATACCAACCAAAATGCTTAAGCACCCAAGGATTCGCACCATAGGATCAAGGCACAACACACCACTTATACACTCTACTGAGAGCAAACCGGAACCATAAACGTAAACCGCCCGCTTGCTACGAATTATCTCCAACGGAGAATAAAGTTTAGCTAAGACTTACGCACATACCGCATGTTATTACAAACGAACAACATATAATTTCGTACTAAAGGTACCTGATGTAGCGCTGTTGGGCTTCCGTGCACCACTACCCATCATGTATTCGCGCTCTAACCTCCTAACCCGATCGTCATGCGATTCGGAACACTCTGACTTCCGGTGTCCCTCCATCTGGCAAATGAAACACCTGATTGAGTCTAAAGGCACCACCGTACAATCTTGTGCCAAATGACCCCGTTCCCCACACTTAAAGCACGTGAGCTTGTAACCCTTCTTACTCTTCTTCTTCACATTCCCGACGCCTTCAGGCGTACTTCGTGCCCTCTTACCATGAGCACCATGTAATCCTAACCTTGCAAGTACATCTTCATCATCACTACCTCGAGGTTTGGGAAACCTCTTTTCAAACTCTTCCTTTACAACATTAGTCACTTGGTCTCGGACCATTTCCGTCATTTGTCCTCTGACCAACTCCTTGGTTACTTCCCTAACTTTGCCGGTGAAAACCGAGACATATTGTTCAAACACGGCCTCAATCTTTAACGTTAACTCATCCTTCTCTTCGTGAATAGGCTCACTCGTTCCGCATCCATCTTCCGTTTTCATTCTAAGGAATGTAAACGATTAGATCACGAACGTATAAACCACACGCACAACACCGTCCCATCTTGCTAAACACTCGTCGTACATCACTTGTTAGACATGATTTGTGAAATGTCCCATTCTTATTAATTAAAAACGTTCCATATTAATTGATTTCGTTGCGAGGTTTTGACCTCTATATGAGACATTTTTCAAAGACTGCATTCATTTTTAAAACAAACCATAACCTTTATTTCATAGATAAAGGTTTTAAAAAAGCTTTACGTAGATTATCAAATAATGATAATCTAAAATATCTTGTTTACACACGACCATTACATAATGGTTTACAATACAAATATGTTACAAAAAAATAAGTTTCTTGAATGCAGTTTTTACACAATATCATACAATCATGGACTCCAAATCTCGTCCTTATTTAAGTATGCGACAGCGGAAGCTCTTAATAATTACCTGAGAATAAACATGCTTAAAACGTCAACAAAAATGTTGGTGAGTTATAGGTTTAACCTATATATATATCAAATCATAATAATAGACCACAAGATTTCATATTTCAATACACATCCCATATATAGAGATAAAAATCATTCATATGGTGAACACCTGGTAACCAACATTAACAAGATGCATATATAAGAATATCCCCATCATTCCGGGACACCCTTCGGATATGATATAAATTTCGAAGTACTAAAGCATCCGGTACTTTGGATGGGGTTTGTTAGGCCCAATAGATCTATCTTTAGGATTCGCGTCAATTAGGGTGTCTGTTCCCTAATTCTTAGATTACCAGACTTAATAAAAAGGGGCATATTCGATTTCGATAATTCAACCATAGAATGTAGTTTCACGTACTTGTGTCTATTTTGTAAATCATTTATAAAACCAGCATGTATTCTCATCCCAAAAATATTAGATTTTAAAAGTGGGACTATAACTCACTTTCACAGATTTTTACTTCGTTGGGAAGTAAGACTTGGCCACTGGTTGATTCACGAACCTATAACAATATATACATATATATCAAAGTATGTTCAAAATATATTTACAACACTTTTAATATATTTTGATGTTTTAAGTTTATTAAGTCAGCTGTCCTCGTTAGTAACCTACAACTAGTTGTCCACAGTTAGATGTACAGAAATAAATCGATAAATATTATCTTGAATCAATCCACGACCCAGTGTATACGTATCTCAGTATTGATCACAACTCAAACTATATATATTTTGGAATCAACCTCAACCCTGTATAGCTAACTCCAACATTCACATATAGAGTGTCTATGGTTGTTCCGAAATATATATAGATGTGTCGACATGATAGGTCGAAACATTGTATACGTGTCTATGGTATCTCAAGATTACATAATATACAATACAAGTTGATTAAGTTATGGTTGAAATAGATTTGTTACCAATTTTCACGTAGCTAAAATGAGAAAAATTATCCAATCTTGTTTTACCCATAACTTCTTCATTTTAAATCCGTTTTGAGTGAATCAAATTGCTATGGTTTCATATTGAACTCTATTTTATGAATCTAAACAGAAAAAGTATAGGTTTATAGTCAGAAAAATAAGTTACAAGTCGTTTTTGTAAAGGTAGTCATTTCAGTCGAAAGAACGACGTCTAGATGACCATTTTAGAAAACATACTTCCACTTTGAGTTTAACCATAATTTTTGGATATAGTTTCATGTTCATAATAAAAATCATTTTCTCAGAATAACAACTTTTAAATCAAAGTTTATCATAGTTTTTAATTAACTAACCCAAAACAGCCCGCGGTGTTACTACGACAGCGTAAATCCGGTTTTACGGTGTTTTTCGTGTTTCCAGGTTTTAAATCATTAAGTTAGCATATCTGTAACAACCCAAACCAAACCACGACAATTCCCGTTAAATTTTACAACAAAAAAAAAAATTCTGGTGCAGTTCAATTGCCTGGCGCGCCAGGTGGGTGCGCGGCGCGCCAAACCACCTGGACAGCCCGCTGTCCCCGGAAGTCAATTTAACGAAAATGTTCGACTAGTTCCCGACATTTTTAGCCAAAACGCTTTCAACCATGAATTCATATATATAAAACTAGCACGTTTAATTAATAAAATTAAGTTTACGGAGTAGGTCCGACATCGACCCATATTACCACCTTAAGTACCAAAAATACAATTTTCGACTTTAAGATTTTAATACAAAACAAAGCCGAGCATGGCGATCGGGAATACACTACCCAATCCTAAACAATCCAAAAGCAAGTCACTAAAGCAACTATGCAAGTCTTCTAGTCCTCACGCTTACCCGAGCCACCATCCGCATGCAATCTATAAAAAGAGTCAACAACGAGAGGGTAAGCTAATGCTTAGTGAATGATAATATACTACATACATATATATGTATAAAATGAATACGCCACACAAAACAAATACCGCATACCGAAGCATCAAAGTATAAAGCATCTACACTAAGCATACCGTACGATCTAAGCAATGAGCTAAAGATACAACACAAAAGATAGTCCACCAACGACAAAGTAAACATCGCCAAATAGCTACACCCGGAGGGTTAGCTACAACACAACAACACATTAATATAATACAATAATAATAATACACAAGGTCAACCCCTTAACCTCAATCACACGAACATTGGCCGAACAACCCGAGCCTTGTGATTTCGCACAACCCGAAATTCACTTCTCAACCATAAGATGACCGAACAACCCGAGTCATCGTGAATCCGCACTACCCGAGATCCACTACCTCAATAAGGTGACCGAACAACCCGAGTCACCATGAATCCGCACTACCCGAGATTCATTTCTCATTACTAAAGCCCACGGTCACGGGATTATAAAATCCACCACATTGGGGTCATCCACAACACAACCATATCAACCCTTCGCCATTAGGGTTATAACAACCAAATCACAACCATGTGTGATAATGTGCACACAAAATGTGCACCTCGCCGAAGATGGTCAACCAAAACGCACAACCGTGCCAATTGGACTTATACACAAGTCCATCAAGTCTACCTATATGTGAATTGAGCTCTATAACCGAGAATCACTTCACCCGACCCGCACCCATCCTACACATACATATGCACATAGGATATTATCACTCACCTTGAAGTCTTGAAGAAAGCTTCCAAGAAATCCGCAACTCGTCAATGGAAAGTACCTATTCCATTATCACAAATATCACAACACAATTAGGATGGATTTACAAACCACCCAATTCGACCCTTAGTGTAATTTCGACCCAAATGCACTTCCAAGCACAAACCGTATCCGAACTAACCAATAATCACTAACACAAGTGAGAATGGTCATAATATGCTAAATAAACCCGAACTCAAGTGTTAAACACGTGTCATACCCATTTTGACACTTAAACCCTAATTTTGACCCATAAAGGTCAAAATCTCATCCTTTACAAGTTTGACACCAAAACACATTTAACTCGGTTTAATACTTCAACTTAATCCATTTTAAGTTTATAAACCTCATTAATTAGCCAATCGGGTCATAATTACCACCAAAACCTAATTTGACCCAAAGTCACAATTAGTCACCCAAATTACCCTAAATGGGTTCCAATACTTCCATAATCACTAATCCAAGTGATTAAACTCCAAACCAAAGCCTAATCAAGGCCAAAACGTCATCCAACCCAAAACCCGCCAAGTGACAAGAATAACTAGTCACCATAAACCCATTTCATCACCTAAGTGGGTTACTCAACAAATTAACTCAAAACCCTAAATTGAATATCAAGTTAAACAAATGAAATTCGGAGTTTGAGCTTACCAATACCACCACAACGTAGCTAGGAACGAGGAGAACAACTTTAAAACCCAAGACTTTGAACGATTCGAGCTTCTTCCTCACCAAAACCTTCAATCTCTCTCTAAGCCTCTCTCTCTCTCTCTCTAAGAATGGATGAAGATGATAAGTGGATGTGAATGGGATCCAAAACTGATCCAAACTAGCTCATAAGCCTCACAAATCCGGCTCCATGTGATTTTACCCTTTTACCCCTCATTAAAGCAATTAAAAATAAAGAGGGTTCTGTCAGCAGCAATCGGCGCGGCGCGCCCCAACCCTGCGCGGCGCGCAACACAGCTGAACCAGATTCCTTTGCATATTAATTCCATATAAATATTAAACGAAGCCCGATCTCATATGTCTTTTATAAACAAGTATACAAAATAAATATTCGGGTCTTACAACTCTCCCCCACTTAAAACTCGATCACGTCCTCGTGATCCTCATCACTTGACCAAACGGACTCCACTCTACGGTCCTCAACATAAGTCCAATCCGACTTTCCTAAGCAATTTTTCCCAACGAATCGCCTTCCACAACTAAATCGTCACCCGCGATTTATCAAATCCACAATCCGAGCACTAACACCATGCTCATTCCCTAACACTGGGAAAAACCCAACCAATCTCATACCGAGATATTAATTCCTTAGTGTACTATTACCGAGTACAACGCTAAAAGCAACCAAGTCTCAACCTAAAGTCAACAATCCGAAACGATGAAGACCGAACCAAACGAATCCTTGCGGATAACACCAAATCACTAGACATCCTTTGTAGTGCGCTATACGACCAATACGCCACTACTGTAACATCATAATCCAACGGTTAGAAACCGATAGCGTCCAAAACGACTATGGCAACGCTAAACCCGAAGGTGTACAAAATCAACTCTCGTCACACCCGTGACAACATGTGAGCGAAACACGGCTATCGCATCACTAATCACACAACATGGTCCTCACGACCCCACTACCAGCGTATAAAACAACCAATAGATCAAACCACACGGTCCTCATGACCCCACCATCGGTGTATAAAACAACCGATAGATCACAACTCAACATGGCCGAAACAACCCGAGCCAAAACACATATGGAGGATGGTCGAAACAACCCGAACCTTAGTGAATTCGCACAACCCGAAATCCACCAACCCAATCCATATATCTCACAACAGAATGACCGCACAACCCGAGTCATCGTGAATACGCGCAAACCGATATTCACTACCACTGCCACATAGTGTAACCGAGGATGGCCGTACAACCCGAGCCTTAGTGAATCCGAACTACCCGACATTCACTACCTCAAACTATGAGCCCAACCAACAGGGACAATCGTACTACCCGAAATATTGTGAATACGAACAACCCGATATTCACGTCCCACAACACAACTCTCTTGATGAAGTCAGCGGACCCCGAAGGTCATGCTCCACCAATCTCAATACCGGATGAAGTCAGCGGACCCGAAGATCATGCGTCACCGATCTCAACACCACGCTCATGACGAAGTCAGCGGACCCTAAAGATCATGCTCCATCAATCACGTACTCCCATGATGAAGTCAGCGGACCCTAAAGATCATGCTCCATCAATCAACCATACCATAATGAAGTCAGCGGACCCGAAGATCATGCTTCATTAATCGTCAATCCCATGATGAAGTCAGTGAACTCCGAAAGTCATGCTTCATCAATCACATACCATAATCGAGCAAGAACCACCTATATCAAGCATAGGTACCGAACAAGAATTCTCCAAAAGAGTACCCGACACACACCTTCCTTAACCGAAGGATTTCACCTTGCTCACCAAACACGTCCATTATCTCTCAACGAGATTTACCACATTACCACCTCGGTGGTAATTCCAATCCAAACCATAAGTACAATTTATCCGAAATCGTACCCTACCACAAATCGACTAAAACTAGGTCTCGACAAAAATTTCCGGATCTACCAAAAGCATCATCCGAAATATCACACTAAAACTTCCTCGTGCGGGAGTGCGACTCCCCCACTTGGAACCACGTTCCTATCTCACAACTCGTACAACCGTACAATGCTACCAAAGGTAGACTTTACCTACGATTGGGTACACACGACCCATCACTACACCTTGCTCCAACCTTGAGCATACAAAGGATTTCAATCAATCCTTAAACACTTCGAACGAAAAGTGTAGCACGATTACACAAACCATACCCTCGCAATTATCCAATTGCTTTAGTTTGTCAAGTTTCACTTAGTCACTCATGTACCTAAGGGTTTCTCCCGGGACCCTAAGTACAATGTAACCACAACACAATCGGAGTCGACACCACGCTAGTAGGTATAAAAGAGGCACCTAATGTCGCGTCATAAAGACTCCATTACCAACATACGTCAAGATTTTAAACACTCGATCTCAAAGGTTCCAATCACCCGACGAACCCCATGGTTCATCACTTCAACACAGAAGCGAACACGCGCTTAACAATCGAACACCAAATCCATTTCCGTGGCTTGGTAGTAACATTTCCCAAATACTAAGGAATGCTTGGTTGCACCAAGTCTTACGCCCTTCGTCCCAAAAATCAAACATCGTCACAGGGTACTTCCATTAGGAACGTCACCCTTAACAGTAACATGCACAACACAATGCATCTAACAAATCCGAACCTAAACGCCACATAAATAAATATTCAAAAGACATATTTATTAAAACGAAACGTACCTCAACGTCTCCTTGCGGCATTCGCCGCCGCCAACTCGGGACAATCCGGCTTGCGATGTCCCTCTTTATGACAATAGTAGCACATTCCGTCATCACTTCTCGGCATTGTGCATTCCCACAACTTGTGACCCCTAACGCCACAATTGAAACACCTAGGTGCACGAGAATCCACCGCGCCCTTTACCACATTACTCGTACTCGCACTCGGACCCTTAGTCCTCTTACTCGGAGCACCATAAGTAATAACCCTTCTCTCACTTGAAGGTTCGGCCTTTTTCGATCGCGTATAAGACTCGAAACCTCTAGCCACCGCAAATAACTCCGCAAACGACTTCGCGTAACCCCGGCTAATTTTGCTTTTCAAGTCATCGCTCAAAGTTCGATAGAAATCCTCCATCAACAAACGATCGTTCCCCAAATATTCCGGGCAAAAACGAACCTTCGACATAAAAGTCGTCTTTAAAGTATTCAAGTCCATAGAACCCTGTTGCAAATTTCGAAACTCACAACGCAATTCCGATAAATCGGCTGAAGTTCGGAACTCCTCGAAGAATTCCTCCTTAAATTCGTCCCATGATAATGCCATAAACGTCTCACCACCGACAAGATCAATCTTGCCATCCAACCAATCCTTCGCCCTACCTCGCAACAAACTAGTAGCGAGTCTCGTCTTTTTCTCGGGTGGGCATTCCATAGTACGAAAACACCCTTCGACATCCGAAACCCAAGTCGTACTCACCAAAGGATCCGGTTTCCCATCATACATAGGGGGTTTAGTCCTCATGAAGCTCTTAAGACAACGCTCCATTTCACCCCTATTTTGGAATTCGGAATACTTCCCATCCATTTCTTCTCGAAACGCCCTCATTTGCTCCGCAACGGCGGCCGTAACTCTAGCGTTAAATTCCGTGTCGTTCATCTCGGTCTCGTTTCGCGTCGTCATTCTAAAGAATGCAAAACGATTAGTCCACGCACGTATAAAACGACACGCACAACACCCTCCCATCTTGCTAAACACTCGTCGTACATCACTTGTTAGACACGATTTGCACCCGTAATAAGGTCTGCAAGTTCTTATTACGCACGCACGCCGCATCGACTCGTTAGTACAACGACCGCCTCGCTCGATGCTATAAACAAACACAAGCAAAATTCTACGCGATAGAAGCACACGCGAGAATTACACCACAACACAAATAATATATTAATAATATCCGCATTACTAATATAAACGTTAGTCGACCTATAAACAAGGCACTAACTAAACCCGTTCCTGACCCGTAATCCTACAAGTCCTGCAACAAATTACGCGCACACAAAAGTCTAAGTCTAGGCACCTATCTCAAGTCACCTAAATCCCTTAGACCATGCTCTGATACCACTTGTAACAACCCAAACCAAAAAATGACAATTCCCGTTAAATTTTACAACAACAAAAAAAAAATTTCTGGTGCAGTTCAATTGCGCGGCGCGCCAGGTGGGTGCGCGGCGCGCCAAACCACCTGGATAGCCCGCTGTCCCCGGAAGTCAATTTAACGAAAATGTTCGACTAGTTCCCGACATTTTTAGCCAAAACGCTTTCAACCATGAATTCATATATATAAAACTAGCACGTTTAATTAATAAAATTAAGTTTACGGAGTAGGTCCGACATCGACCCATATTACCACCTTAAGTACCAAAAATACAATTTTCGACTTTAAGATTTTAATACAAAACAAAGCCGAGCATGGCGATCGGGAATACACTACCCAATCCTAAACAATCCAAAAGCAAGTCACTAAAGCAACTATGCAAGTCTTCTAGTCCTCACGCTTACCCGAGCCACCATCCGCATGCAATCTATAAAAAGAGTCAACAACGAGAGGGTAAGCTAATGCTTAGTGAATGATAATATACTACATACATATATATGTATAAATTGAATACGCCACACAAAACAAATACCGCATACCGAAGCATCAAAGTATAAAGCATCTACACTAAGCATACCGTACGATCTAAGCAATGAGCTAAAGATACAACACAAAAGATAGTCCACCAACGACAAAGTAAACATCGCCAAATAGCTACACCCGGAGGGTTAGCTACAACACAACAACACATTAATATAATACAATAATAATAATACACAAGGTTAACCCCTTAACCTCAATCACACGAACATTGGCCGAACAACCCGAGCCTTGTGAATTCGCACAACCCGAAATTCACTTCTCAACCATAAGATGACCGAACAACCCGAGTCATCGTGAATCCGCACTACCCGAGATCCACTACCTCAATAAGGTGACCGAACAACCCGAGTCACCATGAATCCGCACTACCCGAGATTCATTTCTCATTACTAAAGCCCACGGTCACGGGATTATAAAATCCACCACATCGGGGTCATCCACAACACAACCATATCAACCCTTCGCCATTAGGGTTATAACAACCAAATCACAACCATGTGTGATAATGTGCACACAAAATGTGCACCTCGCCGAAGATGGTCAACCAAAACGCACAACCGTGCCAATTGGACTTATACACAAGTCCATCAAGTCCACCTATATGTGAAGTGAGCTCTATAACCGAGAATCACTTCACCCGACCTGCACCCATCCTACACATACATATGCACATAGGATATTATCACTCACCTTGAAGTCTTGAAGAAAGCTTCCAAGAAATCCGCAACTCGTCAATGGAAAGTACCTATTCCATTATCACAAATATCACAACACAATTAGGATGGATTTACAAACCACCCAATTCGACCCTTAGTGTAATTTCGACCCAAATGCACTTCCAAGCACAAACCGTATCCGAACTAACCAATAATCACTAACACAAGTGAGAATGGTCATAATATGCTAAATAAACCCGAACTCAAGTGTTAAACACGTGTCATACCCATTTTGACACTTAAACCCTAATTTTGACCCATAAAGGTCAAAATCTCATCCTTTACAAGTTTGACACCAAAACACATTTAACTCGGTTTAATACTTCAACTTAATCCATTTTAAGTTTATAAACCTCATTAATTCGCCAATCGGGTCATAATTACCACCAAAACCTAATTTGACCCAAAGTCACAATTAGTCACCCAAATTACCCTAAATGGGTTCCAATACTTCCATAATCACTAATCCAAGTGATTAAACTCCAAACCAAAGCCTAATCAAGGCCAAAACGTCATCCAACCCAAAACCCGCCAAGTGACAAGAATAACTAGTCACCATAAACCCATTTCATCACCTAAGTGGGTTACTCAACAAATTAACTCAAAACCCTAAATTGAATATCAAGTTAAACAAATGAAATTCGGAGTTTGAGCTTACCAATACCACCACAACGTAGCTAGGAATGAGGAGAACAACTTTAAAACCCGAGACTTTGAACGATTCGAGCTTCTTCCTCACCAAAACCTTCAATCTCTCTCTAAGCCTCTCTCTCTCTCTCTAAGAATGGATGAAGATGATAAGTGGATGTGAATGGGATCCAAAACTGATCCAAACTAGCTCATAAGCCTCACAAATCCGGCCCCATGTGATTTTACCCTTTTACCCCTCATTAAAGCAATTAAAAATAAAGAGGGTTCTGTCAGCAGCAATCGGCGCGGCGTGCCCCAACCCTGCGCGGCGCGCAACACAGCTGAACCAGATTCCTTTGCATATTAATTCCATATAAATATTAAACGAAGCCCGATCTCATATGTCTTTTATAAACAAGTATACAAAATAAATATTCGGGTCTTACAATATCATATAGATATAGAACATGTGTTTAGTTGATTTTAAAAGTCAAGTTAGAAGGATTAACTTTTGTTTGCGAACAAGTTTAGAATTAACTAAACTATGTTCTAGTGATTACAAGTTTAAACCTTCGAATAAGATAGCTTTATATGTATGAATCGAATGATGTTATGAACATCATTACTAACTTAAGTTCCTTGGATAAACCTACTGGAAAAGAGAAAAATGGATCTAGCTTCAACGGATCCTTGGATGGCTCGAAGTTCTTGAAGCAGAATCATGACACGAAAACAAGTTCAAGTAAGATCATCACTTGAAATAAGATTGTTATAGTTATAGAAATTGAACCAAAGTTTGAATATGATTATTACCTTATATTAGAATGATAACCTACTATAAGAAACAAAGATTTCTTGAGGTTGGATGATCACCTTACAAGATTGGAAGTGAGCTAGCAAACTTGAAAGTATTCTTGATTTTATGTAACTAGAACTTGTAGAATATATGAAGAACACTTATAACTTGAAGATAGAACTTGAGAGAGATCAATTAGATGAATAAAATTGAAGAATGAAAGTGGTTGTAGGTGTTTTTGGTCGTTGGTGTATGGATTAGATATAAAGGATATGTAATTTTGTTTTCATGTAAATAAGTCATGAATGATTACTCATATTTTTGTAATTTTATGAGATATTTCATGCTAGTTGCCAAATGATGGTTCCTACATGTGTTAGGTGACTCACATGGGCTGCTAAGAGCTGATCATTGGAGTGTATATACCAATAGTACATACATCTAAAAGCTGTGTATTGTACGAGTACGAATACGGGTGCATACGAGTAGAATTGTTGATGAAACTGAACGAGGATGTAATTGTAAGCATTTTTGTTAAGTAGAAGTATTTTGATAAGTGTATTGAAGTCTTTCAAAAGTGTATAAATACATATTAAAACACTACATGTATATACATTTTAACTGAGTCGTTAAGTCATCGTTAGTCGTTACATGTAAGTGTTGTTTTGAAACCTTTAGGTTAACGATCTTGTTAAATTTTGTTAACCCAATGTTTATAATATCAAATGAGATTTTAAATTATTATATTATCATGATATTATCATGTATGAATAACTCTTAATATGATATATATACATTAAATGTCTTTACAACGATAATCGTTACATATATGTCTTGTTTAAAAATTATTAAGTTAGTAGTCTTCTTTTTACATATGTAGTTCATTGTTAATATAATTAATGATATGTTTACTTATCATAGTATCATGTTAACTATATATATATCCATATATATGTCATCATATAGTTTTTACAAGTTTTAACGTTCGTGAATCACCGGTCAACTTGGGTGGTCAATTGTCTATATGAAACATATTTCAATTAATCAAGTCTTAATAAGTTTGATTGCTTAACATGTTGGAAACATTTAATCATGTAAATATCAATCTCAATTAATATATATAAACATGGAAAAGTTCGGGTCACTACAGTACCTACCCGTTAAATAAATTTCGTCCCGAAATTTTAAGCTGTTGAAGGTGTTGACGAATCTTCTAGAAATAGATGCAGGTATTTCTTCTTCATCTGATCTTCACGCTCCCAGGTGAACTCGGGTCCTCTACGAGCATTCCATCGAACCTTAACAATTGGTATCTTGTTTTGCTTAAGTCTTTTAACCTCACGATCCATTATTTCGACGGGTTCTTCGATGAATTGAAGTTTTTCGTTGATTTGGATTTCATCTAACGGAATAGTGAGATCTTCTTTAGCAAAACATTTCTTCAAATTCGAGACGTGGAAAGTGTTATGTACAGCCGCGGGTTGTTGAGGTAACTCAAGTCGGTAAGCTACTGGTCCGACACGATCAATAATCTTGAATGGTCCAATATACCTTGGATTTAATTTCCCTCGTTTACCAAATCGAACAATGCCTTTCCAAGGTGCAACTTTAAGCATGACCATCTCTCCAATTTCAAATTCTATATCTTTTCTTTTAATGTCAGCGTAGCTCTTTTGTCGACTTTGGGCGGTTTTCAACCGTTGTTGAATTTGGATGATCTTCTCGGTAGTTTCTTGTATAACCTCCGGACCTGTAATCTGTCTATCCCCCACTTCACTCCAACAAATCGGAGACCTGCACTTTCTACCATAAAGTGCTTCAAACGGCGCCATCTCAATGCTTGAATGGTAGCTGTTGTTGTAGGAAAATTCTGCTAACAGTAGATGTCGATCCCAACTGTTTCCGAAATCAATAACACATGCTCGTAGCATGTCTTCAAGCGTTTGTATCGTCCTTTCGCTCTGCCCATCAGTTTGTGGATGATAGGCAGTACTCATGTCTAGACGAGTTCCTAATGCTTGCTGTAATGTCTGCCAGAATCTTGAAATAAATCTGCCATCCCTATCAGAGATAATAGAGATTGGTATTCCATGTCTGGAGTCGACTTCCTTCAAATACAGTCGTGCTAACTTCTCCATCTTGTCATCTTCTCTTATTGACAGGAAGTGTGCTGATTTGGTGAGACGATCAACTATTACCCAAATAGTATCAAAACCACTTGCAGTCCTTGGCAATTTAGTGATGAAATCCATGGTAATGTTTTCCCATTTCCATTCCGGGATTTCGGGTTGTTGAAGTAGACCTGATGGTTTCTGATGCTCAGCTTTGACCTTAGAACACGTCAAACATTCTCCTACGTATTTAGCAACACCGGCTTTCATACCCGGCCACCAAAAATGTTTCTTGAGATCCTTGTACATCTTCCCCGTTCCAGGATGTATTGAGTATCTAGTTTTATGAGCTTCTCTAAGTACCATTTCTCTCATATCTCCAAATTTTGGTTCCCAAATCCTTTCAGCCCTATACCGGGTTCCGTCTTCCCGAATATTAAGATGCTTCTCCGATCCTTTGGGTATTTCATCCTTTAAATTTTCTTTTTTTTAAAACTCCTTGTTGCGCCTCATTTATTTGAGTAGTAAGGTTATTATGAATCATTATATTCATAGATTTTACTCGAATGGGTTCTCTGTCCTTCCTGCTCAAGGCATCGGCTACCAGATTTGCCTTCCCCGGGTGGTAACGAATCTCAAAGTCGTAATCATTCAATAATTCAATCCACCTACGCTGCCTCATATTCAGTTGTTTCTGATTAAATATGTGTTGATGACTTTTGTGGTCGGTATATATAATACTTTTGACCCCATATAAGTAGTGCCTCCAAGTCTTTAATGCAAAAACAACCGCGCCTAATTCCAAATCATGCGTCGTATAATTTTGTTCGTGAATCTTCAATTGTCTAGACGCATAAGCAATCACCTTCGTTCGTTGCATTAATACACAACCGAGACCTTGCTTTGATGCGTCACAATAAATCACAAAATCATCATTCCCTTCAGGCAATGACAATATAGGTGCCGTAGTTAGCTTTTTCTTCAATAACTGAAACGCTTTCTCTTGTTCATCATTCCATTCAAATTTCTTCCCTTTATGCGTTAATGCAGTCAAGGGTTTTGCTATTCTGGAAAAGTCTTGGATGAACCTTCTGTAGTAACCAGCTAGTCCTAAAAACTGGCGTATGTGTTTCGGAGTTTTCGGGGTTTCCCACTTTTCAACAGTTTCTATCTTTGCCGGATCCACCTTAATACCTTCTTTGTTCACTATGTGACCGAGGAATTGAACTTCTTCCAACCAAAATGCACACTTTGAAAACTTAGCGTACAATTCTTCCTTCCTCAATACTTCTAACACCTTTCTCAAATGTTCACCGTGTTCTTGGCCATTCTTTGAGTAAATAAGTATGTCATCAATGAAAACAATGACAAATTTGTCAAGGTATGGTCCACACACTCGGTTCATAAGGTCCATGAACACAGCTGGTGCATTAGTTAAACCAAACGGCATGACCATAAACTCGTAATGACCGTAACGTGTTCTGAAAGCAGTCTTTGGAATATCATCTTCTTTCACCCGCATTTGATGATACCCGGAACGTAAGTAAATCTTTGAATAAACAGACGAGCCTTGTAGTTGATCAAATAAGTCGTCGATTCTCGGTAGTGGATAGCGGTTCTTGATGGTAAGTTTGTTCAACTCTCGGTAGTCAATACACAACCTGAATGTACCATCTTTCTTCTTGACAAACAAAACAGGAGCTCCCCACGGTGATGTGCTTGGTCGAATGAAACCACGCTCTAAAAGTTCTTGTAATTGGCTTTGCAATTCTTTCATCTCGCTGGGTGCGAGTCTGTAAGGAGCACGAGCTATTGGTGCAGCTCCTGGTACAAGATCTATTTGAAATTTGACGTAACGATGTAGGGGTAATCCCGGTAATTCTTTCGGAAATACATCGGGAAATTCTTTTGCAATGGGAACATCATTGATGCTCTTTTCTTCAGTTTGTACTTTCTCGACGTGTGCTAGAATAGCATAGCAACCTTTTCTTATTAGTTTTTGTGCCTTCAAATTACTAATAAGATGTAGCTTCGTGTTGCCCTTTTCTCCGTACACCATTAAGGGTTTTCCTTTTTCTCGTATAATGCGAATTGCATTTTTGTAACAAACGATCTCTGCTTTCACTTCTTTCAACCAGTCCATACCGATTATCACATCAAAACTCCCTAACTCTACTGGTATCAAATCAATCTTAAATGTTTCGCTAACCAGTTTAATTTCTTGATTCCGACATATATTATCTGCTGAAATTAATTTACCATTTGCTAATTCGAGTAAAAATTTACTATCCAAAGGCGTCAATGGACAACTTAATTTAGCACAAAAAATCTCTACTCATATAGCTTCTATCCGCACCCGAATCAAATAAAACGTAAGCAGATTTATTGTCAATAAGAAACGTACCCGTAACAAGCTCCGGGTCTTCCTGAGCCTCTGCCGCATTAATATTGAAAACTCTTCCGCGGCCTTGTCCATTCGTGTTCTCCTGGTTCGGGCAATTTCTGATAATGTAGCCCGGTTTTCCACATTTATAACAAACTACATTGGCATAACTTGCTCCGACACTACTTGCTCCGCCATTACTCGTTCCGACACCATTTGTTCCTTTCGTTCTATTAACCCCTGGTCCGTAGACCTCACACTTCGCCGCGCTATGACCCTTTCTTTTACACTTGTTGCAAAATTTGGTGCAGAACCCCGAGTGATACTTTTCACACCTTTGGCATAGCTGCTTCTGATTGTTGTTGTTGTTGCGGTTATTATTGTTGTTGGGATGATTGTTGTAGTTGTTGTTGTTGTTGTTGTTGTTGTTGTTGTTGTTGTTGTTGTTGTTGTTGTTGTTGGGCCGTTTATTGTAGTTGCGATTGATGTTGCGATTGTTGGGATAATTGTTGCGATTATTGTTGTAATTGCTGTTGTTGTTGTATTGGTGATTCTTATCACCGTTTTCCTCCCACTTTCTTTTGACTTGCTTCACATTGGCCTCTTCAACAGTCTGTTCTTTAATTCTTTCTTCAATCTGGTTCACTAGTTTGTGAGCCATTCTACATGCCTGTTGTATGGAGGCGGGCTCGTGTGAACTTATATCTTCTTGGATTCTTTCCGGTAATCCTTTCACAAACGCGTCGATCTTCTCTTCCTCATCTTCGAATGCTCTCGGACACAATAGGCACAATTCTGTGAATAGTCTTTCGTACGTGGTAATATCAAATCCTTGGGTTCGTAACCCTCTAAGTTCTGTCTTGAGCTTATTGACCTCGGTTCTGGGACGGTACTTCTCGTTCATCAAGTGCTTGAATGCTGACCACGGTAGTGTGTACGCATCGTCTTGTCCCACTTGCTCTAGATAGGTATTCCACCATGTTAACGCAGAACCTGTGAAGGTATGCGTAGCGTACTTCACTTTGTCCTCTTCAGTACACTTACTTATGGCAAACACCGATTCGACCTTCTTGGTCCACCATTTCAATCCGATCGGTCCTTCAGTTCCATCAAATTCCAAAGGTTTGCAGGCAATAAATTCTTTGTAGGTGCATCCTACACGATTTCCTGTACTGCTAGATCCAAGGTTATTGTTGGTATGTAGCGCAGCATGTACTGCGGCTATGTTTGAAGCTAGAAAAGTACGGAATTCCTCTTCATTCATATTCACGGTGTGTCGAGTAGTCGGTGCCATTTCCTTCAAAATAGTCAAATGGAACAAGTTAATCATACAGAATATTAAGAGTAGTTAATAGTATTTCGTAGCATAATATGAACTCATTTATAAAAGCTTTTTCTTCATATTAGCGTTTTATAAGTTTAAATTCGGGTAGTACCTACCCGTTAAGTTCATACTTAGTAGCTAATATACAATTCAACTACTACAATTCTATATGAAAAACTGATTATAATAATATTTCGCGTTCAAACTTTTACACAATATTTTACAAACTTACAATACCGCTTATTTTACATATAGCATGAAATATAGCACACAATAAATTTGATACAAGATGGTTGTGAAGATAATTCTAGCTAGTACACAAGTCGTTCAGCAAAGGCAATAAAGACACGTAATTCATACGTCCAGAAACAAGTCATGCATTCTGGTTTTACTAGGATTACTTCCCATCCTTGGTCTTGTGGAACATAACCGTTATGGCCGTTGATAAGACAGCGTGTTGTAACGTCGTCAAAGGGACGAAGGTTACGTAATGTCCAACAGTCCCGTAACAATCTAAAAACCTCATTTCTTACCCCAATTACCGACTCCGTCACTTGTGGAAACGTTTTGTTTAATAGTTGTAGCCCGATGTTCTTGTTCTCACTTTGGTGAGAAGCGAACATTACTAATCCGTAAGCATAACATGCTTCTTTATGTTGCATGTTAGTCGCTTTTTCTAAATCATGAAGTCCAATATTCGGATATATTGAGTCAAAATAATTTCTTAACCCATTGCGTAAAATATCATTTGGGTTCCCCGCAATATATGCGTCAAAGTAAACACATCGTAACTTATGGATTTCCCAATGTGATATCCCCCATCTTTTGAACGAAAGCCTTTTATAAACCTAGGCATTCTTGGAACGTTCTTCGAATGTCTTACAAACTGATCTCGCCTTAAATAGTTATGCCGAAGAATTCTAACCGACTCTAGACAAGATTTCATCAATCATGTTGTAGTGACCCGAACTTTTCCATGTTTATATATATATATATTAAATGAAATTGTTATTTACATGATTAAGTGTTTCCAACATGTTAAGCAATCAAACTTGTTAAGACTTGATTAATTGAAATAGGTTTCATATAGACAATTGACCACCCAAGTTGACCGGTGATTCACGAACGTTAAAACTTGTAAATACTATACAATGACATATATATGGTTATATATATAGTTAACATGTTTTTATTATAAGTATGTATCTCATTAGTTATTTTAACAATGAGTTATATACATAAAAATGAGACTATTAATTTAAGAAACTCGAAAACGATATATATAACGATTATCGTTATAACAACGTCTTACTAGGTACATATGAATCATATTAAGATATTGATACACTTGGTTAATTATGTTAAATGATAAGTAAATATATTATTAAGTGTATTAACAATGAAATACATATGTAAAAATAAGACTACTAACTTAATGATTTCGAAACGAGACATATATGTAACGATTATCGTTGTAACGACATTTAACTGTATATACATCATACTAAGATATATTATATATCATAATATCATGATAATATAATAATTTAACATCTCATTTGTTATAATAAACAATGGGTTAACAACATTCAACAAGATCGTTAACCTAAAGGTTTCAAAACAACATTTACATGTAACGACTAACGATGACTTAACGACTCAGTTAAAATGTATATACATGTAGTGTTTTAATATGTATTCATACACTTTTGAAAGACTTAAAGACACTTATCAAAATAATTCTACTTAACAAAAATGCTTACAATTACATCCTCGTTCAGTTTCATCAACAATTCTACTCGTATGCACCCGTATTCGTACTCGTACAATACACAGCTTTTAGATGTATGTACTATTGGTATATACACTCCAATGATCAGCTCTTAGCAGCCCATGTGAGTCACCTAATACATGTGGGAACCATCATTTGGCAACTAGCATGAAATATCTCATAAAATTACAAAAATATGAGTAATCATTCATGACTTATTTACATGAAAACAAAATTACATATCCTTTATATCTAATCGATACACCAACGACCAAAAACACCTACAAACACTTTCATTCTTCAATTTTCTTAATCTAATTGATCTCTCTCAAGTTCTATCTTCAAGTTCTAAGTGTTCTTCATTAATTCCAAAAGTTCTAGTTTCATAAAATCAAGAATACTTCCAAGATTGCAAGTTTACTTCCAAGTTTTCTAAATCCATTCCTAGTAATCATCCAAGATCAAGAAACCTTTGTTACTTACAGTAGGTTATCTTTCTAATACAAGGTAATAATCATATTCGAACTTTAATTCAATTTCTATAACTATAACAATCTTATTTCGAGTGGAAATCTTACTTGAAATTGTTTTCGTGTCATGATTCTGCTTCAAGAACTTTCAAGCCATCCAAGGATCCTTTGAAGCTAGATCTATTTTTCTCATTTCCAGTAGTTTTATCCAAGGAACTTGAGCTAGTAATGATGTTCATAATATCATTCGATTCATACATATAAAGCTATCTTATTCGAAGGTTTAAACTTGTAATCAATAGAACATAGTTTAGTTAATTCTAAACTTGTTCGCAAATAAAAGTTAATCCTTCTAACTTGACTTTTAAAATTAACTAAACACATGTTCTATATCTATATGATATTCTAACTTAATGATTTAAAACCTGGAAACACGAAAAACACCGTAAAATCGGATTTACGCCGTCGTAGTAACACCGCGGGCTGTTTTGGGTTAGTTAATTAAAAACTATGATAAACTTTGATTTAAAAATTGTTATTCTGGGAAAATTATTTTTATTATGAACATGAAACTATATCCAAAAATTATGGTTAAACTCAAAGTGGAAGTATGTTTTCTAAAATGGTCATCTAGACGTCGTTCTTTCGACTGAAATGACTACCTTTACAAAAACGACTTGTAACTTCTTTTTCCGACTATAAACCTATACTTTTTCTATTTAGATTCATAAAATAGAGTTCAATATGAAACCACAGCAATTTGATTCACTCAAAACGGATTTAAAATGAAGAAGTTATGGGTAAAACAAGATTGGATAATTTTTCTCATTTTAGCTACGTGAAAATTGGTAACAAATCTATTCCAACCATAACTTAATCAACTTGTATTGTATGTTATGTAATCTTGAGATACCATAGACACGTATACAATGTTTCGACCTATCATGTCGACACATCTATATATATTTCGGAACAACCATAGACACTCTATATGTGAATGTTGGAGTTAGCTATACAGGGTTGAGGTTGATTCCAAAATATATATAGTTTGAGTTGTGATCAATACTGAGATACGTATACACTGGGTCGTGGATTGATTCAAGATAATATTTATCGATTTATTTCTGTACATCTAACTGTGGACAACTAGTTGTAGGTTACTAACGAGGACAGCTGACTTAATAAACTTAAAACATCAAAATATATTAAAAGTGTTGTAAATATATTTTGAACATACTTTGATATATATGTATATATTGTTATAGGTTCGTGAATCAACCAGTGGCCAAGTCTTACTTCCCGATGAAGTAAGAATATGTGAAAGTGAGTTATAGTCCCACTTTTAAAATCTAATATTTTTGGGATGAGAATACATGCAGGTTTTACAAATGATTTACAAAATAGACACAAGTACGTGAAACTACATTCTATGGTTGAATTATCAAAATCGAATATGCCCCTTTTTATTAAGTCTGGTAATCTAAGAATTAGGGAACAGACACCCTAATTGACACGAATCCTAAAGATTGATCTATTGGGCCTAATAAACCCCATCCAAAGTACCGGATGCTTTAGTACTTCGAAATTTATATCATATCCGAAGGGTGTCCCGGAATGATGGGGATATTCTTATATATATGCATCTTGTTAATGTCGGTTACCAGGTGTTCACCATATGAATGATTTTTATCTCTATGTATGGGATGTGTATTGAAATATGAAATCTTGTGGTCTATTGTTACGATTTGATATATATAGGTTAAACCTAAAACTCACCAACATTTTTGTTGACCTTTAAAGCATGTTTATTCTCAGGTGAATACTAAGAGCTTCCGCTGTTGCATACTAAAATAAGGACAAGATTTGGAGTCCATGTTTGTATGATATTGTGTAAAAACTGCATTCAAAAAAACTGATTTCGATGTAACATATTTGTATTGTAAACCATTATGTAATGGTCGTGTGTAAACAGGATATTTTAGATTATCACTATTTGATAATCTACGTAAAGCTTTTTAAACCTTTATTTATGAAATAAAGGTTATGGTTTGTTTTAAAAATAAATGCAGTCTTTGAAAAACGTCTCATATAGAGGTCAAAACCTCGCAACGAAATCAATTAATATGGAACGTTTTTAATCAATAAGAACGGGACATTTCAGTTGGTATCCGAGCGTTGGTCTTAGAGAACCAGAATTTTGCATTAGTGTGTCTTATCAAGTTTGTTAGGATGCATTAGTGAGTCTGGACTTCGACCGTGTTTACTTGAAAAAAAAAATAGATTGCTTAACAAATTTTGTTGGAAACTATATATTTTTAACATGTGAATATTATGTGATATATTAATCTCTTAACGTGTTTGATATTATGTGATAGATGTCTACCTCTAGAACTAGTCCCATTGACTCACCTAATAATAATGAAGAGTCAAATGTAAATTGGAATGATTCGTGGACTGATTCACAAGTTCCCGAAGAGGAACCGGAAGAAGAGTCGGAACCGGAAGAAGAATCGGAACCGGAAGAAGAATCGGAACCGGAAGAAGAACCAGTGGGGAAAATAATAAAACGGTTAAGTAGAAGAAAATCCTCAACCAACCGACCAAAGTTAATTATGCTCAACGGTGTTTCCGCCGAGGAAGCAAAATATTGGGAGGATTACCAATTCTCCGATGAATCGGATTCCGACGAGAATTCCGATGATGTTATAGAAATTACCCCAACTGAATTTAAAAAGGCAAAAGAAAATAATAAGGGAAAGGGCATAAAAATAGAGAAATCTAATTCCAACCCCGATGAACTTTATATGTATCGTCAACCTCCGAAGTCCTTAAGTTGTAACAATGACCCGGGAACCTCTAAACCACCAGGTTTTTCTAAACCAATGTGGACAAAGACAGTTAGTATTAGGGGAACATCATATATCCCTAGAAACTTGGCAAAACGAACCAAAACCGAAGAAGAAGAAATGAGCGAGTCGGAATAAGATAGTTGTATTCGTGTGGTGTAATATATGTAATATAGTGTGCTTATGCTTTATGATATATGTAAAAATTGCTTGTATTAATAAGTATTTTTTTATGAATCTAACTCTTGTCTATTTTACAGTTTAAAAACACAAAATGGATAGACAACCCAATATTTTAAGAGACCTACCCGGAGACATGATTGATGAAATCTTGTCTAGAGTCGGTCAAAATTCCTCGGCACAACTATTTAAGGCGAGATCAGTTTGTAAGACATTCGAAGAACGTTCCAAGAATGTCTTGGTTTATAAGAGACTTTCGTTTGAAAGATGGGGGATATCACATTGGGAAACCCATAAGTTACGATGTGTTTACTTTGACGCATATATTGCGGGGAACCCAAATGCTATTTTACGCAATGGGTTAAGAAATTATTTTGACTCAATATATCCGAATATTGGACTTCGTGATTTAGAAAAAGCGGCTAACATGCAACATAAAGAAGCATGTTATGCTTACGGATTAGTAATGTTCGCTTCTCACCAAAGTGAGAACAAGAACATCGGGCTACAACTATTAAACAAAACGTTTCCACAAGTGACGGAGTCGGTAATTGGGGTAAGAAATGAGGTTTTTAGATTGTTACGGGACTGTTGGACATTACGTAACCCCCGTCCTTTTGACGACGTTACAACACGCTGTCTTATCAACGGCCATAACGGTTATGTTCCACAAGACCAAGGATGGGAAGTAATCCTAGTAAAACCAGAATGCATGACTTGTTTCTGGACGTATGAATTACGTGTCTTTATTGCCTTTGCTGAACGACTTGTGTACTAGCTAGAATTATCTTCACAACTATCTTGTATCAAAGTTATTACGTGCTATATTTCATGCTTTATGTAAAATAAGCGGTATTGTAAGTTTGTAAAATATTGTATAAAAGTTTGAACGCGAAATATTATTATAATCAGTTTTTCATATAGAATTGTAGCAGTTGAATTGTATATTAGCTACTAAGTATGAACTTAACGGGTAGGTACTACCCGAATTTAAACTTATAAAACGCTAATATGAAGAAAAAGCTTTTATAAATGAGTTCATATTATGCTACGAAATACTATTAACTACTCTTAATATTCTGTATGATTAACTTGTTCCATTTGAATATTTTGAAGGAAATGGTACTGACTACTCGACACACCGTGAATATGAATGAAGAGGAATTCCGTACTTTTCTAGCTTCAAACATAGCCGCAGTACAGGCTGCGCTACATACCAACAATAACCTTGGATCTAGCAGTACAGGAAATCGTGTAGGATGCACCTACAAAGAATTCACTGCCTGCAAACCTTTGGAATTTGATGGAACCGAAGGACCGATCGGATTGAAACGGTGGACCGAGAAGGTCGAATCGGTGTTTGCCATAAGTAAGTGTACTGAAGAGGACAAAGTGAAGTACGCTACGCATACCTTCACAGGTTCTGCGTTAACATGGTGGAATACCTATCTAGAGCAAGTGGGACAAGACGATGCGTACGCACTACCGTGGTCAGCATTCAAGCACTTGATGAACGAGAAGTACCGTCCCAGAACCGAGGTCAATAAGCTCAAGACAGAACTTAGAGGGTTACGAACCCAAGGATTTGATATTACCACGTACGAAAGACAATTCACAGAATTGTGCCTATTGTGTCCGGGAGCGTTCGAAGATGTGGAAGAGAAGATCGACGCGTTTGTGAAAGGATTACCGGAAAGAATCCAAGAAGATATAAGTTCACACGAGCCCGCCTCCATACAACAGGCATGTAGAATGGCTCACAAACTAGTGAACCAGATTGAAGAAAGAATTAAAGAACAGACTGCTGAAGAGGCCAATGTGAAGCAAGTCAAAAGAAAGTGGGAGGAAAACGGTGATAAGAATCACCAATACAACAACAACAGCAATTACAACAATAATCGCAACAATTATCCCAACAATCGCAACATCAATCGCAACTACAACAAACGGCCCAACAACAACAACAACAACAACAGCAACTACAACAATCATCCCAGTAACAATAATAACCGCAACAACAACAACAATCAGAAGCAGCTATGCCAAAGGTGTGAAAAGTATCACTCGGGGTTCTGCACCAAATTTTGCAACAAGTGTAAAAGAAATGGTCATAGCGCGGCAAAGTGTGAGGTCTACGGACCAGGGGTTAATAGAACGAAAGGAACAAATGGTGTCGGAACGAGTAATGGCGGAGCAAGTAGTGTCGGAGCAAGTTATGCCAATGTAGTTTGTTATAAATGTGGAAAACCGGGCCACATTATTAGAAATTGCCCGAACCAGGAGAACACGAATGGACAAGGCCGCCAAAGAGTTTTCAATATTAATGCGGCAGAGGCACAGGAAGATCCGGAGCTTGTTACGGGTACGTTTCTTATTGACAATAAATCTGCTTACGTTTTATTTGATTCGGGTGCGGATAGAAGCTATATGAGTAGAGATTTTTGTGCTAAATTAAGTTGTCCATTGACGCCTTTGGATAGTAAATTTTTACTCGAATTAGCAAATGGTAAATTAATTTCAGCAGATAATATATGTCGGAATCGAGAAATTAAACTGGTTAGCGAAACATTTAAGATTGATTTGATACCAGTAGAGTTAGGGAGTTTTGATGTGATAATCGGTATGGACTGGTTGAAAGAAGTGAAAGCAGAGATCGTCTGTTACAAAAATTCAATTCGCATTATACGAGAAAAAGGAAAACCCTTAATGGTGTACGGAGAAAAGGGCAACACGAAGCTACATCTTATTAGTAATTTGAAGGCACAAAAACTAATAAGAAAAGGTTGCTATGCTGTTCTAGCACACGTCGAGAAAGTACAAACTGAAGAAAAGAGCATCAATGATGTTCCCATTGCAAAAGAATTTCCCGATGTATTTCCGAAAGAATTACCGGGATTACCCCACATCGATCTGTTGAATTTCAAATAGATCTTGTACCAGGAGCTGCACCAATAGCTCGTGCTCCTTACAGACTCGCACCCAGCGAGATGAAAGAACTGCAAAGCCAATTACAAGAACTTTTAGAGCGTGGTTTCATTCGACCAAGCACATCACCGTGGGGAGCTCCTGTTTTGTTTGTCAAGAAGAAAGATGGTACATTCAGGTTGTGTATCGACTACCGAGAGTTGAACAAACTTACCATCAAGAACCGATACCCACTACCGAGAATCGACGACTTATTTGATCAACTACAAGGCTCGTCTGTTTATTCAAAGATTGACTTACGTTCCGGGTATCATCAAATGCGGGTGAAAGAAGATGATATTCTAAAGACTGCTTTCAGAACATGTTACGGTCATTACGAGTTTATGGTCATGCCGTTTGGTTTAACTAATGCACCAGCTGTGTTCATGGACCTTATGAACCGAGTGTGTGGACCATACCTTGACAAGTTTGTCATTGTTTTCATTGATGACATACTTATTTACTCAAAGAATGACCAAGAACACGGTGAACATTTGAGAAAGGTGTTAGAAGTATTGAGGAAGGAAGAATTGTACGCTAAGTTTTCAAAGTGTGCATTTTGGTTGGAAGAAGTTCAATTCCTCGGTCACATAGTGAACAAAGAAGGTATTAAGGTGGATCCGGCAAAGATAGAAACTGTTGAAAAGTGGGAAACCCCGAAAACTCCGAAACACATACGCCAGTTTTTAGGACTAGCTGGTTACTACAGAAGGTTCATCCAAGATTTTTCCAGAATAGGAAAACCCTTGACTGCATTAACGCATAAAGGGAAGAAATTTGAATGGAATGATGAACAAGAGAAAGCGTTTCAGTTATTGAAGAAAAAGCTAACTAAGGCACCTATATTGTCATTGCCTGAAGGGAATGATGATTTTGTGATTTATTGTGACGCATCAAAGCAAGGTCTCGGTTGTGTATTAATGCAACGAACGAAGGTGATTGCTTATGCGTCTAGACAATTGAAGATTCACGAACAAAATTATACGACGCATGATTTGGAATTAGGAGCGGTTGTTTTTGCATTAAAGACTTGGAGGCACTACTTATATGGGATCAAAAGTATTATATATACCGACCACAAAAGTCTTCAACACATATTTAATCAGAAACAACTGAATATGAGGCAGCGTAGGTGGATTGAATTGTTGAATGATTACGACTTTGAGATTCGTTACCACCCGGGGAAGGCAAATGTGGTAGCCGATGCCTTGAGCAGGAAGGACAGAGAACCCATTCGAGTAAAATCTATGAATATAATGATTCATAATAACCTTACTACTCAAATAAAGGAGGCGCAACAAGGAGTTTTAAAAGAGGGAAATTTAAAGGATGAAATACCCAAAGGATCGGAGAAGCATCTTAATATTCAGGAAGACGGAACCCGGTATAGGGCTGAAAGGATTTGGGTACCAAAATTTGGAGATATGAGAGAAATGGTACTTAGAGAAGCTCATAAAACCAGATACTCAATACATCCTGGAACGGGGAAGATGTACAAGGATCTCAAGAAACATTTTTGGTGGCTGGGTATGAAAGCCGATGTTGCTAAATACGTAGGAGAATGTTTGACGTGTTCTAAGGTCAAAGCTGAACATCAGAAACCATCAGGTCTACTTCAACAACCCGAAATCCCGGAATGGAAATGGGAAAACATTACCATGGATTTCATCACTAAATTGCCAAGGACTGCAAGTGGTTTTGATACTATTTGGGTAATAGTTGATCGTCTCACCAAATCAGCACACTTCCTGCCAATAAGAGAAGATGACAAGATGGAGAAGTTAGCACGACTGTATTTGAAGGAAGTCGTCTCCAGACATGGAATACCAATCTCTATTATCTCTGATAGGGATGGCAGATTTATTTCAAGATTCTGGCAGACATTACAGCAAGCATTAGGAACTCGTCTAGACATGAGTACTGCCTATCATCCACAAACTGATGGGCAGAGCGAAAGGACGATACGAACGCTTGAAGACATGCTACGAGCATGTGTTATTGATTTCGGAAACAGTTGGGATCGACATCTACCGTTAGCAGAATTTTCCTACAACAACAGCTACCATTCAAGCATTGAGATGGCGCCGTTTGAAGCACTTTATGGTAGAAAGTGCAGGTCTCCGATTTGTTGGAGTGAAGTGGGGGATAGACAGATTACGGGTCCGGAGATTATACAAGAAACTACCGAGAAGATCATCCAAATTCAACAACGGTTGAAAACCGCCCAAAGTCGACAAAAGAGCTACGCTGACATTAAAAGAAAAGATATAGAATTTGAAATTGGAGAGATGGTCATGCTTAAAGTTGCACCTTGGAAAGGCGTTGTTCGATTTGGTAAACGAGGGAAATTAAATCCAAGGTATATTGGACCATTCAAGATTATTGATCGTGTCGGACCAGTAGCTTACCGACTTGAGTTACCTCAACAACTCGCGGCTGTACATAACACTTTCCACGTCTCAAATTTGAAGAAATGTTTTGCTAAAGAAGATCTCACTATTCCGTTGGACGAAATCCAAATCAATGAAAAACTTCAATTCATTGAAGAACCCGTCGAAATAATGGATCGTGAGGTTAAGAGACTTAAACAAAACAAGATACCGATTGTTAAGGTTCGATGGAATGCTCGTAGAGGACCCGAGTTCACCTGGGAACGTGAAGATCAGATGAAGAAGAAATACCCGCTTTTATTTCCAGAAGATACGTCAACACCTCCAACTGCTTAAAATTTCGGGACGAAATTTATTTAACGGGTAGGTACTGTAGTGACCCGAACTTTTCCATGTTTATATATATATATATATTAAATGAAATTGTTATTTACATGATTAAGTGTTTCCAACATGTTAAGCAATCAAACTTGTTAAGACTTGATTAATTGAAATAGGTTTCATATAGACAATTGACCACCCAAGTTGACCGGTGATTCACGAACGTTAAAACTTGTAAAAACTATACAATGACATATATATGGTTATATATATAGTTAACATGTTTTTATTATAAGTATGTATCTCATTAGGTATTTTAACAATGAGTTATATACATAAAAATGAGACTATTAATTTAAGAAACTCGAAAACGATATATATAACGATTATCGTTATAACAACGTCTTACTAGGTACATATGAATCATATTAAGATATTGATACACTTGGTTAATTATGTTAAATGATAAGTAAATATATTATCAAGTGTATTAACAATGAAATACATATGTAAAAATAAGACTACTAACTTAATGATTTCGAAACGAGACATATATGTAACGATTATCGTTGTAACGACATTTAACTGTATATACATCATACTAAGATATATTATATATCATAATATCATGATAATATAATAATTTAACATCTCATTTGTTATAATAAACAATGGGTTAACAACATTCAACAAGATCGTTAACCTAAAGGTTTCAAAACAACATTTACATGTAACGACTAACGATGACTTAACGACTAAGTTAAAATGTATATACATGTAGTGTTTTAATATGTATTTATACACTTTTGAAAGACTTCAATACACTTATCAAAATACTTCTACTTAACAAAAATGCTTACAATTACATCCTCGTTCATTTTCATCAACAATTCTACTCGTATGCACCCGTATTCGTACTCGTACAATACACAGCTTTTAGATGTATGTACTATTGGTATATACACTCCAATGATCAGCTCTTAGCAGCCCATGTGAGTCACCTAACACATGTGGGAACCATCATTTGGCAACTAGCATGAAATATCTCATAAAATTACAAAAATATGAGTAATCATTCATGACTTATTTACATGAAAACAAAATTACATATCCTTTATATCTAATCCATACACCAACGACCAAAAACACCTACAAACACTTTCATTCTTCAATTTTCTTCATCTAATTGATCTCTCTCAAGTTCTATCTTCAAGTTCTAAGTGTTCTTCATAAATTCCAAAAGTTCTAGTTTCATAAAATCAAGAATACTTCCAAGATTGCAAGTTTACTTCCAAGTTTTCTAAATCCATTCCAAGTAATCATCCAAGATCAAGAAACCTTTGTTACTTACAGTAGGTTATCTTTCTAATACAAGGTAATAATCATATTCGAACTTTAATTCAATTTCTATAACTATAACAATCTTATTTCGAGTGGAAATCTTACTTGAAATTGTTTTCGTGTCATGATTCTGCTTCAAGAACTTTCAAGCCATCCAAGGATCCTTTGAAGCTAGATCTATTTTTCTCATTTCCAGTAGTTTTATCCAAGGAACTTGAGGTAGTAATGATGTTCATAATATCATTCGATTCATACATATAAAGCTATCTTATTCGAAGGTTTAAACTTGTAATCACTAGAACATAGTTTAGTTAATTCTAAACTTGTTCGCAAATAAAAGTTAATCCTTCTAACTTGACTTTTAAAATCAACTAAACACATGTTCTATATCTATATGATATTCTAACTTAATGATTTAAAACCTGGAAACACGAAAAACACCGTAAAACCGGATTTACGCCGTCGTAGTAACACCGCAGGCTGTTTTGGGTTAGTTAATTAAAAACTATGATAAACTTTGATTTAAAAATTGTTATTCTGGGAAAATGATTTTTATTATGAACATGAAACTATATCCAAAAATTATGGTTAAACTCAAAGTGGAAGTATGTTTCCTAAAATGGTCATCTAGACGTCGTTCTTTCGACTGAAATGACTACCTTTACAAAAATGACTTGTAACTTATTTTTCCGACTATAAACCTATACTTTTTCTGTTTAGATTCATAAAATAGAGTTCAATATGAAACCACAGCAATTTGATTCACTCAAAACGGATTTAAAATGAAGAAGTTATGGGTAAAACAAGATTGGATAATTTTTCTCATTTTAGCTACGTGAAAATTGGTAACAAATCTATTCCAACCATAACTTAATCAACTTGTATTGTATGTTATGTAATCTTGAGATACCATAGACACGTATACAATGTTTCGACCTATCATGTCGACACATCTATATATATTTCGGAACAACCATAGACACTCTATATGTGAATGTTGGAGTTAGCTATACAGGGTTGAGGTTGATTCCAAAATATATATAGTTTGAGTTGTGATCAATACTGAGATACGTATACACTGGGTCGTGGATTGATTCAAGATAATATTTATCGATTTATTTCTGTACATCTAACTGTGGACAACTAGTTGTAGGTTACTAACGAGGACAGCTGACTTAATAAACTTAAAACATCAAAATATATTAAAAGTGTTGTAAATATATTTTGAACATACTTTGATATATATGTATATATTGTTATAGGTTCGTGAATCAACCAGTGGCCAAGTCTTACTTCCCGACGAAGTAAGAATATGTGAAAGTGAGTTATAGTCCCACTTTTAAAATCTAATATTTTTGGGATGAGAATACATGCAGGTTTTACAAATGATTTACAAAATAGACACAAGTACGTGAAACTACATTCTATGGTTGAATTATCGAAATCGAATATGCCCCTTTTTATTAAGTCTGGTAATCTAAGAATTAGGGAACAGACACCCTAATTGACGCGAATCCTAAAGATAGATCTATTGGGCCTAATAAACCCCATCCAAAGTACCGGATGCTTTAGTACTTCGAAATTTATATCATATCCGAAGGGTGTCCCGGAATGATGGGGATATTCTTATATATATGCATCTTGTTAATGTCGGTTACCAGGTGTTCACCATATGAATGATTTTTATCTCTATGTATGGGATGTGTATTGAAATATGAAATCTTGTGGTCTATTGTTACGATTTGATATATATAGGTTAAACCTAAAACTCACCAACATTTTTGTTGACGTTTAAAGCATGTTTATTCTCAGGTGAATACTAAGAGCTTCCGCTGTTGCATACTAAAATAAGGACAAGATTTGGAGTCCATGTTTGTATGATATTGTGTAAAAACTGCATTCAAAAAAACTGATTTCGATGTAACATATTTGTATTGTAAACCATTATGTAATGGTCGTGTGTAAACAGGATATTTTAGATTATCACTATTTGATAATCTACGTAAAGCTTTTTAAACCTTTATTTATGAAATAAAGGTTATGGTTTGTTTTAAAAATAAATGCAGTCTTTGAAAAACGTCTCATATAGAGGTCAAAACCTCGCAACGAAATCAATTAATATGGAACGTTTTTAATCAATAAGAACGGGACATTTCACATGTCTCCGGGTAGGTCTCTTAAAATATTGGGTTGTCTATCCATTTTGTGTTTTTATACTGTAAAATAGACAAGAGTTAGATTCATAAAAAAAAATACTTATTAATCAAGCAATTTTTACATATATCATAAAGCATAAGCACACTATATTACATATATTACACCACACGAATACAACTATCTTATTCAGACTCGCTTGTTTCTTATTCTTCGGTTTTGGTTCGTTTTGCCAAGTTTCTAGGGATATATGATGTTCCCCTAATACGAGCCGTCGTTTTCCACATTGATTTAGAAAAACCTCGTGGTTTAGAGGTTCCCGGGTCATTGTTACAACTTAAGGACTTCGGGGGTTGACGATACATATAAAGTTCATCGGGGTTGGAATTAGATTTCTCTATTTTTATGCCCTTTCCCTTATTATTTTCTTTTGCCTTTTTAAATTCAGTTGGGGTAATTTCTATAACATCATCGGAATTCTCGTCGGAATCCAATTCATCAGAGAATTGGTAATCCTCCCAATATTTTGCTTCCTTGGCGGAAACACCATTGACCATAATTAACCTTGGTCGGTTGGTTGAGGATTTTCTTTTACTTAACCGTTTTATTATTTTCCCCACCGGTTCTATTTCTTCATCCGGTTCCGATTCTTCTTCCGGTTCCGATTCTTCTTCCGATTCCGACTCTTCTTCCGGTTCCTCTTCAGGAACTTGTGAATCAGTCCACGAATCATTCCAATTTACATTTGACTCTTCATTATTATTAGGTGAGTCAATGGGACTTGTTCTAGAGGTAGACATCTATCACATAATATCAAACGCGTTAAGAGATTAATATATCACATAATATTCACATGTTAAAAATATATAGTTTCCAACAAAATTTGTTAAGCAATCATTTTTCAAGTAAACACGGTCGAAGTCCAGACTCACTAATGCATCCTAACAAACTCGATAAGACACACTAATGCAAAATTCTAGTTCTCTAAGACCAACGCTCGGATACCAACTGAAATGTCCCGTTCTTATTGATTAAAAACGTTCCATATTAATTGATTTCGTTGCGAGGTTTTGACCTCTATATGAGACTTTTTTCAAAGACTGCATTCATTTTTAAAACAAACCATAACCTTTATTTCATAGATAAAGGTTTTAAAAAGCTTTACGTAGATTATCAAATAATGATAATCTAAAATATCCTGTTTACACACGACCATTACATAATGGTTTACAATACAAATATGTTACAACAAAATAAGTTTCTTGAATGTAGTTTTTACACAATATCATACAAGCATGGACTCCAAATCTCGTCCTTATTTAAGTATGCGACGGCGGAAGCTCTTAAAAATCACCTGAGAATAAACATGCTTAAAACGTCAACAAAAATGTTGGTGAGTTATAGGTTTAACCTATATATATCAAATCATAATAATAGACCACAAGATTTCATATTTCAATACACATCCCATACATAGAGATAAAAATCATTCATATGGTGAACACCTGGTAACCGACATTAACAAGATGCATATATAATAATATCCCCATCATTCCGGGACACCCTTCGGATATGATATAAATTTCGAAGTACTAAAGCATCCGGTACTTTGGATGGGGTTTGTTAGGCCCAATAGATCTATCTTTAGGATTCGCGTCAATTAGGGTGTCTGTTCCCTAATTCTTAGATTACCAGACTTAATAAAAAGGGGCATATTCGATTTCGATAATTCAACCATAGAATGTAGTTTCACGTACTTGTGTCTATTTTGTAAATCATTTATAAAACCTGCATGTATTCTCATCCCAAAAATATTAGATTTTAAAAGTGGGACTATAACTCACTTTCACAGATTTTTACTTCGTCGGGAAGTAAGACTTGGCCACTGGTTGATTCACGAACCTATAACAATATATACATATATATCAAAGTATGTTCAAAATATATTTAGAACACTTTTAATATATTTTGATGTTTTAAGTTTATTAAGTCAGCTGTCCTCGTTAGTAACCTACAACTAGTTGTCCACAGTTAGATGTATAGAAATAAATCGATAAATATTATCTTGAATCAATCCACGACCCAGTGTATACGTATCTCAGTATTGATCACAACTCAAACTATATATATTTTGGAATCAACCTCAACCCTGTATAGCTAACTCCAACATTCACATATAGAGTGTCTATGGTTGTTCCGAAATATATATAGATGTGTCGACATGATAGGTTGAAACATTGTATACGTGTCTATGGTATCTCAAGATTACATAATATATAATACAAGTTGATTAAGTTATGGTTGGAATAGATTTGTTACCAATTTTCACGTAGCTAAAATGAGAAAAATTATCCAATCTTGTTTTACCCATAACTTCTTCATTTTAAATCCGTTTTGAGTGAATCAAATTGCTATGGTTTCATATTGAACTCTATTTTATGAATCTAAACAGAAAAAGTATAGGTTTATAGTCGGAAAAATAAGTTACAAGTCATTTTTGTAAAGGTAGTCATTTCAGTCGAAAGAACGACGTCTAGATGACCATTTTAGAAAACATACTTCCACTTTGAGTTTAACCATAATTTTTGGATATAGTTTCATGTTCATAATAAAAATCATTTTCTCAGAATAACAACTTTTAAATCAAAATATATCATAGTTTTTAATTAACTAACCCAAAACAGCCCGCGGTGTTACTACGACAGCGTAAATTCGGTTTTACGGTGTTTTTCGTGTTTCTAGGTTTTAAATCATTAAGTTAGCATATCATATAGATATAGAACATGTGTTTATTTGATTTTAAAAGTCAAGTTAGAAGGATTAACTTTTGTTTGCGAACAAGTTTAGAATTAACTAAACTATGTTCTAGTGATTACAAGTTTAAACCTTCGAATAAGATAGCTTTATATGTATGAATCGAATGATGTTATGAACATCATTACTACCTTAAGTTCCTTGGATAAACCTACTGGAAAAGAGAAAAATGGATCTAGCTTCAACGGATCCTTGGATGGCTCAAAGTTCTTGAAGCAGAATCATGACACGAAAACAAGTTCAAGTAAGATCATCACTTGAAATAAGATTGTTATAGTTATAGAAATTGAACCAAAGTTTGAATATGATTATTACCTTGTATTAGAATGATAACCTACTGTAAGAAACAAAGATTTCTTGAGGTTGGATGATCACCTTACAAGATTGGAAGTGAGCTAGCAAACTTGAAAGTATTCTTGATTTTATGTAACTAGAACTTGTAGAATATATGAAGAACACTTAGAACTTGAAGATAGAACTTGAGAGAGATCAATTAGATGAAGAAAATTGATGAATGAAAGTGTTTGTAGGTGTTTTTGGTTGTTGGTGTATGGATTAGATATAAAGGATATGTAATTTTGTTTTCATGTAAATAAGTCATGAATGATTACTCATATTTTTGTAATTTTATGAGATATTTCATGCTAGTTGCCAAATGATGGTTCCCACATGTGTTAGGTGACTCACATGGGATGCTAAGAGCTGATCATTGGAGTGTATATACCAATAGTACATACATCTAAAAGCTGTGTATTGTACGAGTACGAATACGGGTGTATACGAGTAGAATTGTTGATGAAACTGAACGAGGATGTAATTGTAAGCATTTTTGTTAAGTAGAACTATTTTGATAAGTGTATTGAATTCTTTCAAAAGTGTATAAATACATATTAAAACACTACATGTATATACATTTTAACTGAGTCGTTAAGTCATCGTTAGTCGTTACATGTAAGTGTTGTTTTGAAACCTTTAGGTTAACGATCTTGTTAAATGTTGTTAACCCAATGTTTATAATATCAAATGAGATTTTAAATTATTATATTATCATGATATTATCATGTATGAATATCTCTTAATATGATATATATACATTAAATGTCTTTACAACAATAATCGTTACATATATGTCTCGTTTAAAAATCATTAAGTTAGTAGTCTTGTTTTTACATATGTAGTTCATTGTTAATATACTTAATGATATGTTTACTTATCATAGTATCATGTTAACTATATATATATATATCCATATATATTTCATCATATAGTTTTTACAAGTTTTAACGTTCGTGAATCACCGGTCAACTTGGGTGGTCAATTGTCTATATGAAACATATTTCAATTAATCAAGTCTTAACAAGTTTGATTGCTTAACATGTTGGAAACATTTAATCATGTAAATATCAATCTCAATTAATATATATAAACATGGAAAAGTTCGGGTCACTACAATTTGCACCCGTAATGAGGTTTGCAAGTCCTTATTACGCCTACACGCCGTATCAACTTGTTAGTACAACGACCGCCTCGCTTGATGTCATAAACAAAGACAAACAAATTCCACGCAACAACAACACACGCGAGAATTATTATCACAATACAATAATATATTAATAATATCCGCATTACTAATATAAACGTTAGTCCACTTACAAACAAGGCACTAACTATAACCCATTCCGACCCGTAATCCTACAAGTCCCGCAACAAATAAGCACACACAAAAGTCTAAGTCGAGGCCCCTATCTCAAGTCACCTAAATCCCTTAGACCATGCTCTGATACCACTTGTAACAACCCAACCCGTTAACCGACCAAAAACGCAGCATAAAAAAAAATTAAAACTGAGCTGTCCAGATGGGGTGCGCGGCGCGCACAGGGCCTGACAGCCCGCTGTCCACTTTTTCCAATTTTAGCAAAAAGATCTCTTGCTTCCCGACACTTTTAGACCAAACGCTCTTCACAACAATTTATATTAGTTAAAACTAATACGTTTCAATAATAAAATGAGTTTTACGAGATCGGGCCCACATCGGCCGTTTTACAACTTTCGTACAAACTACAAGTTTTCGACCACATGATTTTTAGCACAAAATAAAGACCGAGCATGGCGATTGGGGATACGCTACCCAATCCTAATCAATCCAAAAGCAAGATCTTCTAAAGCAACTATGCGAGTCCACTAGTTCCCACGCTTACCCGAGCCACCGTCTCCAAGCAAATCTATAAAAATGTAAACAACGAGAGGGTAAGCTAACGCTTAGTGAGTGAGAATATACTACATACATATATATGCATAAAATGGACACGCCACACAATATCAAATAACACATACCGGATCATCCGAGCATATAGCAAGCAAAACTAAGCTTACCGTACAATTGCGATACCACTAGCTACAACACCAATTTGTTCGCCAACCCAAAATCCACCAACAATAACAATAAACCCGATTACTAGCATCAACAAACTCACTTCAAGAGTTTTAAATGGGTTTCTCTACAAATCAAGTTCAAACCCTAACTTTGAATATCAAATCAAATAATGAAATTCGGAGTTAGAACTTACCACAACAACCAAAACGTAGCTAGGAACGAGGTTAACAACTTTAAAACCCGAGACTTTGATCAATTCAAGCTCCTTCCTCTCCAAAACCCCAATTCTCTCACTAGAATTCTCCCTCTCTCTCTAAGATACTTGAGAGTGATGAATGGATGTGAAAATGATCCAAAAGTGGATCCAAACCAGCTGATAAGGCCTGAGATCCGGCCTCAAATGAAAAGACCAAAAAGCCCCTCATTAAACTTAAAATAGAAAAAGACAGAATTCTGTCGCTGGGCATGTACGCGACGCGCACACCTTATGGTGCGCGGCGCGCACCCATGTCTGGGCAGATTCTGACCTTTTAACTTTTACACTATGCTTCACCCACTAAACGTACATCATTATAACTCTATGTACCATAAATATTTGGGTGTTACAACCGACCTTAACAGGATGCATATAGAATATCCCCATCATTCCGGGACTCTCATCGGATATGATAAATCGAAGTACTAAAGCATCTGTAACTCGGATGAGGCTTGTTGGGCTAAATAGATCTATCTTTAGGATTCGTGTCAATTGATGGCAATTATAATAAACACCAATTCTTAGGCTACCAAGCTAAAAAGGGGTATATTCGGTTCGATAATTCAGCATAGAATGTAATTTTGATCACTTGTGTCTATTTTGTAAAACATTTATAAAACTGCATGTATTCTCATCCCAAAAATAATAGATTTTAAAAGAAGGACTATAACTCACTTTCACAGATTATTACTTCGTCGAAAAATAACACTTGGCCACTGGTCAATTCACGAACCTATAATAAATATATACATATATATCAAAGTATGATCGAAATATATTCACAATATGTTTTATTATGTTTTAATGATTTAAGTTTATTAAATTAACAGTCCAACGTTCGTAGTCCACAATTAGTTGTCCATGGTTAGTAGTACAGAAATAAATCAATATATATTATCTCGAATCAATCCACGACCCTGTGTATACAAGTCGCAGACTCGATCACAACTCAAAGTATATATATTATTTTGGAATCAACCTTAACCCTGTATAGCTAACTCGAACATTATCGCATATAGAGTGTCTATGGTTGTTCCAAATTTATCATAGTTTTTAATTATCTAACCCAAAACAGCCCCCGGTTTCACTACGACGGCGTATGTCCGGTTTTACGGTGTTCTTCGTGTTTCCAGGTTTTAAACCATTAAGTTAGCATATCATATAAATATAGAACATGTGTTTAGTTGATTTTAAAAGTCAAGTTAGAAGGATTAACTTTGTTTGCGAACAAGTTTAGAATTAACTAAACTATGTTCTAGTTATTACAAGTTTAAATCTTCGAATAAGATAGTTATATATATATGAATCGAATGATGTTATGAACATAATTACTACCTCAAGTTTAGTGGGTAAACCTACTAGAAGTGACAAGAAATGATTTAGCGTCAAAGGATCTTGGATGGCTTGAAAGTTCTTGAAGTAGAATCATGACACGAAAACAAATTCAAGTAAGATTTCTACTCGAATTAAGATTGTTATAGTTATAGAAATTGAATCAAAGTTTGAATATGAGTATTACCTTGAATTAGAATGATACCCTACTATAAATAACAGAGGTGTCTTCATCTCAGATGATTACTTAGAATGGATTAGAAAGCTTGGAAGTAGACTTGCAAACTTGAAAGTGTTCTTGAAGTTTACTTGATTAGTTGTTTTGAAAGTTGATCTAGGTTAGGATTTATGAACTAGATTGAGCTAGATTTTGTTGAAAATGATGAAGAACACTTAGAACACCAAGAGAGAACTTGAGAGAGATAAGTTTGATGCATGAAAGTTGAATAATGAAAGTGTTATGGTTGGTGAAGAAAAACGTGATTCTACTCTTGAATATAAGGTTCCATTAGTTTGTATTTTTGTTAGATATTTCATGCTAGTTGCCAAATGATGGTTCCCACATGTCTTGGTGACTCACAAGGGCTGCTAAGAGCTGATCATTAGAGTGTATATACCAATAGTAAATACATTTATAAGCTGTGTATTGTACGAGTACGAATACGAGTGTATACAAGTAGAATTGTTGATGAAAATGAGTGAGAATGCAATTGTAAGCATTTTTGTTAAATAGAAGTACTTTGATATGTGTCTTGAAATCTTTCAAAAGTGTACTAATACATCTTAATATACTACATGTATATACATTTTAACTGAGTCGTTAAATCATCGTTAGTCGTTACATGTAAATGTTGTTTTGAAACCTTTAAGTTAACGATCTCATTTAATGTTGTTAACCCATTGTTTATTATATCTAATGAGATATTAAATTATTACATTATCATGATATTATGATGTATGAATATATCTTAATATGATATATATACATTAAAATGTCGTTACAACGATAATCGTTACATATATGCCTCGTTTTGCAATTCTTAAGTTAGTAGTCTTGTTTTTCATATGTAGTTCATTGTTAACATACTTAATGATATATATAATTATCATCTTATCATGTTAAATATAGTGTAACAATATCTTAATATGATACATATGTATTTAGTATGACGTTGTTATAACGATAATTGTTATATATATCGTTTCGAGTTTCTTAACTTAGTAGTCTCATTTTATGCATGTAACTCTTTGTTAATATACTTTTTGAGATATTTACTTACCATAATATCATGTTAACTATATATATATATATATATATATATATATATATATATATATATATATTATCATATAGTTTTTACAAGTTTTAACGTTCGTGAATTGCCGGTCAACTTGGGTGGTCAATTGACTACATGAAACCTATTTCAAATAATCAAGTTTTAAAAAGTTTGATTGGTTAACATGTTGGAAACGTTTAATCATGCAAATATAATTTTCATTTAATATATAATCATGGAAAAGTTCGGGTCACTACAGAGTCTCTCACTGGGTTCAGATTTAAATGTTTCTTAGACGCATACAATGGCTATCACTAAATCTCCATGGCGCTGGAAGACGAAGAAAAGACAGCGTTTCATACGGACCATGACATATGCTGTTACACAAAATTCTGTTTGGACTTAAAAATGCTGGTGCCACTTATCAGGGCATGATCGACACAACTTTCGCTAAACAGATTGGTCACAGCCTGGAAGCATATGTCGACGACCTGGTCATAAAAAGTAACATTGAGGAACAGCTACTAACAGACATCCTCAAAACTTTTGATACCCTGCGCAGCGTTAACATGAAGCTTAAACCATTAAAGTGCAGTTTTTGGGAAGAAGGATCGTTCTTGGGGCGCGTGATTACCACTCGGGGAATCAAGGCTAACCCGAAAAATATCGAAGCTATTGAACGCATGCCGTCTCCAAAAACCAAAAATCAGGTTCAAAGTCTCAATGGAAAATTGGCAGCATTAACTAGATACTTGTTAAGAACTGCTGAGCGATCTCTCCCTTTCTTCAGCACATTAAAGAATTGCGCGAAAAAGTCTGATTTCAACTGGACAGAGGAGGCCGAAAAGGCATTCCAAGAAATGAAAGCGCTACTTAAAAACCTCCCCACTCTAACCGCGTCAATGGTTGGATAAACCCTTATCTGGTATTTAACAATTGCTCGAGAAGCTGTTAGTTCGGTCTTGATTGCTGAAAGGGATGGGGTGCAGGCGCCTATATACTTCGTTATTGAAGCGTTGACCGGAAGTGAGCTGAACTATCGCCTAATTGAAAAGTTCGTATACGCACTCGTGATTACTATGTGATGCCTGCAGTGATACTTTAAAGCTCACCCCATAGTGGTATGACAGATCAACCTATCCGACAAATCTTGTATAAACCAGAAACGTCAGGACGGTTAACGAAGTGGGCAATCGAGTTGGGAGAACACGAGATTAATTTCTGCGCCAAAAGCACAGTAAAAGGGCAGATATTAGCGGACTACTTAGCAGAAACCACTTCTGATATGCCTATTACGCCTGACTTGGAGGATGTTACAATACCAACAACAGAATTTTGGGAGTTTTATACCGATGGCGCGAGTGGTCCAGAAGGAGCAGGCACAGGTTTATTGCTCACCGGCCCCAATAAGGAAGAACACACTTACGCGCTACAATTTAATTTAAAAGCGACAAACAATGAAGCAGAATATGAAGCCCTGCTAGCAGGAGTAAGGCTAGCCAAAGAAATCGGAGTCAAGAAACTCCAGGCGTACATTGATTCCCAGTTAGTTGCTAACTAGATTAACGGCACTTTTGACGCTCATGACGACGGAATGTAGGCGTACCTAGCCTTGGCGCGGTCCCTGATCAGCGAGTTTGACAATTTTCAAATAAGCCAGATACCACGAAGTCAGAATAAACAAGCAGATGTGTTAAGCAAACTGGCGGCGCTGACATTTAATCATCTTGAAAAGAAAGGGTTGAGCAAGTCTTTAAGAAATCCATCGAGCCTAGTCAACTAGCTGTTGTCGTAGAAGAAGTTAAGCATTGCTGGATGATAACTCCTAAATTATACAGTTTTTTGATAATATTTTAAGGAGTTATCTTAGTATTTTTAAGACATTTTAAACCTAAAACACACTAAAATGCGTAAAATAGGGAAAAAGGTAATTCTAATGATTTTATCAAAGTTATGTATCAAACAGGATCAAAAACAAGGAAAATTGCAAGAAAGGCTATGAAGCCGCCGGCCAGGGTTCAAGGAAGCCGCTGGCTTGGAGTGAATATACCAGAATGTTCTAGAATTGCTCGCAGAATTGGATGGACTTGTTATCCAAGCAAAATACAGCTAAAGCCGCCGGCTTCAAACTAAAGCCGTCAGCTTCAAACGAAATCCGCCGGCCTTAGTGACACGGTTTCTCGACTTGTCGACCAAGTTCAAGTAAAAATGGAAACAAAATCAGAAAGATTGCCGGATCAGTGAAGCCGTCGACCTGCTATCAAAGCCGCCGGGTTAATTATGATGGTTACTCGTTTTGTGCTTGCAGATCAAGGTTAACTTGTAAAAGGAGTCACCAACCCAAGGAAGTCGTCGGCTTCACCCTGAAGCCACTGGCTTGGCCACCGTTACTAAAAAGTATAAATAGAGGCCTCATGTTTCAGTTTTCAATGAACAATACAACACTTTCAATTTAGTTCTGTTTTTCTTTCAGGGTTTTCTCTAAAACTCTTAGATTAGATTTATTTTCCATTGTAATCAAGAATTATTCAAGTTATTTATTCAAGTTCTTTTCATCTACCTTTTGAGGTATTATTCTATCTTTATCTTATTGTTTATTATGTTTTATTTACTTTAATCGTTTATGTTCGTCTTCCACTATGAACTAAACGTTCGTAGTGGTTACGTGGACGAAAACTAAACTTCGTCTGGAAATCAGATGAAGCTGCCGGCTTCACCAGTCCAAGCCGCCGGCTTGGCTGGAACAAAGCCGCCAGCTTTGAGCTTCAATCTGTACAGTTTCTGGTTCTTTTCCAGATCTGTATGGTCGAGTTTCTGTGATGATATTTGAACTGTTTTGAATCTGTTATGCTTTAATATACTTGTTTGCAATGCTTAATTATGATAGTTAAACTATTATTCGATTCATGCTACTTGTTTAGATCTAGTCCATCAAACTTGTTAAATTGAATTGCATGCAACTAGGTTAAAACAACATAATAATGATAAAATTGTTTAATTGGAATTACGCTTATATAATAGAGTTTGATATTGTTAGGCTTAATCGAAGATCCTTTGTATAGATTTGTTTAATTAATGATTGCATGAGAACTTAGTAGTAATTGACTTTCAGCTAGTAACTTGAGTTGATCTACTTGGTGTTTAATAGCTTATATAATTTGTCAGTCTATTTACATGTTGATCCTCATCACAAGATTAATATGTATCATGTAACTGAATTAAATATGAAAAATTGAGATGTTAGTCATGCACATCACGTGTCTAGCATATGCTTTAAGTCCTACCTATTGAATGATATGCAACACTTAGCTTAGCCTATTAAGGGATAATAGTTAGTCTATGATTATTATTCTGCTTTGTGTTAATATAAGTCATTAAACTTGTTTAATATGATTCACGTATGAGTTATTCGTTCATGTAACTGCTTTTATTTATAATTATTTATTTTGAATCTTCAATTTCTTATTTTATTTTATTATTTTGTTTATCTTTAAAGCATCTCTTTCCTAAGAGATAATAATCTATCCCATAAAAACACATAAAAATCTATCTTTAATTCTTTAATAAGAATTAAATAATAAAACAACTATTATCCGCATCTACGCTCTCTTGGGACAATAACTTAAAATACTACATCTGACCGGGTCTTGTTGCTTGTTAGGGTGTTAAAAGTAAAATTAAGGTTCTATAAAATTAAAAGTTGAAATAAAAGACAAAGCATTACCGCACACACTTTTGACACATCACTGGATGACCAACATAATCGAATTCCTAAAAACGGGATCGCTGCCCAAAGATGACAACGAAGCCAAAAAGACAAGAGTCAAAGCTCCGATGTACGAACTGCGCGATGACGTTCTATACAGAAAATCGTACCTCAGACCAAGCTTTCGCTGTGTTGGACCCAAGCAAGTCGAGAAGATCATAGATGAATTTCACGCGGGAGCCTGCGCTTTGCACTCTGGCTTCAGAACGGTGGTAAAAAAAATCAAAAGATTGGGTTACTACTGGCCAGGCATGTACAACGATTCAGCGGAAAGAATAAGGGTATGGCAAGAATGCCAACTACATGCGCTGATCAGCAAAGCTCCGCGCCACCCTATGATCCCCATAATGTCACCATGTACTTTCTGCAAATGGGCTATTGACATAGTAGGACTATTCCCTGCTGGATCAGGGAGCGCTGATTACTTGTTAGTAGCAATTGACTTTTTCACCAAATGGGTAGAGGCAAAACCGTTCAATAAAATCACAAGTAAGAAGGTGAGGGAATTTTTTTCTGGGAAAGCATTGTTTGCAGGTTTGGAATCCCAAATGAAATAGTAAGTGATAATGGGACGCAGTTTGAGGGAGAACCTTTTCGTAGTTGGTGTCAAGGGTTGAACATAAAACAAAGCTTCAAGTCTGTTACGCATCCTCAAGCCACTGGACAATGTAAAGTTACCAACAGAGCAATCAAGGTAAGGCTAGTAAAACAACGGAGAGGATGGGTGGATCAGCTTCCTAAAGTCCTTTGGGCGCATCGCATGACACCAAAAAATAGTACTGGAGAAATACCATTCAGTCTGGTATATGGGTCAGAAGCGGTCTTGCCTGCGGAGATAGCCGTCCCCATAGAGCGAATGTTGTCATTCAATCAGAACCAGAACTCTGAGGATCTGTGCACCAACCTTGATTTACTAGAGGAGCGCAGACAAATGGCGTTCGCGCGCGAGGCTATCAACAAGCAGCGAATCGCAAGTATTATGATAAGAAAGTTAGACTCATTACGTACGCGGTTGGTGACCTTGTTTGGCGTGACAATTATGCAAGCAGAATCGAAGATACTGGGAAATTGGGACCCAATTGGGAGGGTCCCTACTGAGTCATTGGAATTAGCAAAACTGGAACCTACAAACTGGCAGAGCTTAATGGTAAGGTGATTAAACGCACTTGTCATGCTACCGCGCTGAAACGATGTTATATGTAATAAAGAAAGTAGGGGAGCTGACCATTCTGCTAGTTTGTTTCAATTTACATGTAGTGATACTGTTATTACGCGCAAAGATAGGTTACTAGTTAATTTCACTATTGAACAATGTCTTTACAATTGTACTTTTCATACATCAAGTAATTTCTAGTCTATAATTTCATGTGTCTGCTTTAAGGGGAATAGCTACTTGACTTAAACTGTCCGCGCATGGAAAGATGCCTGCACTGGTCCCGCCTACGTAAGGGATGTCTTCTCTAACTCTCGCGCGCCAGAAGCCTGTTTGGCGACAGGCTAGGTTTAATAACCGGAGGGAGACGAACATTGGTTTGTCCTTGCCTCACCCGCGTAGAATCAGAGATCTGTAAGTCATGACTATAAACGATAGGGTTGGTCGCCCTTGACCTCAATCCTAAGTGTTGGCGCACTTAGAAGACTCATGAACACGTGCGGCGAAGTGTTGTGTTAATATGTATATTGTGTGCACGACGATATGCATAGAAGCCAACGCCTATATGCCTCGAGTATAAAAATCGGATACTTTAACAAGTCCATAACACAAAACGTGAAAAACGCATTAGCGCAACATCGTGCAACGGGCAAAACAACCGGCATAGCTTCACAAGCACTAAATGATATCTATAAAATGAAAGATGTTAAAAAGGCTTATAATCATCATACTTTAATTAATTACATTAAAAGAGCGAAGCTACATATACAATTAAAGAACCGAAATCTTTAAAATCTATACATGCGCAAATTACAATTCTGCGTTTATCAAATCATGCACAGTCATTCTCGGATCGCGTGAATACCTCTTTAGATGAATAATTTCAATATTCTCTAAAGATTTAGCCACCTCCTTGGTAATCACTTCGGCGTCAGGAGTAAGGCAAGCCTCGATGGCAGCAGGTGGAGGGTCAGGAACAAATATGTGTTTCTTGATGAAGTTCCAAAATCGAACGCGCTCTCGATCCTGGACAGCCTTTACTAGCGAGTTATAAGCAAAGTTGACTGCCTCACAATTAAGCGCAATATTGATGATGTGAGGAAGTCCGGCATTTAAACTCCTAAACTCGCGCTCTGACTTTCCCGTGTCTTGGACGAGAGCGTAAATGCGGTCCATTCATTCGCTCATGTCAGCCTCAGTTTGCGTCTTCTCCGAAAGATAAATCCCTAACTTGAGCTGCAAATCATCTCTTTCAGAAATAGACTTTTCCATCACTTCGTGAAGGCGCTAATATTCCCTCGCAGCACCTGCACCTCATCCGCTATATCTATGCCCACATTATCACCTGAATCTCCACTGGTTTGGTGATCGCCCTGGGGTAGTATCGGCAGAATTTGATGGGGCTGCCTCGTCATCATCATCATCTGAAAATGACAAAACATATTAAATAAGTAAACCACAATAAGGAAACCAAACGCGCAATCAAAATTTTACTAGGTATTCCGCGCTTTGGAGACGATGGGGGATTATAAATAAAATGAGGAATGAATCGCGCAAACATGTCATTGAATTGCTTGGATGCCAATTTTTGCGTACCAACGTAAAAAGGGTGACGATTAGATGACCCCGCTTCAGCAGATTCGTGCGTACGTAAAGAACTGCGGGGTACACCTGATGAGAGAGTGCGCCAGAAGTACTGCGCACCGGAGCATAAGAGGAAGCTACGTATACCAACCTCTCTGTCTTGAGATACGTCGCAAGCAGTATCTCTGAAAAGAAGAAAACATAAGACGTAACGATGTGTCAGCACATGTCACGCAATGTACAAACCAATTTTAGGAAATTCACTAACCTTTAAGGTGTTGCGTAAAGCAAGGACGAAAACCAGGGCGAGGCCAATATTTAGAGATCCCACCAGCGTACAAGGCAATGTTTTGATACATATGCATGTACAAAGATTAACCCACGCACTTATCTAACAAATCGCGCTCCACTGAACTCAATCGAGGTGCATGGTTTAGAAAAGCGTTGAAACCGTATTGCCATTGACTTATGTTGGCGTAAGAGGAAGGAATAAAGGTGTTATCGACAAAAAAGAAATTCTCTTTCCAGTTGGGCGGAATTCTCCACTTGATCTCACGCGTGAACTCCTGATTATCCTTAAAGCAGTACTAGCCCTGGTCGAGTCTCTCGTTGCTAAAAATATTCTTAAAAAGATTGATCGTAGGCGTGAAATCATGCTCGCGATACAACATCTGAAACAGCGAGACTCTACATGCACTTTTTAGGTCCAACTGTCGCACACCGATGTTAAAATGGGATATCACGAGCATGAAAAAATTGGTAGGAGGAGTGCGTATATTACCTCATGCCATCACCAAATCATAAATCTCAACCTTACCATGTGGGGGGCGATTGGCGCGCTCGCGAAAACTTGGAAAGGATGGATTAAATTCTTTAATAGGAGGGTACCACTTAACCAGTTTATCTATATACTCCTGACTTACATCGGACATGATGGACCCTACATTAGAAAAATCGCTGCTCACGCTACTTGCAGCCATTATATGGTGAGTGTGTGAGAAGAAAGAAGATAGAAGTAAAAGTGAATATAAGAAGAGTAGGGTTATTTATAGGGTAGGAAAAGGAGGAAAGAGAAAACTGAACGAATCTGAACCGTATACGTGTTAGATTGGATCTGACAGCGAAAATATAGAATTCAATGAGCTGACTGTGAAAGCGACAGTTACGAAATCCAAAAATTATTGCATCGGAACTGTCACATCACAATTCAGTACGAAATGATAATATTTCTACGCCATGCGCGAATGTACTGCGCATACCATAGAACTTGGGGGGGGGGGGGGGGGGACTTAATGACGCGCATAAAATACGCTAACATATCGCGCAAGCTTATGATCGCATAGCCTCGCTCGACCATCCAAAAAAGGCCAGTTTCGTGCAATATATGGCGCAATTCAGCTAATGACATCGCGCGTCGAGCATTTGCGCCATCAGGAGAATATCCGAAATGATTGCGGCGGTTGAATAAGACAAAAGACAATATAAGACACTAAGTACGGAATCTCAGTGATCGTACGGGTGGCAGGACGTGGAAAAATAGCACGATATTGAGGGGACCACGTGAGTGCATGATCCGTGCCACAGAAGAGTACTATTCTGTACCATTCTGTCCCCTCCCCCTTTCTTGTCGCCTACGTGGTAAAGAAAGGGAATACCACTCTTACCTATGAATACTCACGTCCAACTTCACAAACATGGAATAAAAAAGGGAGAGGTAGAGAAAATCATCACTTGCATGAGTGCTCTATCTGCGCAATCATAAATACGGTTCTTAGGTAACGTTGTTTGAACATCAAATTCAAACACCGTCTTCGAGCCATCAATTCCGATTAACCCGAACGATGGTGAGTCTTGTTTAACCACCCTTTCTAAGATCATCATCTCGTATGAGGGTTATTCACGGTACTATGGATAGGAGAGTTAAACTTAAGGAACCCTTGGATCCCCCCCTCTATTGTTGATCTTGCAAGAACCGAACCCCTTGAATTAACTTATGTTTGATTAACAGTCGACCGCGGGTTGACCGCACGCGGTCCAGTCCAAAATTCCTATCCGTTGTATAGCCGTTAGAATCAGTTTTGGAATTTAATTTTTGGACTCTTTTCTTCATTTAACACCTGCAAAAGATAACCAACATCCTATATAAGTACTATATGCATTACGTGTTCATTTACCTTGGATGTATTGCCTTGATAGTGACTTGTCATGCTTAAAGTGGAAAGTCTAACATTCTTGGATACAAGTTATGATTATCATTTGAGGCAATCTCAGTTTTGTCATAACCTTTTATTTGTAATTAACACATTTGCTATTCCCTATTGGTTGGTTAATATTTCATTGATGACAACAACCCACTTTAATCAAAAAGCAAACTAGTATGCAAATTTAAACTTGTTTGTGAATTAATTATGTTTGTTCATGGTGTCTTAACAATTTGAGAAAGTAATATCAATTAAGCATGTTATAAGACATCAAGTAAACCAAGTCTAAATCATTCATAAACTAGAATTTAGACTTAAGAAAACATATGTGTGTTAATGATTCAATATCTTTTAAGATTACTAGATTATGACATGTTAAGCATTATCCAAGTTTCATAAGCATATATTGAAGTAGTCCAAATACAAGTTGATGGAATTCCAATTGTAACTCATAGCAAGACAAGGTTCATACATAACATATTAAGTAACTACTTAGCAAGTTAGCATTTAACATATATTAATCGAGGATTAAACATATAGTGATAACATAGCATTGAACTAACGCTATGTAAGTTTACTTGCAAAGTGGCATTTGCAAGATTAATGTATAAGTATACATTAATGTTTAACACATGTACATGGAAGGACAATTCTTGGTTGAGACTTGATGACCATCCTAAGTATGTCTAGATACATTTCAGATGTACATGTTTTCCTATAACACTTATGTGTTATTCCTTAATTAAGGTTTAATCGTCATTAAGGTGTCATTAGGTGTGATTAACCAATATTACTATTCTAGTGACCAAAACTCCTTTGAGTATGAAGGAGGCAACTATTCTAAGCATGTTTAAATAGGTTTCATAAATTATGGATGCCTCGAAGTGGTCAAACTAAAATTGGTGGAAATTTGGACAGAAGATTTTAGGGTCGACCCACGGTTGACCGTGGGGTCGACTGTGCAGACATGGTTTCATAAACCAGGGTGCAAGGTTCCACGGTCAGACATGCAGTCAACTGTGGACCTAACTGTGAAGCTTATGTTCTCATTTTAAGCTTTGTTTAGTTTTGGTCTTTTGCTAGAGTGAGTGTAGATTAGTGAACTTGTATATTTATGTCAAGATGTCTACCATCTTTTCTAGTTATGTGCATATGTCATCATCAGAACACTTATTGTTATGAGTTAAGATTAGTATAGTCATTAAACATAATCCCGCATTAGCCCACATCCTCTCCCAACAATATATATTAAACTTTTATAGTGTATATCTTTTATAAGTTTTATTTGATACTATCGGAGATGATTTCTATTTATTAAAACGTGTTGTGAACTTAAAGCCCTCCTTAATTGGTCCGGTTCCAATTAAGTATGTCACTGGTATCTTTAAGCCAAGGGTGCTTGAAAATCTCCAAAGGACACCAAGGTTCAATCCTCACTACCTACACTTTGGGATCTTTCCTTTAAAAAAAAAAATGCCAAGGGTGATTCTGACTGTAGAATTACTTACCTTTCCCCGGCACCGCACCCTTATAGAGTACATGCGGCCTTCAATAAGGCTATCCAAATAAGACGGAGCCCCGTTTAATTACAGTTTTTCTTAACAACAATGTTTTAGTAAGTGGTTTTAGAAAACAAACGAACTATTAAATATACTTAACGTCTTTTTGTAGTAAGTTCTTTGGTCTAGACGGTGGAAGAGAATTGAGTGCAATGTCTTGAACTGATTAGTTATATATATATATATATATATATATATATATATATATATATATATATATATATATATATATACATATAGATATATATATATACATATATATATATATATATATATATATATATACACACACACACACACACAACTAAAAGACCTCCTTTACAATCAAGCTATTTGTCTCAACCGATATGGCCAGCCGGTTCTTTCCGTAATTATATAAATATAATTACTTCAATCTCCCCCTAGATGTTAAACAAGATAATTAACGCGTTTAAATAAGATTTTTGTCGTTTTAAGTTTGAGTAAACCGTTAACCACACAAACAACTGGAAAGGGTAATCGTGAATCAGAATTTTAGTTGATTAACGTTAAGCGTATAAAATAGTTTCCAATAGTTTTATTAAGTTTATAGTTCGTACTTTAAAAGATATATTAATGATTTTATTATTTAATAGATATATATATATATATATATATATATATATATATATATATATATATATATATATATATATAATATTCAATAATGAATACTACGGGATAGTTGTTTATAAATATTATGATAGCAATATATATATATATATATATATATATATATACTAATAATTATTATAGCAACACATATAACAATTATATAATTGTAAAGTCTAATTACCGTAATATAAAATAAACGTAGTAATAGAATAGCTTAAAAGTGATTAAAGATGATCCTTGCAATGCTTGCTATCACCGTCATTCACTTATGTATTATTCATAGAAAAATATTACATAAGATCCAGCTTAAACTCTTACTCTAAGAAGTATAGATAGCTTCTTAGGAGCTTACAAGACTCATACTAATTTATACTAAACTAGCCTAAGCTTGCAGAATTGTGTTATGAGAGAGAAGAATTGTGTTATGAGAGAGAAAGATGGGCTAAAAATCAAAACGAGAGAGCTCTGAGTTTTCCGAATGAATAAAATGGACGTCTAAAGGCCTCTATTTATAGTAAAGGTGGGTCGCCAGTTTTGATTCTAAGTCGCCAGTTGCTTAACCACGAGTCGCTAGTTTTCTTAACCGGGTTACCAGTTAACTAACCGGGTTTCCAGTTATGTTAAATGGGTCACCAGTTTTGGGAAAAGGGTCGCCAGTTTCCATTTATGGGTTGCCATTTTTGGAAACTGGGTCGCCAGTTTCATTTTTAAGTCGCCAATTTCTGATTTTGAGTCGTCAGTTTGAAGAAGTGAGTCTCCAGTTGTGTAACCAGGTCGCCAGTTTTAAGTAACTGGGTTACCAATTTTGAGTAACTTGGTCTCCAGTTGGATAACTGGGTCGCCATTTTTGGAGTTTGCACTCCGTGTTTGTCGTATACAGATTCCTGATTGTTTGTCGTTTAAGCACCGATATACATTCTAGCTTGAATTTTAGCAGAGGCTCTTTCATGATGTTCCTTATACTGATATTAGTCCCACACTATCCCCTTAATCATCTCTAGAGGTTCCTGGTGGTTGTATTTGAAGTTCTGTGAGATTAGGGTTTAGTGTGTATTTTTAGTGTATGTTTTTAGTGTGTGTAAGTCTTGAAACCTCTTAATCTTCGTTTATGAATTAGATTGGCTTCTAAGTTCTTGATAGATCTTCATATACATGTCTTGAATAAGTACTGGCATATCCGGTTAGTGATCTTGAGCTCTTGTGATGGTCTTCAAGTTCAGTTCTCTGAAATTAGGGTTAGAAAACCCTAATTTAGGCTCTTTTACAACATTTTTGCAAAGTAAGCTTTTAAAGTCTTGTTTATCAAACTTAGTGGATTAGTGCGTTTAATGAACTATTTTTCTTAAAAACATGTAGAATAAAAGTGGCTAACGTTAGTAAAACCATGACTTTTTATGCGATATCGTGACTCATCATGAAAACAATTAGGTTTCAATCACACATAACCTAATTCTAATTGATCATTACCATTGTATGCTTGTCTCAGTGGTATCCTCACACCTTGTGTGTGGGGCTTGGGTTTAGGTTATGGGTTTGAGTCTCGCTCTGTCATCCTATTAATCAATATGCCTGAAATATGGAGCTCCAGATTGACCCAGGGGTTTTCTCCCGGATCTATTCAGTTTCAAACGCGGTCCATCTGCCCCTCGGGATGGTTTAAGGATTGGGTTCATGCAATGCGATTCGGGTTCATGCAATGCGATTCGGGTTTCCTCCTTAAAGCGCGTCCGTGCGTGGCATATGATTGCGAATGTGGTTAAGTCTCCTCTGGGTGATGCCGACAACTTGCCTTTTAAAAAATTCCAATTGATCATTAAAGAGTAGTAAGTTGACAAGCTAGAAAAGCAAAAGGTAGTATAAGCCAATTTCAAGCAGGTTACATAAACTAATACTGTAAGATCCTGAATTTTATACACCAGAAAGTGTCACTAGTGAGTGTTCTCATAAAGTGTCCGGAAAAGTCTACTTATACTTATGCATTTTCAGAATTTGTATCAGAATCAAACTCAAACAATTTCAGTCCCTGAAATAAGCTACTGTTTCAGTTTTACACTATGAGGCGCATCGCGCCTCTATGGGGCCGCGCCGCGGCTCCTACCTGGTGGAAGTTCCTTGTTTTTATTTTAAATGAAGGGCATTTTGGTCAATTCACATGGGGACGGGATAAAGAGTGAGGAGCAGATCTTTATCCTCATTTTATCTCCTTTCTCATCTACAAAACCCTCACATCCTACCTGATATGGCCGGAACTGACGGTTTTATTCGTGCGGTGTCGTTAGGCCGCAAGACGTCTAATTCGGTTGATCAAGGTAGCACGCAGTGGTTTTGTTTATTTATATTTTATGGGGCCTAAATTTCCTTTTACTTTCTAAGGTGTAGAAAGTATAAGTTAACCTAGTGTCATATTTTTTTTGCTGATTAACGAATTGAATATCAAGTGGATAATTGTCTTTTAGTTAAATTACCTGGATAAAAGATAGTAGTTGATTTTAGCTAGAGGTCCTAAATGCATAAAAGTAAATAAAGTGGAAGGATATTGTTGGTCCCTTAATAACAACAGGAGTATTGTAGAGGGGGGTGAATACAATTTCTTTTCAATTAACTAAACAGTTAAACTCGATTATGTATTCAAGCATGCAAATTAGATAGAGTCACGAGTAATTTTCAACGATTATTCTTTATTGATTGAATCACAAAGAATTACAACTATCCTTGGCGGAATGATAGTTGGTTGATACAGATTACCTAGATTATAGCTAAGAGGTAAACTAAAAGCTATTACACGTTTAGGACTCTAAATAATAAAACCCACACCACTAGTTGATACAACAGTGAATACAACAATTATATAGTAGTCCTATTGTCCGTGTAATTAATCTATTGTCCACTAGTACATAGGATGCCTTGTACTTGTAGGGACAATTGTGTTAGAAGGCGTGCTCTCCTTCTTTCCTCTTAGGTAGCTATTTGCAGGAACACACCAATTCGGTTTGGCACTACCATTTATTTTAAACAAATGGAATGTTGTGTTCCCTAGGTATGAATAAAGTATAACACATGTCTGCACATGCGTTCCACTTCTGCATTCCCACATGGTCTTGTAAGGTCACTTGTCAGCCGACGACTCCTGTCCTTTTCTGTTCAACTTTGTCTTCGACTTCTGTTGAATAGTGCGTTGATGTAGACCACTCTGGGAAACTACCATGCTTGTAATGGAGCATGACTGTCTTGTGTTGTTTGCTGCTATCCAGATTTACTGGTTCTTCATATGCTGAGTCACTTGATATTGTTAATTAGCTGAGTACTCATCCTGTGCTGATTCGAAGAATACACTCTACCTTGTGCTGGTAGATCAGCCATCATACTACACACTCGACACAGCTATATTAGCTGACAGTACATAAACAAACTTGTGCTGGCTGCACATAACATTTTAGTGTAAATAAACTACAGTTTTATCATAATTAAGTCCTTAATTATTTTGGGGACTCAACAATCTCCCCCTATTTGATGATGACAAAACCTATGACATATAGAGAAAACACTAAAGCCAGCAACAAGGGAACAAATAAGAATATGCAATGAGATTGTCCCTTTTAAGTTTGTTTTGGGATCTTTTGCTGAGTTATCTATATCTTATAATTCGATATGATTTTGAAAATAAACTCATTTCACTTTCATTACAACAGGATATATACATTAAATACAGTGATAATAGAATGAAAAGTGAGTTAGACAAAAGATACAATTTAAGCATATAGGAGACTATCCAATTCTGTGGCGTTTAAGGGCAACATAGGCATCCCATTTGACATTGAAGTCATCATTTAAGTCTTGCTATCTCTTCTGATATCTCTCAAGTTTTCTTTTCATTTTCCTTTCAATAGACTGAGAGACAAGAAGAGCTTTAGCAACAGCCATATCAGAAACATCACTGGGCTTAGTGCCAGAACCAATATCATCCACTGATGTGACAGACTCACTGGGTTGAGATCCACCAGCTACCTGTACACCAGTTTCAGTATGAGCGTTGCTGGGCTTAGTGCCAGAGTCTTGACCATCACCATGCCTCCTTGGTTGTTTAGTAGCCTTTTCATGCTCATGCTCCCCCTCTGATTGTTTTCTCTTTTTAGATTTCCTTTTAGATTTCTTCTTCTCCCCCTTTTTGTCATCAGCAGGGGCAGGAGAGGGAACAGGGGAGACCTGTGCATCAAGGTCACTATCTGAGTTGGGAACAGAGAAAGCAAAATTGTTCCAATCAGCAACTTCAGGAGTAAGATGGGCACCAGGATCCACACCAAATTGTCTAAGGAGAAAGTTGGAGGATCTAACTTCATTCCTTGCAACACCCATGGCCATCTGTTCAACCATAGCCCTAACATCACCCTGTAGAGTAGCCAGGCGTTGCATATTCTCCACCATTTGAACATTGGCGGAGACATGAATCATGTTAGCCATTTGTTGTTCCTGCGATTCCAATCTCTCATGTAGAACAACATTTTCTTCATTAAGAAACAGGATTCTGCGATTGGCAGCCTCCAAATCAGCTTTAAGGCTAGCAATGTCCTCCATGTACTCATTGTGAGAAAGGATTCGCTGCTTTAATTCCTCCTCCCCCTCCATTTGCTTGACAATGGCTAATACAGCCAGATCAGCAAAAGCACGTATTTGTCCTAGCTGGGCCTCAATATTCGAAGAGGCGACTTGCCCAGCGTTCCGGATGGCTTGGGTTACACTATCATCAATAGCAGTGCGAATGGTGTTTTGTAGATCTGGTGTAACTTCTCTGAGTGTCCTAAGCACAGCGAAGGTGGAAATATCAGCCACCTCATCAGCATTAAATTTAAGATAGCTGGTTGAGGGCTGGTCAGAAGAAGCTGACACGGGAGTACTTCCGTGGGGTAGTGGAGGTGGAAGGTCAGGATCTGACTCGTCACCATGATCACCATCATTTTTACCTTCACCCGAAGGTTTAGAACCACTAGTATCCTTGTCAGCATGAAGATCAGCATCATCTGTGAGATCCACTGGTTTGTCTTTGGAACCAGTCATATTATCAGGAATGGCTGGTTCATCCTTACCAGTACCTTTATCAGCATCACCATCAGAAGAAGAAGATGATGAGGAAGAAGCTGATGAATCAGAAGGTACTGGCGAATCAGGAATATTCTGCATAACGTATTTACCAGTAGAGGGATATCTGATGAATTTGAGAGGCCTCCATGTACCAGGCCATGGGGAAGCAGCTGGAGCCATGCCAAAATAATGATAAAATGGCTGCTCATTTATCTGTTCTAAAGTAGCCAGCCTCTCATAAACTTCTTCTCTAGCTGGTCGATCAAGCTGAGACAATAGTTCAGTCAGCTCCTCGCAAGGCAATTTGCTGGCTGAGACTATGGCAGTTTGAGGATCAAAAGTTAGCTGATCCACCAGCAGAGCAACTCTGAGAGTGATAGATGCTCCCCGATAGATGAAGTTAGGGACAACTTCATCAGGATCTGGCACCTGGCACACATAGGGTTTCTTCTCAGCAGAAACAGTAGCCTGAGAAGAGTCAGTAGTGGCAATAGCAGAGGTACCAGCATCCATAACGAGTTCCGTAGAACCAGTAGCAGCGGTAAGTAACTGTGTAGTAGGTGAAGAAGCAACATCTCCAGTAGTAGCATCAGTATCCACCGTTGGCTCGGTGGGAATATAGCCAACATAGCCAGCATTAACAAAATCAAGACCCTCCAGAACAGTATCACCCTGTGAACCAGAATCTGATGGAAAAGCAGCACTTGTACCAGCTTCCATGATAACATCAGATGGAAATGTAGCACTTGTACCAGCTTCCATGATAACATTTTGTGCATCGGTAACAGCAGCAGACGTAATGTCACCCTTTGGTTCAGTGACAGGTTCATCAAGTAGAACATCCTTGACAATATTGTCAATTACCTTTTTAAGAACAGGAGGATCCACTATGATTTCATCTTCCACTTCAGGTGTAATAGTGGAAGCAACAATACTGAGAGCAGTATTACCAGCAGCTGTAGAAGCAACAGTACTAGCATCAGCACCACCAGTAGGAGAAATAGTAGCACCAATACCAGTAGCAGAGGCAGCAATCTGCTCAGTAGGAATAATATCATCTTTAACTAGCTCCCCCTCTGCCTGTTCATCTACCCTGCTAAGAACTGAAACAATAGAACATTTTATGTTAACAACTGTAGAACCAAATAAATTTGACTCAACAATTGCATCTGTTGTTGGTCTCTGGGGACAGACTGGTGATTTGGTCAGCCCTTCGAATGAGACAGAATAAGGTGTCTGTAAGTACAGCTGTGACTCTGCTGACTCATTGGTGACACATGTTGACCCAGATAGTGTAAGAGTTCTGGCTGGTAATGATGTAGGAGTGAGACTCTTAGCATGATCTGAGTAACATAATGGCTGTGCAGTATCCTGAGCTGGTTCAACACGATGAGGAGCCAGCTCAAGTTTGCTTTGGGGGTCAGGTATGTGCTCTGCTGATTGTACTGGCAGCAGAGGATATAACATTAAGTTCAAATTTGAAAAATGTGGAAGTGTCTGGCTAGAAGAGTATGGGTTGCTACTCTTCTTAACACTAGTTTTAAAACCAGTCAGCTTGGGAGCCAGGGTTATACCTTGAACTCCACATTCATTTTTCAAGTCAGCAGATAAAAGATTTTTAATTATGTTAGAATTTTCTGTTGTATGGTCTAGAAACGCACCAGGTTCCATAGCCACATCCTTTGCAGGAGCAGCAGTTGAGACTGGTGCAATTCCCCCTATGGTTTGCTTGGAGCCAGCTCTTGCACGTTTAGATTTGCCTGTTACCAAGAAATAGTTAAGCAACGGATTCCAATACTAGAAGTGGGTAGTCAGTATATAAGACTAGGGTTGTTCTTTATGATCAGAGAGCACTAGATTCTAATACAACTACTGCGTTACCAGTATGTGAGATGGTGGCTGTACTAGTTGAGGTAGCTGGCTTCTTTCTCTTAACAGCTGGCTTTCGCTGAAGACCCTCCCCCTCAGCTGGTGCAACACCAGAGGCAGTTGATGGGCAGTTCCACCCTGAGCAGCTAGATACTCAAGCATTGCTGGTGTCAACGCAGCATATAGAGCAGTAGGCTTATCCTTTGGCATCCCCCCTTGTTTTAGAGGCAGGTCGTATGATTTGTCAGCAATCTGCTGGTAAGCTTCACCAAGCTCATTTTTAAAAACAAGGCTCAAAAACCTTGGAAAAGGGATTAGATGTGTTCGTTTGGGTGCAAGCACCATTTCCCTTAACCTTAAGTAGATTTCACTGGCATAATCTATGTTACGGTTGAACAGCAGCCCGTGACCTATCTTCAACTCATAATCTGAGCATTGATCAAAACTGCCAGATTTGTGACTGATACACTGAGCCAGCAACCCAAAGAAATAATACCATAGTGGTGGCATGTGTTTCCTGAGTGGTGTATGAGATACTGGTTGAGAGTAGCCAATGATTTCTAGTACCTCCCATCGAAACTCATCACTTGTAGGTGAATCTACAAATGGACCATTGGGTAATTGAAGAGCTAGTCGGATGGCGTCAACAGTAATGGAACAGGGTAAGTTGTCAGTCACCATGCCATGAATATATGGAACATTCTATTCGGTGGTGGCCATGGTGGCAGTATACCAGAATCTGGCCAAACATGCTGGATATAATCGTGAAGGTACACCGGTAATGGCTCTTGCCAGAGGGGATTGATGGATATAAGAAATCAGCTCTTCGTAGCCGATATTGACTTTCGATTTGGGAACAGAAAGGGCATGAGCAGCATTGCCTCTTGAAAGGCGAATCGTGGAGTGTTCAGGTGTGTTTGCAGCCCTAACAAGATTGGGGTGCAGGTTGAATAGTGGCCCTTGTTCAATTTGTTCCTCTATAGCCGGCGGTGGTTGCTGTTCCGGTTGTGGTTCCACCGGTGCTTGTGGTTGCTGCGATTGTTGTTTCGGTTGCTGGGTCTCAGCAGGTGGTGATTGATGTTGTTGTTGTTCTACCATTGATGATTGTAGAAAGTGAAGATATGAAGATTTGGGGATTTTTAGAGAGAGGAGTGTGAATTTGAAAACTGAATAACCAAAGGTTATTATGGAAGATAAAACACACTTTTAACCGTTGTGATTGGGTGAAAAAGGCAGGAGAGAGAAAGTGACAACTGCTATTAGTAGGCTCGTGGGTAGATGTGACAGACTAGCACACTCGAGGGGACACAGACTGATGATTTGACGTATATACGGCTTGAATACTCATACCTCCCATTCAACATTAAATGCAGCAGGTTTTAATTTTTTTTAAAAATTGAAAACCACAAAATAAGTGTTGTATTAAATACAAGATACTTTGTTACATTTAATATGTCATGAATTTAATTTAAATCATTGGAAGTAAATGAGTTTCAGTTTTAAGGAATCATTTAATTTTGTGAGCTATTTATTATTTCAATAAAAAAATTGAGTAACCAAAATATAAAAGACCTTGTTGTGCTGAGTGTTTTACATGTAGGCAGTAAGGTAACAAAAATTGCTTACTGATATGCCCTACATGTTGTAGAGCCAGCACACCAACAAAAAATGTCTTTTATTTAAAGTTCAAGCATACCCAGCTCAGAGATGAGATAGTTAAAACGTTTCTCATCTAAGGGCTTTGTGAATAGATCTGCTAACTGCTGGTCTGTTGAAATAAAATGTAGCTCCACGTCTCCTTTTTGAACATGATCCCTGATGAAGTGATATCGAACGTCAATGTGCTTTGTTCTTGAATGCATCATAGGATTGTTGGTGATAGCTATTGCACTTGTGTTGTCACAATAGATTGGAGTCTTTGTAACATGAACACCATAGTTTTTCAACTGACTTTGCATCCATAGTACTTGAGCAGTACAACTACCAGCAGAAACGTATTCTGCCTCAGCAGTAGATGTGGACACAGTATTTTGCTTTTTGCTCGTCCAGCTGACTAGCCTACCACCCAGTAACTGGAAACCACCAGTAGTACTTTTCCTGTCTATTTTACACCCTGCAAAATCAGCATCTGAATACCCAATTAGCTTAAAATCCTGGTCTTTGGGATACTAAAGACCACGTTTAGCAGTAGCTTTCAGATACCTAAATATCCTTTTTACTGCTAGTAAGTGTGACTCTTTAGGATCAGCTTGATATCTGGCACACAGACATGTGGCAAACATAATATCTGGTCTGCTGGCTGTGAGATAAAGTAGGGATCCAATCATACCTCTATATTCAGTGATATTGACTGGTTCACCATTGGGATCAGCATCTATTTTAATAGTTGCTGCCATTGGAGTCCCTATATCTTTTAAACAGGTCAGACCAAATTTCTTTAGCATATCTTTGATATATTTATCCTGACTTATAAAAATTCCATCATCAAGTTGTTTAATTTGCAATCCCAAAAAGTATTGCAAGTCTCTTTGTAAGCTCATTTCATATGTCTTTGACATAAGTTTTGAAAAATTTTGACAATGTTTCTCATTTTTAGATCCATAAATAATATCATCCACATATATCTGTACCAGCAAGAGATCACCATCTGTCTCTTTTGAGAACAGAGTGGTGTCAATTGTTCTAACTTTAAAGCCTATACCAGTGAGATACATATGAAGTGTCTCATACCATGCTCTTGGAGCCTGTTTGAGGCCATAAAGAGCTTTGCCTAGCTTGTAGACATGGTCTGGATATTTACTGCTTACAAAACCAGGAGGCTGTTTGACATAAACTTCTTCTTGTAGCTTCCCATTTAGAAATGCAGATTTAACATCCATCTGGAATACCCTAAAGTTCATCTTAGCAGCATACGCCAAGAACAGTCTGATAGCTTCCATCCTAGCCACTGGAGCATAAGTCTCTCCATAATCCAATCCTTCTTCTTGTTTGAAACCTTGAGCTACCAATCTAGCTTTGTTTCTGATCACAATCCCATCTTCATCCATCTTGTTCTTGAAAACCCACTTGGTACCAATGATTTTCTTAGATTCATCCTCAGGTTTAGGTACCAATGTCCAAACCTTATTCCTATCAAACTGGGAGATCTCTTCTTGCATAGCTCCTGCCCAGCTTGGATCTTTGATTGCTTCATCAGGACATTTAGGTTCAATGGTAGACACAAAGTTTACATGCATACAAAAATTGCTGGTTGCATGTCTTCTGGTTTTAACACCACTAGCCAGATTACCAATAACATGCTCGATAGGATGCTCTTTTGTCCATCTAGTGTTATCAACAGGTGAGCTTGTCGTGGAACACACAGCATCTTGATCATCAGCTGGTTCGGAAGTATGAACAGCAGTTGGAGACAGCTGTTCATTATTAGTGTAACCAGTATCAGCTTGTGATCCTTCAGAACCAGTAGACCTATGCTCAAATTGTAAGACTTCAGTAGAGCCAGTAGGTCCACCTGGTTTAGACACAGATGGAACAGAGTGTTCCATCTCATCATCATAGAACCCAGCAGCATGAATAGGCGAGGGTTGTGCTGCTGGTTCTTCATCATCTAGAGCTGGCTGAGTAGGCTCTTCAAACAGTAGCTCTTCATCTTCATAATCAGAAGATGGAGAAGGAGCAGTTTCATCAAATGTAACATTAATGGATTCTTCAAAACAACCCCTTCTCTTGTTGAAAACCCTATATGCCTTTGACATGTTGGAATATCCTAAGAATATACCTTCATCAACCTTGTCATCAAATTTGCCCAGCTGATCCCTATTATTGAGAATGTAACAGGGACTGCCAAATACATGAAGAAATGAAATTGAGGGTCTTCTACCTTTGAGAACTTCATAAGCAGTTTTCTGATGTCTTTTCACTATAAGAAATCTATTCTGGGTAAAACACGCAGTATTCACAGCTTCTGCCCAATATGAATTTTTCAACCCAGACTCAGCTAACATAGATCTTGCTGCTTCAATGAGAGTTCTGTTTCTTCTTTCTGCAACACCATTTTGCTGAGGTGTTCTCACAGCAGAAAAGTTTTGTGAAATACCTTTGTCAGCACAAAATTCTTCTAAAGTTGCATTTCTGAATTCTGTACCATGATCACTTCTTAGCTGTTTCACCAGCTGCCCATTCAAAAGCTCTATTCGTTTGATAAAATTGATAATTTCATCAGCAGCTTCACTCTTTTGCTTCAAAAAGAATACCCAGGTGTATCTGGAATATTCATCAACAATAACCAGTGTATACTTCTTCCCACTACAGCTGGCCACATTAACAGGACCAAAAAGATCCATATGAAGTAAATGAAATGGTTTCTCAATAGATGAGATTTTATTTGATTTGAATGAGGCATGGTGATGCTTTCCTTTTTCACAACCAGGACACAGTCTGTCCTTTACATAAGACATGGTGGGTAGCCCAGACACCAAACTTCTACTGGATAATTTGTGAATATCTTTGCAGTTGAGATGTGAGAGTCTCTTGTGCCATAACCATTTCAGGTTGTCTGCTCCCTTTGAATAGAAACAAGTATCAGTTGTTGTGACAGCTGTGTTCATGTCAATTTGATACATGTTTTCATGACGTTTTGCAGTCAGCAGTGGCTTCCCTGTCTTATCAAAAATAGTGCCAATTTTCTTTCTGAATTGGACTATCTTGTTCTTGCTTGTCAGTTGGCTTATGCTGAGTAAATTATGTTTAAGCCCAACTACATATGCAACATTTGAGAATGTGACATTCCCATTAGTCAAAGTACCAAAACCCTTTGTGTAACCCAACGAATTATCTCCATACGAAACAACTGGACCATCCTTTTCTTGATAGTCCATTAGCAGGGACTTACATCCGGTCATATGTCTCGAACATCCACTATCGAGATACCAGATTTGCTTGTTTTGAATGCCCTGCACAGTAGCTAAGAGATTAGTTCTTTTTGGGAACCCATCCAAGGATGGGTTCTGGAAGGGTCATCTTTGATGATCTCTTCCTGTCTGCTAGTTTGCTTGAAGAAGCATCAACAGACGGGGTTAGGGTAAAAGGACACCTGTTGTCTAAGTGAAACTTGCTGCCACATTTGTAGCATTTTCTCACATTTGGTATCGGTGATGGGTCATACACATTGTAAAGGGGATCGGGGCGATGTTTGGTAACTGCCTCAATAAGCTGATCAAGCTTGACTATCATAATCTTAGTGATAGACAGCTCTTCATTGGAGTCCACTTTTGCTTTTCCCTTAAGGGCAGCTTTCTTCTTGGAACCAGTACCATAGTCATGACGTATTGCTTTGCCTTTATCATTTGACGGGCCAGTGTGGGAAGTTACTGGCTTGTCAACTGAAGCTGATGAACTAGAAGATGTTTTTCCTGCTGCCTTGGACTTGCCAGTATTACGTTTGAATGGCTTGTCTGCAGCTACTGGTTGACCAGTAAGTTTGTCATCAGCTGGCACAGCACAATTGGAACTCGAACACGAAGGGGAATCAGTAGATTTAACTTTTCTAAGATTATTTTTAGTGATTTCCCTTTTTATACGTCTTTCTTTTGGAGTCATGTAGTAGATGCTTGAGGGGTCAGTAGTCTCATCAATTGAGGTACTGGCTTCTCTTGCTCTAACCTCATCCTCCAAAATCTCTTTCATGGCAGGTGGTGGGGACACAGTAGCAGGTCTAACAAATTTATTCGTCAAGACCTTTTTACCTTTAACTATCTTGGCAAAAGTATTTGGCAAGACAGCTTCAGGATCTGTTTCAAGAATTGGGTCCATGAAAGTAACCTCTGCAATAGCAGCAGCAGCAGCATAGTCACCAGCAAAGAAAGCTTCAACTTGGGCAGGCACCTGCTCGTTAACACACTTTGCTGTGCGTTGAGCAGATGTACACCATGAAGCGACAACCTTTTTAAGATTATCCAGCTGGTTCTTGACTTCTGCTGCCTCAACGTGAAGAGACTTTAAAGCAAAATTTTGTTTTTCGAGTTTTGAAATATCATCTTTCAAGATTTTAATTTCATCATTTTTGCATTTAAGTTTCTCATTTAAAGATTTGTTTTCTGATATCAAAACTTCTTCACGTTTGCTGCCTCTACATAAGTCAACTCTTAGGTAGTCAAACATTTCGGCCTTTTCATCATCAGTATAAGTTCGAAAATTATCAACCTTATACATCAATTCAGTTTTCCATTGAGGAGAATCTTGCTACCAAGCCAGCAAGGCCATACCTCATTAGAAACTTGCTACCACTATCATCCTCATCAGACTCCTTGACCTCCTTGGCCATTAAACACAGCTTCTTTTCTTGAGCATAACCAGCACCATCATCATCAGTATCACTATCAGAGGAAGACGATGAGCTGGTTTCATCCCAATCATGATGCTCAGCAACTAGAACCTTTTCTGGCTTTTTACCCTTCTTATCAGTCTTAGCACTTTCCTTCATCTGAGCTTTCATAGCTTTGTACTTGTTCTTGTACTTATCAGCTTTAGAGAAAGAGTTAGCATGTGAAGTTGGAGGTTTCCTGGACATGCACTCAGCTGCAAAGTGTCCAACCTTCCCACAATTATAACACTCAGATTTAGGACCTTTGACTGATTTGCTGCTAAACCTAGCACTTGGTTTCTTACTCCCTTTGTATGACTTGTTGGTTCTATTACGATTGAACCTTTTGAACTACCTAGCCAGCAAGGCCATACCTTCAGCAAACCCTTCTACATCACTTTCATCATCACTGCATTCTTCAGACCCAGTACCACTATCCGCATCACTCTCAGCTGTCTCTTCTTTTGCCAGCAGCTTTTGAACCAGTAAAGCCTTTTGAGCTTTCTTTTTAGCAGTAGCAATAAGAGCAGTATCATCAGTTTTAGATGATTTTGAAGTGGTGGGGGCAGACCTAAAGTTTTCTTTAAAGTTAAGTTCAAATTTAGCTTCTGCCTTCTCATGGTTCCATAAGGAGCTATAGAGAGAAGACAGGTTAAAGTTTTTTAAGGTCTGAGTGGTTCTTAATGGGTCAGTTACAGGTTTCCATTTAGCAGGCAGTGAGTTAATGAATTTGTTTACTTGTTCAAATTCTGTATACGTGACATTCAAGGTATTCAGGTCAGCAATTAGAGAGTTAAACCTAATGAAGGTTTGCTTAACAGTTTCATTCTTGTAGGCAAAGAACATTTCATATTCTTTTTTCAAAGCTATCATTTTGTTCTGTCTTACCTCACCCATACCCTCATAGGTAACGTCTAAATAGTCCAACATAAACTTAGCATTTTCTTTTCCCTTAATTAGTTTGAACAATGTGTCAGGTAAAGTTATAGCTAACAGGGTTCTGATCTTAGGGTCAAGTCCAACACGACGTTTATCCTCAGCATCCCATCTAGAAGGAGTGAGAATAACCTCTCTGCTAGGAACAGCAGGAGTGTCAGCAGTCGCTGGTACACTGCCAATAGTCTCAGTAGGAACAAATGGACCATTTGTGGAAATATCAGGCATGAGTGGGTCAATAGACTCAAGGTGAAGCATGAATCTTGCCTTCCAAGTTTCATACTCTTCTTCATCAAATTTGGGTGGTCTATTAGATGAGCCATTTTCAAGGTAAGCTGTATTGGAATATGCAGCCATGAGAGAATTCAGATCCAAGATATTAATTATCAAGACTGAAGCTCTGATACCAGTTGTTGGTCCCTTAATAACAACAGGAGTATTGTAGAGGGGGGTGAATACAATTTCTTTTCAATTAACTAAACAGTTAAACTCGATTATGTATTCAAGCATGCAAATTAGATAGAGTCACAGGTAATTTTCAACGGTTATTCTTTATTGATTAAATCACAAAGAATTACAACTATCCTTGGCGGAATGATAGTTGGTTGATACAGATTACCTAGATTATAGCTAAGAGGTAAACTAAAAGCTATTACACGTTTAGGACTCTAAATAATAAAACTCACACCACTAGTTGATACAACAGTGAATACAACAATTATATAGTAGTCCTATTGTCCGTGTAATTAATCTATTGTCCACTAGTACATAGGATGCCTTGTACTTGTGGGGACAATTGTGTCAGAAGGTGTGTTCTCCTTCTTTCCTCTTAGGTAGCTATTTGCAGGAACACACCAATTCGGTTTGGCACTACCATTTGTTTTAAACAAATAGAATGTTGTGTTCCCTTGGTATGAATAAAGTATAACATATGTCTACACATGCGTTCCACTTTTGCATTCCCACGTGGTCTTGTAAGGTCACTTGTCAGCCGCCGACTCCTGTCCTTTTCTGTTCAACTTTGTCTTCGAATTCTGTTGAATAGTGCGTTGATGTAGACCACTCTGGGAAACTACCATGCTTGTAATGGAGCATGGCTGTCTTGTGTTGTATGCTGCTATCCAGATTTACTGGTTCTTCATATGCTGAGTCACTTGATATTGTTAATTAGCTGAGTACTCATCCTGTGCTGATTCGAAGAATACACTCTACCTTGTGCTGGTAGATCAGCCAGCATACTACACACTCGACACAGCTATATTAGCTGACAGTACATAAACAAACTTGTGCTGGCTGCACGTAACATTTTAGTGTAAATAAACTACAGTTTTGTCATAATTATCCTTAATTATTTTGGGGACTCAACAGATATCCGAAGTATGCAGATCAGGGAAATGTTGACCAAGATATCAGTATTGTGTTAGGGAAAGGTAATTATGCTTATGTTAAAACTATGCTCGGAATGATGTAGATCTGGTTGGATGAGCCAATTACACAGACCTACTTGTCTCTGAACTCTCGGAGTTCTCTTTGAGCAGTGAGAAGTATGTCACTTGGTCGTATAATTAAAAGGTAACAATACCTCGGAAGTTATCCTCAGTAAAGCACTAGGTTTGTTAGTGAGTTAAGCTCTAATCCTAACCCTTGTTATCAGTTTAGGTAACTGAATAACAATGTGCCGTGTTGATTGAACACTGATCACAAACGGAAGGAATCCGTCTGTTTAAGTTGGCAAAACCTTAAATGAAAACTAACAACCATTTCATCATACTAATGAGATAATAACAATTCAAGCATTATACAGCATCACAGTTAATATACTAGTAGTAAAGCAGATAGAAACCTAATGAATACCTAAACAGTTGATATGACTAAGACCTAAGGCAACAATCAAACAAGATCATGCAATAGGCTTGGGTCACACAGTGTAGGCACTAACTAGATCTTAACAGCTCCTAAGAGGTCTCTTCGGAACAGTCAATAGGCATACTAGGTCATTCATGTCTCAATTCCTAAGTTCCGTGTCCTAAAAGTGCATTAGATGCCTCTCGGGAACTCCGACCATACCGAGTTCATAGAATCTTCAGATACAGTATAACCAGGGGTCTTAATGTGACAACCTGGAAATTTCCAACCAAATTTAAACTTTAATCTTTATATGTTTCCGACACAATAAGCAATATTTGTTAAGTTAAATTTCAAGAATTTTAAACTATGTTCATACATTCATTCAACCTCGACCAAGTTCCAACGATTCACGAACCATTAAACGAATATGATTATATATGTATATGTGTATATATATTATAACTTGAAACGTAAACAAAATATTAGATTAAATACTTTATATGATTGTATCTGTTTCAAAATGTTTATCAATGGAATTAGAAGATAAGATTAAATGATTGAATTATCAGATATATTAAATTATGATTACAAGTCTCTGTTGAAAGGCCCACGTTGATTTGAGAAATCTTTCCATTTTAACAATATTCGGAAAATGGTAAAGTAATTTATAAATAAGAACAAATTGTCAATCATTGAGAACTAGACAAAGGATAGTGGAAGATTGAATCTCATAAAGACTCGATTGATCTATTTAGTTTCAAACGTACAAAAACATTTTCAGTTTAAAAAGAACTTTATTATTAAAACGTATATAACTTTTATAAATATCTAGAATCACTTTTGACAACTCATTACTTAACTAGTATGATAAAGATAACGATATTTATATTTTATTTTATTAAATATATATAATGAATTAAATTAATATTATATATATTTATACGCGTATAATACGTACATAGTTTTATACTTTTACTATACTTAAACTTTACCTTTACTTTATTTTTACTTTACTTTAACTTTAATAATTCACTTTAATAATTCATACTTTAATAATTCATACTTTAATAATTCACTTTAATAATTCATACTTTAATAATTCACTTTAATAATTCATACTTTAATAATTCACTTTAATAATTCATACTTTAATAATTCACTTTAATAATTCAAAAATCTATTATAAATAGAATTCAATAGGTTTCATTATTTCATAGAAACTTGAAAATATTTTTCTCTAAACTCTCTCAATCGATTTACATATATATATTTACTCCGTATTATTTCAAGATATTATTAGTATACATAAAATATTACGACGGAGTGTTGTCCGAGTGATTTCGAAATTGTTTTTCGAGTAGGATAGGATTAAGGAAATTATGGGTTATAGCTATGGAGGTGATTGAGTATGGTTCATGGGTATGCTCGTGAGGTCAATATAGTGTTTATCATTTCCGTTGCGTCTACGTACCTTTCCTGCAATATTGAATCTCAATATTGATACGTGAGTACTCATAATTTAACTTTTACATACTAATAGTGTATCCCTGACTAGTCCTCGAGTATTTAGGATTATGCATGCTTGTACTTTTGATATTGCCCTTAGACAGGTTAGGTTGAATCTTGAATTAGTTACACTTGCGGTTGAGATAAGGTATAAGATATGCATGTCCTTGGAAAGCGAGCGAAAAATTAAGAACTTTTCCTTTAGATATCGAATGGTTTCGATGAACGGATTAGAAGTTATAATCAATTGAATTTTTGATATTTTTATTAAAAATGATTATTATTATCGTCGTTTTTATCGTCGTTCTAGTTTTATCTTATTATTATCATTATTATTATCTTTATCAATAAATGGAATTTATCATTAAAAATTGTTTTTTTTTATTACTATCGTTATTATCGTTAAAGTTATAATTAGTATTATTATTATTATTATCCAATTATCATTATTATTATTATTATTATTATTATTATTATTATTATTATTATTATTATTATTATTATTATTATTATTATTAGTATTATTATTATTATTATCATTATTAATATATATATATCATTATTTAAAAATAGTTATTGTTATTGTTATTATTATTATTACTATATTATCATTAAGATAATTATTAGTATTATGGTTAATAATATTATAGTAACTATCATTATTAATATTAGTGTAATTAAAACAAATAATTGTAACACCTAAATATTTTGATTACTATTATTATCATTATTATGAACACGATATAAAAGACGATTAAAAGCTATTAAACGAAACGATTAGGAAATAATGAGTAAGAGTATCATGATAAAATTAAAATATTATAAGATATTAATTTAGATAAAATTATCGTTCTTATTATTTTTATCATTACTATTATTATTAAAAGTATCGTTAGTATTAAAACTATCATTTTAACAAAAATTATCAATTTAATAGAAATGTCATTGTTACTATAAAATATCATTATTATTATTATTTTAAATAGAATTATTATTTTAAAGATAATATTAAAAATTATCGTAAATATTAAAGTTATCATAATTAGAATTATCGTTTTATCATAATGTCATCTTAGTAATTATAAATATTGATATTTTTATAATAATAATTATTATTACAAAATAATACAACTTTTACTTACTATCATTATAGATATTATTTTATCAAATAAATATGTGATACAAACATATTTTACTACGTGTAATAACTTACTTTAATAATACCTATCATATTATCTTTATGATATTAAATGAACCATATAAATTTTATTACTTAATATATATAAAAGTATATATTTTATTATATAAATTTAATATAAAATTTTATTTATTAATAAATAAATTATATTATTTACTCTAATAAATCTTTTAAAAATATAAAATGACGATATTTAAACTATATATTAATCATGTATAGATTTTTGGAAATTATTTTGAGTCAAATTTACTTTTGTTGACTTTTGCATATTAGTCTCGAGCATTAGGATTGTGGTACACTATGACTTGACCTAATTTGTTAGACAAATATTGACCAACATATAAATATATATAATTAATTTAGGTTCGTGAATCCGAGGCCAACCTTGCACTTGTTCAATGACGTTATATGTATTTTTACTACGAAATACAGTATGGTGAGTTTCATTTGCCTTTTTACCCTTTATATTTTTGGGCTGAGAATACATGCGCAACTTTTATAAATGTTTTACGAAATAGACACAAGTACGTGAAACTACATTCTATGGTTGAATTATCGAAATCGAATATGCCCCTTTTTATTAAGTCTGGTAATCTAAGAATTAGGGAACAGACACCCTAATTGACGCGAATCCTAAAGATAGATCTATTGGGCCTAACAAACCCCATCCAAAGTACCGGATGCTTTAGTACTTCGAAATTTATATCATGTCCGAAGGAGGATCCCGGAATGATAGGGGATATTCTTATATGTATCTAGTTAATGTCGGTTACCAGGTGTTCACCATATGAATGATTATTTTTGTCTCTATGCATGGGACGTATATTTATGAGAACTGAAAATGAAATTCTTGTGGTCTATTAAAATGATGGAAATAAATGATTATGATAAACTAATGAACTCACCAACCTTTTGGTTGACACTTTAAAGCATGTTTATTCTCAGGTGTTAAAGAAATCTTCCGCTGTGCATTTGCTCATTTTAAAGATATTACTTGGAGTCTTTCATAGCATATTTCGAAGAACGTTGCATTCGAGTCATTGAGTTCATCAAAGATTATTATTAAATCAATTTATAGTTGGATAGTGGATATTATGAAATGGTATGCATGCCTGTCAATTTTTGATGTAAAGAAAGTTTGTCTTTTAAAAACGAATGCAATGTTTGTAAAATGTATCATATAGAGGTCAAATACCTCGCAATGTAATCAACTATTGTGAATCGTTTATAATGTATATGAACGGGTCCTTTCAGTTGGTATCAGAGCGGTGGTCTTAGCGAACCAAGTCTGCATTAGTGTGTCTAACTGATAAGTCGATAAGATGCATTAGTGAGTCTGGACTTCGACCGTATCTGCATGTCAAAAGTTTTTCTTATCATTTTGTGTCGAAAATTAACTACTTATCATCCTCAGGAAATTACCTGCTTATCATTTTTAGTCTAAGACACGTCTTGTTGTATTGATTGCATGAATAGTGTATAGACAAAAATTCATATCTTAGCATATCTGCTAAATCATATCTTATCGTATCTGTTACTTTAAACTTTGCCTGACATATCCCGCAAAGTCCTCCGTAATCTACGAAATCTTTTGATCTATATATATATATATATATATATATATATATATATATATATATATATATATATATATATATATATATATATATATTCTATGTAATTAGAATACCATCCGTTAGCCAAAATCATTTCATATCGGAAAAAAAAATCCTTTATCCAATCGTACGAAATGGAATTCGTCATCAGTTCAAGTCACTCAGATTCCGAAATGGAATCCCATTCAAGCTCCGAAAGCAGTGTGACCGGAATAGATCAACCAATCAGTCATCACCTATTCTGGATGAATTGGGGATGGGTTCGTAGCCTCCTCAATCATTGGAGACAAGAAGAAGGTGATCCCTTCCATCCACCACATTGCCCTCTTGATGAAGAACCTGAAGCACTTACCGGCGAACCTGTCCGAAACACCATTTTCTCGCTCATTTCCAGAGTATCTCGTCACGATTATATATTACATCAAATTTTAGATTTTATTTATCCGCTCGTCCGAACCGACAATCACCCCGGTGTAATAGAAGAAGTCAACGAGCTTCGCGCTCGGGTAGTGGCTTTGGAGAATATGGTGCAGAGATTACAAACACCAGCAGCAGCATCAGCAGCATAACCAGTACCACCATCATCAACGCCAACAGTACCATTACCACCTCCAACCACAACCGCGTCGTAAACCTCAACTTCACAATCTGTCCCACGAGCATCAATGTCATACGCACCATAGATACCAAGGAGTACCAACAACAATAACTGACGAAGTATTAATTCATAACTTCATTGGAGAAACATTCTGCTGCGATTATGTAATCTCTAAAGTCTTAGAGATTATCTAATCTAGCCCTAACCATAAATCAGTTAAGCGAACCAAAATGATGGAAGGAAGAGTAGAAACCCTGACAAAAATGGTGTGTGATTAACAAGCTAAACTTGCTTTACCAACAACATCAATAGTACCATCAGCGTTACCAGCATCGTCAGTACAGTCAACATCCGAATCAACAACACCGATAACATCACAAACTCCGTCAGTTCAAGAATCACTGTGGACATCATTACGAATCAATAACGTTTATATTGTATTAACGAGTTATGAAGAATTAACTCATTTCCTCTGAAGAAATTATATGTATATTATATATATATATATATATATATATATATATATATATATATATATATATATATATATATATATATATATATATATATATATATATATATATATATTGAAATAAATCTTTCAGTGCTAAGCTATTGTGTGTGAATCTTAACTACTCGGTTAATTCATATTACAAATATGCAATAATGTACGTCCTTCGGCCCTAAATTAACCAGCGTTAACTACAATCTCTGTCGCAATTCAACAAATTCCAATTCATAATAAATCAAGTATATATTTGATTTTACACTTTCATCATCAATGTACCCGAAACTTTTCAGATAACATCATTCGTACTTTGTGAAATTAACAAGAATTCCACGAACCGAACACCATACATCAACAAATAACGAAGTATTGATTCATAATTTCAATGTCATTAAAGAAATACTGCGTAAAAGTTATGTACTTTTTAAAGCCTTTATGGATTATTCAATTCTAGTTTCAACCGTAAATCAAATGAGTTTAATTTAACATTAACTCATTAAATCTATGTTACATCTGAAGAAAATATACATATATATATTTTCATAAAGACTGTAATAAAATTCTTTTGTACAAAATATTAATTGTGAAATTTTTTTTAACGGGTAGGTAATACCCGAGAGATATATAAATTCACAATTAATATGTTACATTCTTCAAATCTGATTCAGCAAATCATCCATTATACTCCCTACTTTCACAACAATATACATTCTTTTATAGAAATCAAAACAACCATACTCATTCAAAATTTAATTACATATTCTGATTTTGAAATCTCAAAATTTAACTTGAGATATGACCAAAATCATCACTCTTAGATCATTACATCTTTCACAAGCTATATTTTGACTTCAAAACTGTGTTAGAACATCAAATGTATGTTAACGATTACAATCTGTGTTCAAACCCTTCGAAAATTTCTGAAGACACTTCGAATGATGAGCCAACCACATGTTACCCACAGTTATGTACCCGAAAAACTCTTGAAACCAAAGTACAAGTTTAAACAACGTATCCGCGTCAGATTCTTTGGCATTTATTAGCAAAAATAACTTTGCGACTCCTATTCAAAGTAGCCAGTTTTGTCACAGCTCCAGCAAGTCAACTTCGACTTTTCAGTCAGACTAACCTTATTATAACCTTGAGATATACACCATCGTTACCAGGGAACCTTTTACATTCCACCATATTATTAGCAGACGTACCAACAACTTCATTACCCTTTGACTTTAGCCTCTCCAAAAAGTCATCATAATTATTCATTAAAACCCCATCATTTACTCATTCGCATCTTGTAATGAGAATTGCCATACGAATCATTGGGAATTAGCAATCAGTATTTTGAAATCTTGCAGCATGTCTGCGCCAACAGTTATATGTGTATATATAACGTCTATCTTCTGGACTTAATTTGAATGTGAAGTTTCTGAAAAACACTCCGAACTACGAATTGGTTCTCCGAAAATGGAAAAAATGATGATGAAGCAGCAAACACTATAAACGACTTTAAATGGTAAAAGCTGGATGATAATGATGAAGTGTGCTGGCAAAGCGCAGAAAAAGAGAAGTTTTGGAACTGGAAAACGGATTGAGCAAAGTAGGAAGGAGGCTGTGGACAAATTACAAAGACTGAACCTGACTTTAAAGGATCCAAATGATTCAGTACCTGCTGAAGTCATTAACGAATACCTTGCTCCTGACTCTAAACCCCTGCGGACAATATTCTTCATCATCCTCTGATATTAGAAATTCTAAAATATCATCATATCTTTCATTATAAATATCCTCCATATTTCTGAAGATATTTTCTTAATTTTTCTTATTTGAAATCATTTACCTCTTCGCGCTATCTGTATTACATTATAAAAGAAACTATTTTAATTTCTAAATTCTGAAAGATTCAAGTTTAAAATAGGAATATTTTGAAGTAGTGTTGAGAACTGAAGCATGAATTAGTATAATATAATAACACTTGATCAATGTGATTATATTACAGTAAGTCATGCTGAGTTTTTAAATGGAACGTGATGATTCACAGATCATAACATCATCATGTGCCATGTTATACGACTCTTGTATTCTATTTAACCTCTAAAATATCAAGAAAATATTTCTTGATGATTCGGCCTTTCCCAAGGTATTCTAGTAATTTGACAAGTCAAGATCGTGCCATCACAATTTCCTTCCTAGAACATTAACAATGTTCATTCCGAAATTCATATCTGTGAATTCTGGACCATTACAAGCGGTGCTTAATCGCAAGAAGAAGAAACGAAAGGACAAAACTCCGAAATAGAAATTGGGGTATAAATTGCAGCAAATAAAAGAGAGCATTAACTGTGAATGATAATGATTATAGAAGACAGAAGCAGAGACTTTGAAATATAAGGGAACATATAAAGCCCAACGACAAACCAGAAATTATAAACCATATATCGATGCATATAGCAATATAAAGACACGGGAGAACTAGAAACACTATAAACCCAAGAGTATAGTAGAAGTAAATAGATTCTTCCGGCGGTAGATGAAAAAGAAGAATAACCGATATGAAAGTTAGAAGTATATCGAGAATCAGAGCTGGATGGAGCATATTGATGAATACTTTAAAATATGAGTTGAGGGGGAAAGAATAGAAGGTGATGAAACATGACTAGGAACTTAGAAATCAACAGATTTAACTCACACAATGGCAGAATAAGTGAATCAAACCCTCTAGTGAATAGGTTAAGTTTTTTTTTTTTGATTAATTTAGTCAAACCACAACTAAATCAAGTGTGATTAGATCAACACCTAGAGCTATTATTCACCACATGGGTGATTTGGACTGAGAGAGAATCGGAGGAGCTCACTAGATCTGAGTGTGTGTAACAAATAAGAGGCTTAACCTAAAATGAAGAACATAAGACTTTATATACCCCTGCTGTTGACTCACCCATACGATTCATTCATCACACGTACGAGTTGGCTTCATCAGCCGTACGGGTGATCACTCACTCGTGTCTTCTCATTTAGGTTGTAATTGTGACTTAGCTCAGCATCAACCGTGCGTATGAGCCTGTCAGCTGTACTAGTGAGGCTTCACTTCTACGTCTGACTAAGTCTAACATAGTCAAACATCTAAATCTCGTTCCTGCAGTTCCTGTAACCACATACAAACACAGGATAATAATGAGCAATCACGGTGGCCTGTAAACTGTTGTACCTGCAATGGACGTGGGTAGATGTCTAGGGACTTGCATAAAATGCATCAACAGAAGGTGTGAGTTGTAAGGAAACGAAGGAGGTGAATTTATAAGAAAATCTCCGACAGAATAATTAAAATGGACGATCGCATTTAAAGCGGATCCTAATTTCCTTGATTACCGGAGAGTCAAATCTTATTAAGAAGATTTTCTTCAAATCCCTTGAAATCTGGGAATCAATCATATCTACGTCAAATGATAAGATGAATCTACACTTACTCATTTCACTCTTCTATGTTAGCTTCATTTGTACTCTTCATATAAATGGATTGTTTATCCAAATTATTCGCTGATGATAAAACTCTAATTTTCAGCCCGTATGTATCATGAAAACATACTTATTATCATTCACGACCTTTCCACTTAAATTTCGGGACGAAATTTCTTTAACGGGTAGGTACTGTGACAACCCGGAAATTTCCAACCAAATTTAAACTTTAATCTTTATATGTTTCCGACACAATAAGCAATATTTGTTAAGTTAAATTTCAAGAATTTTAAACTATGTTCATACATTCATTCAACCTCGACCAAGTTCCAACGATTCACGAACCATTAAACGAATATGATTATATATGTATATGTGTATATATATTATAACTTGAAACGTAAACAAAATATTAGATTAAATACTTTATATGATTGTATCTGTTTCAAAATGTTTATCAATGGAATTAGAAGATAAGATCAAATGATTGAATTATCAGATATATTAAATTATGATTACAAGTCTCTGTTGAAAGGCCCACGTTGATTTGAGAAATCTTTCCATTTTAACAATATTCGGAAAATGGTAAAGTAATTTATAAATAAGAACAAATTGTCAATCATTGAGAACTAGACAAAGGATAGTGGAAGATTGAATCTCATAAAGACTCGATTGATCTATTTAGTTTCAAACGTACAAAAACGTTTTCAGTTTAAAAAGAACTTTATTATTAAAATGTATATAACTTTTATAAATATCTAGAATCACTTTTGACAACTCATTACTTAACTAGTATGATAAAGATAATGATATTTATATTTTATTTTATTAAATATATATAACGAATTAAATTAATATTATATATATTTATACGCGTATAATACGTACATAGTTTTATACTTTTACTATACTTAAACTTTACCTTTACTTTATTTTTACTTTACTTTAACTTTAATAATTCACTTTAATAATTCATACTTTAATAATTCACTTTAATAATTCATACTTTAATAATTCACTTTAATAATTCATACTTTAATAATTCACTTTAATAATTCATACTTTAAAAATTCACTTTAATAATTCAAAAATCTATTATAAATAGAATTCAATAGGTTTCATTATTTCATAGAAACTTGAAAATATTTTTCTCTAAACTCTCTCAATCGATTTACATATATATATTTACTCCGTATTATTTCAAGATATTATTAGTATACATAAAATATTACGACGGAGTGTTGTCCGAGTGATTTCGAAATTGTTTTTCGAGTAGGATAGGATTAAGGAAATTATGGGTTATAGCTATGGAGGTGATTGAGTATGGTTCATGGGTATGCTCGTGAGGTCAATATAGTGTTTATCATTTCCGTTGTGTCTACGTACCTTTCCTGCAATATTTGAATTTCAATATTGATACGTGAGTACTCATAATTTAACTTTTACATACTAATAGTGTATCCCTGACTAGTGCTCGAGTATTTAGGATTATGCATGCTTGTACTTTTGATATTGCCCTTAGACAGGTTAGGTTGAATCTTGAATTAGTTACACTTGCGGTTGAGATAAGGTATAAGATATGCATGTCCTTGGAAAGCTAGCGAAAAATTAAGAACTTTTCCTTTAGATATCGAATGGTTTCGATGAACGGATTAGAAGTTATAATCAATTGAATTTTCGATATTTTTATTAAAAATGATTATTATTATCGTCGTTTTTATCGTCGTTCTAGTTTTATCTTATTATTATCATTATTATTATCTTTATCAATAAAAGGGATTTATCATTAAAAATTGTTTTTTTTTATTACTATCGTTATTATCGTTAAATTTATAATTAGTATTATTATTATTATTATCCAATTATCATTATTATTATTATTATTATTATTATTATTATTATTATTATTATTAGTATTATTATTATTATTATCATTATTAATATATATATATATCATTATTTAAAAATGGTTATTGTTATTGTTATTATTATTATTACTATATTATCATTAAGATAATTATTAGTATTATCGTTAATAATATTATAGTAACTATCATTATTAATATTAGTGTAATTAAAACAAATAATTGTAACACCTAAATATTTTGATTACTATTATTATCATTATTATGAACACGATATAAAAGACGATTAAAAGCTATTAAACGAAACGATTATGAAATAATGAGTAAGAGTATCATGATAAAATTAAAATATTATAAGATATTAATTTAGATAAAATTATCGTTCTTATTATTTTTATCATTACTATTATTATTAAAAGTATCGTTAGTATTAAAACTATCATTTTAACAAAAATTATCATTTTAATAGAAATGTCATTGTTACTATAAAATATCATTATTATTATTATTTTAAATAGAATTATTATTTTAAAGATAATATTAAAAATTATCGTAAATATTAAAGTTATCATAATTAGAATTATCGTTTTATCATAATGTCATCTTAGTAATTATAAATATTGATATTTTTATAATAATAATTATTATTACAAAATAATACAACTTTTACTTACTATCATTATAGATATTATTTTATCAAATAAATATGTGATACAAACATATTTTACTACGTGTAATAACTAACTTTAATAATAACTATCATATTATCTTTATGATATTAAATGAACCCTATAAATTTTATTACTTAATATATATAAAAGTATATTTTATTATATAAATTTAATATAAAATTTTATTTATTAATAAATAAATTATATTATTTACTCTAATAAATCTTTTAAAAATATTTAAAAATATAAAATGACGATATTTAAACTATATATTAATCATGTATAGATTTTTGGAAATTATTTTGAGTCAAATTTACTTTTGTTGACTTTTGCATATTAGTCTCGAGCATTAGGATTGTGGTACACTATGACTTGACCTAATTTGTTAGACAAATATTGACCAACATATAAATATATATAATTAATTTAGGTTCGTGAATCCGAGGCCAACCTTGCACTTGTTCAATGACGTTATATGTATTTTTACTACGAAATACAGTATGGTGAGTTTCATTTGCCTTTTTACCCTTTATATTTTTGGGCTGAGAATACATGCGCAACTTTTATAAATGTTTTACGAAATAGACACAAGTACGTGAAACTACATTCTATGGTTGAATTATCAAAATCGAATATGCCCCTTTTTATTAAGTCTGGTAATCTAAGAATTAGGGAACAGACACCCTAATTGACGCGAATCCTAAAGATAGATCTATTGGGCCTAACAAACCCCATCCAAAGTACTGGATGCTTTAGTACTTCGAAATTTATATCATGTCCGAAGGAGGATCCCGGAATGATAGGGGATATTCTTATATGTATCTAGTTAATGTCGGTTACCAGGTGTTCACCATATGAATGATTATTTTTGTCTCTATGCATGGGACGTATATTTATGAGAACTGAAAATGAAATTCTTGTGGTCTATTAAAATGATGGAAATAAATGATTATGATAAACTAATGAACTCACCAACCTTTTGGTTGACACTTTAAAGCATGTTTATTCTCAGGTGTTAAAGAAATCTTCCGCTGTGCATTTGCTCATTTTAAAGATATTACTTGGAGTCTTTCATAGCATATTTCGAAGAACGTTGCATTCGAGTCATTGAGTTCATCAAAGATTATTATTAAATCAATTTATAGTTGGATAGTGGATATTATGAAATGGTATGCATGCCTGTCAATTTTTGATGTAAAGAAAGTTTGTCTTTTAAAAACGAATGCAATGTTTGTAAAATGTATCATATAGAGGTCAAATACCTCGCAATGTAATCAACTATTGTGAATCGTTTATAATGTATATGAACGGGTCCTTTCACTTAATCCTATGAAGTAGCTAATTTCATATAGGTGGACAAGTCCTGATCACAACCTAGGTTGGTCAATCCTTAAGATGCTAGCATACAAATCTATCAGACTTCCTAGTTCAGTATTATAACAGTAATCGTACTAAATTAACATAATTACGCTAACCCAAACTTTAACCATGGCAACATACAGATTAATTAAGCTATCATGGTAATATCGGAACGTATTATTAAACATAAAAAGTAAGAACACATGTTTAATACAAAAGACAAGCGTTTTGGATAAAAACCTGAAAAGGCCAAGGAAATCTGCCCGAGATCGCAGGGACTCGCCGGGATATCCTCCGAAAAATAAAAGCTAAGCTAACTACTACTAAAAACTAACTAAAAGCTTGAAAATATGAAATGAATTACAAATTGAGTGTGTGTTGTAATGGATGGAGAAAGCCCTTTAAATAGACTTGAAATTTACCTGCAAACGGCTGGCAGGCCGTTTGGCAACCCGTTTGGCAGGCCGTTTGGCCAGCCCGTTTGCTGAGGCAGGCCGTTTGCTTGGCCCGTTTGCTAAAGCCGTATGACAGGCCGTTTCTGAGCCTGACAAGCCGGTTGGCAGGCCGTTTGGCTTGCCAGGTCAGCCTGATTTTCTGGATCGTAACTTGTTTTCTTGTCTTTCACCGTTTTCGCTCTAGATTCTTCGTTTTAGCTCCGTTTTACTTAATTCTTCTTGCATCGCCTTTGTAATTACTTAATCTACAAAATCAACCGACAAAGCATTTATTTTTGCGATAAAGTTTGGAACTTTATGGTTTTTAGGGCTCAATATTGGGGGTAAAAACGTGACTTTTTGCCCGATATCACTACCCTAGTGAGATGAAAGGACCCGTTCATATACATAATAAACGAATCACAATAGTTGATTACATCGCGAGGTATTTGACCTCTATATGATACATTTTACAAACATTGCATTCGTTTTTAAAAGACAAACTTTCTTTACATCAAAAATTGACGGCATGCATACCATTTCATATTACATCCAACTATTATTGACTTAATATTAATCTTGATGAACTCAACGACTCGAATGCAACGTCTTTCAAAGTATGTCATGAATGACTCCAAGTAATATCCTTAAAATGAGCTAATGCACAGCGAAAGATTTCTTTAATACCTGAGAATAAACATGCTTTAAAGTGTCAACCAAAAGGTTGGTGAGTTCATTACTTTATCATAATCAATCATTTCTGTAATAGTAATAGAACACAAGATTTCAGTTTCCATAAATATTCGTACACTCGCAAGTGTATAAAAGTATTCTATACGTTGTTGAGTGCTTCGGTAACCATACTTAACAATTAATGTGGCATATTCCCTTTATTATGAAATCTCCCTACACTGTACCAAATGAAGTACTATACAACCGTTTACGATACTAGAGCGACTAGCCCGGTTGGGGTTGTCAAACCCGATAGATCTATCAAGAGGATTCGCGCTTACATGCTCTTACAACATGTAAATATTAGTTACCAAGCTATAAGGGAAAAATATGAAAAGTGGTACAACTCAACGTAGAATATGTTTTTAGTACTTGTGTCCATTTCGTAAAACAGTTATAAAACAGTGCATGTATTCTCAGTCCAAAAATATATATAAAAAGGGAGTAATGAAACTCACAATACTGTATTTCGTAGCAATTATGTATATGACGGCACTGAACAAGTGCAGGGTTTGTCTCGGATTCACGAACGTATATTAAGTATATATATTTATATGTTGGTCAATATCTGTCTAACAATTTAGGTCAAGTCGTAGTGTATCACAATCCTAATGCTCGAGACCGACATGCAAAAGTCAACAAAAGTCAACTTGACCCAAAATGACTTCCAAAATCTATACATGTTTATTATATAACTTATATATATTCGTTTTATATATTTAAATATATTTATCAGATCTTATTATACTAAATAATACAAGTCATTTATTAATAAATAAAAATTTATATTAAAATTCATATATGATAAAAATATACTTTTATATATCTCAAGTAATAAAATTTATAAAATTCACTTAATATCATAAAAATATAGTGGTATGTATTATTAATGTAATTATATTACGTGTGGTAAAAATATCTTTGTACGCATATTTATTTGATAAAATAATATTGATAATAATAATAATGATAAAAATAATAAAATGATAGTTTCAATAAAAATATTAATTTTTAGTAATAAAGATAATTTTAGTAATAACATCAACTGATAACAATTATAATAATCGTTTTAATAATAATATTAAAATTAATGATAATTCAGTTGACCAGATCTTTTAATCCGTTCATCGAAACCACACAATTTCTAAATGAAAAGTTATTAATTTTTCTTTAGCTTTTCAACGACATGCATATCATATACCTTATCTCAGTAGCATATGTATCAAATTCGTGATTTATTATAAACTATTTAACGACGAAACTAAGCATACAAACATGCATAATCATATATACTCGAGCACTAGTCAGGGATACACTATTAATATATAAAAGATAAGATATGAATGCTCACATATCAATATTGTGATTCAATATTGCAGGAAAGTACGTAGACGCAACGAAAATGATAAACGTTAGGTTGACCTCACGAGCAATACCCTCGAACAATACCCATAACCTCCATAGCTATAACCCATAATTTCCTTAGCTCTATCCCGTTTGAAAACTTATTTTGAAATCGTCTGAATATAACTCCGTCGTAGTATTTTATGTATACTAATAATATCTTGAAATAATACTAAGTAAATATATATGTAATTCGATTGAGAGAGTTTAGAGAAATATATTTTCAAGTTTCTATGAAATAATGAAACCTATTGAATTCTATTTATAATAGATTTTTGAATTATTAAAGTGAATTATTAAAGTATGAATTATTAAAGTGAATTATTAAAGTATGAATTATTAAAGTGAATTATTAAAGTATGAATTATTAAAGTGAATTATTAAAGTATGAATTATTAAAGTTAAAGTAAAGTAAAAGTAAAGTAAAGGTAAAGTTAAAGTATAGTAAAAGTATAAAACTATGTACGTATAATACGCGTATAAATATATATAATATTAATTTAAATCGTTATATCATAAAACATTTTAGAAAAGTAGAATTATATATATTCATAATAGGTTTCAAGTTTTTAAATTACAGCCTGTTGGTGAAGCATGGGATAAAGTCCAAAGGTTAAATAAACGTATGAAATCATCTTAATGAAAAATGTCGGGTTACTTAACTTGTCGATATCCAACATCTAAGTTATTTACACTCCACGTTCTTACTTTCATATTAAATAAAATGAAAGTTAACATAGTTATCTTATCAAGGTCACGAGGAAAATATTATAAAACATGCCTTGAATATTAAACAGGAATTTCCAGTAACCCTTGTCTAGTTCCCGTTAATTGACACATTTGTTCTTACTTATAAATCACTTTACCATTTTCCGAATGTTGTCAAAAAGAATAGATTTCTTAAATCACAGTGGACCTCATAACATAGGCCCGTAATCATATCATATTGTATCTGATAATTCAATCATTTGATATTATCTCTTAATTATGTCGATAAATATATCGAAACAAATACGTTCATGTAAAGTATCATATATCTAATACTTTGTTAATGTTTTTAGTTAATATTATATATTATATATACATATCTATATACATATAATTGTTCGTGAATCGTCGAACACGGTCAAAGGGTAATTGATAACATGAATGTAGTTCCAAACTTTTTGAGATTCAACATTATAAATTCTGCTTATCGTGTTGGAAACATATAAAGGTTAAGTTTAAATTTGGTCGGAAATTTCCGGGTCGTCACATGAGAGAAACCCATTTTTAGAGAGAGAGCTCAATCGAGGAAGAAGAAGCTCGAATCGGGTGAAAGCGCAAGAATTAAAGTTGGTCCTCTTGCTCTTAGCTACGTTTTGATTGTAGTGATAAGTCTCGAATTCGAATTTAAGTGTTTGATTCTTGTTTTGTGTTAGGGTTTGAGTTAGTGTTGGGTTATAAACCCTATTTCTCATTAAATTGGGGGTTTTGTTGTATGTAATGTGTAAGTAAACCCGATTATTGTGGGTTTAGGGTTTAATGGCGAATTTGGAAGTATTTGTCATGGTTTGGGTGTTACATCACTAGGTTGTAAGTTTGTTAGTGATTTTGATGTTCTTAAGAATATGTTTGCTAGTCAAATTGGGTGTTGACTTTGTTTTGGTGTCAAAATAAGTTTTTAGTCAAGTTTTGGTGAATCAAGTGTGTAAATACTTGATTTAGGTATTAATTGGTGTTTTGGAAATATAATCACTAGCCGTTAGTGATTTTTGGGCGTTTTTGGGACTTATGTCAAAATGGGTATGTTGAGGAGGTTGTAGGATAGCCACCCATGGTAAGATTAGAGTGGGTAGTTGGAATATAGGAACCTTGACTGGTAAGAGGATTGAGCTCGTTGATACCTTTCTTAAGAGTAATGTAGACATAGTGTGTGTTCAAGAGACTAGATGGAAGGGTGAAGAGGTGATAGAGATTCAGGACTATAAGTAGTGGTACTCGGGTTCTAGGATAGCACGGAACGGGGTTGGTATCTTCTTAGGAAAAATACATAAAGATAACATTGTTGACGTGGGCAGGTTTACCGATAGAATTATGTCGGTTAGTTTAATTATTAAGGAGGAGACTTTCACGATCATTAGTGCATACGCACCTCATGTGGGTTTAGGTAATGCGGAAAAGAAGAGTTTCTGGGAATCGTTAGATAAGGTGGTGAGGGGTGCCCAACTGACCATCGACTGATTATAGGTGGTGACCTGAATGGACATATAGGAGTGGAGGCAGAAGGTTATGAGGGAGCCCTTGGGGGCTTTGGGTTTGGTCCTAAAAATGAAGAGGGGCACTCAATTCTTGAGTTTGACATTGCCCACGAGTTGGTGGTAGCAAACTCTTTCTTTAAGAAGAGGGATGCTCAGCTAGCCACTTTCCATAGCGGGGGTCGTAGCACCCAGATTGACTTTTTGCTTCTTCGTAAAGGGGAACTTAGGACCTGTAGGGACTGTAAGGTCCTTCCAGCTTTGACGTGCTCCTCCCAGCACAGATTGCTGGTCATGGACCTAGTCACTAGGGGAAGGGTTGGCAGGAGGGTTAGGGTTGTACAACCTAGAATCCTTTGGAAGAACCTCTATGGAGCGAACGCGGAGACTTTTAGAGCGAATGTTGTTGATAGATTGAGTGTAGAAGGGGATAACGCTGACCCTACTGATGCAGACCAGATATGGAATCGCATGGCATCCACTATCAGAGATGTGGCAAAAGAGACCTTAGGAATGGCTATAGGGTCATCGAGAGCCCACAAGAGTAGAAGAGAGTCGTGGTGGCTTAGTGACGATGTCTAAACGAAAGTCGCGTTAAAGCAGGCGAGGTTTAGGGAGCTCATTACTCTTGGAGAAGGGTCACCTGAAGAGAGAATTAGGGTAGAAGAAAGATATAAAGAAGCTAAAAGAGAAGCAAAGAAGGCCGTAGCAATTGCAAAAGACAAAGCATATGAAGATTGATATAGGAAACTAGACTCTAAAGAGGGAGCTAATGACATATATAGGATAGCCAAAGCTAGAGAGCGAAGAAGCAGGGACTTAGGTAACATCAAATATATTAAGGATGTAGCGGGTCAGAGTATAGTGAGAGAAGATCTTATTAGGAAAAGATAGGAAGAATATTTTGCATCCCTTTTCGGTAGGGAAAGACCAGAGCGGAACGATGAACCCCACGAGGTTCGGGAGCTTCAAAAAAACTGTTTCTGCACGAGGATTAACCGGGAGAAAGTTAGATTGGCCTTACGAAAGATGGGGAGAAACAAAGCAGTAGGACCGAACCAAATTCCGATTGAGGCGTGGAAGTGCCTAGGAGGCGATGGGGTTAGATGGTTGACAAACCTTTTCAACACGACGTTTAGAAGAGCAAATATGCCTATGGAATGGAGACTCGGTGAGGTTATTCCCATTTACAAGAACAAAGGAGATGCGCAAATATGTGGTAAATATAGAGGCATAAAGTTACCTAGTCATACTATGAAGCTTTGGGAAAGAGTGATGGAGACGAGGCTCCGACGCGAGACAAAGGTTTCAGAGAACCAATTCGGTTTCATTCCAGGACGCTCGTCGATGGAAGCGATTCACATAGTTAGAAGCTGATGTGCTGGATCGTAACCTTTATTTATGAACGGATTTGAGTTGTTTTGTTACACGAATTGATTTATTGTATATGTGGTATTTTATTGAATTCAGGTTGATTTCACACATATATAGGCAACTAGTCCTATTCATGTAGTTTAGTTTGTTGGTAAATCCGATTCGTTCCACAGGGAGATGGAGTGTTTAATGGTTTTTAATAGTCTTTGATGTCAAACTTAATTAAAGGGGGTTTTGGATTAGGAATTTATAATATAACAGTAACAGAAAATAACTTAACTAATTTACTTCATAAATAAAATTACAAGATTACAATAAATAACTTAAAAAGGAACTAAATGAAATTATGCTAATTATGATGCATTAATTATATTACTAGATGGTAATTAGTAAAATAGTAACTTTTAATAAAACTATATGTTTAGAATTTTGTTTTGAGTAATTATAATATAAACTTATTTAAATTAACTAAATGACAAGTTTTAATTATATTAATATAAATTATTAGGAATAGTAATTTAACTAATTACAAACTAATTATAAATTATAAACTTTTAATTAACACTAATTATAAGGTTAAAACATGTATTAAAGTATTTTATAATAAGTAATATAAATTATGTAATAATAACTTAAATATAATAATTAAAATAACTAAAACCCTAATTTTGCCCTAACTGGTACTGTAGCCGTGTCTTGTACATACGCGTTTCGCGTATTTATACGCGTATCGCGTATAATTTAAAACCTACGCGAATTGTGTGATTCTGATCGTACAGTTTGATTTACAGGCATACGCGTTTCGCGTATACCATACACGATTCGCGTATGATATATAAACTGTGACAAACAGTCTGTTACGGATTTAAATGTTTTTATGTATTGTTTTTATATTTTAAAATAATAATTCATAAATAATGATAATAATACGTTTACAAGAAATAATAATGGGATAAATGGGAGTGTTTACTTAAATGTGTCACCCCTAGGTCCATGGATTGTTTTGAGTTTAAGCCCTATTAAAATGTTTTAGTAATAAACTTTACATTTTTCTTTCGAATAAATATAAGGTTACGACTAACTTAATCAAATCTAATTTTCATCGGATTTTATTTAGAAAGCTACTATTCCCCAAGTATTTAAATTGAGGCCTAGCCTTGTTTTGACTTTCGCCAATACCCAAATTATAACGGCTTCCCTTTTTATAATTTCATTGTCATATAATTTATTGATATCACCCAAACCACCGAAGTTTATTTCTAAATTGGTGTTAATAACTTATCCATAAATTCGTCTAGATCATTTTTAATGTTGAAGCTTAATTTATGTAAATAAAAACAACTTTCGTTATTTAAATTTAATAAATTAAGTGGCAAGGGTTAAATACCTAATTACATAAAAATGGTTCTTTTAACTAGGCTCAATATTAAAAATACTAAAGTTACATTTTTAACTTTTACAAATGGTAATAATCCATTTCGCTAGGGGCTCTACATTTAAGCAAACACTAGGGAAATTTAGCTATTCATTACACTAGGGTAAACATAAAAATATAGATATGCAAACATAATAACAACGATAATTTTAACAGAGTAAACTTACTAAAATATCTTCACTTTCATTAACTTCAAACGGTAGGAAAATTACAATAATAACACCCCTTTCACGCGTACAATAACACCCTTAATCACGAACAATACCCCCTAAATAATTTAAACTAATTTTACAGAGTAATAAAATGACAATATATTTAACTATAGTAATTGTTGTATGTGTTGTTGTCTAATATTTTCTGTACACCTTCAACTCTGAACGTACTCCGTATTTAACATGGAAATAGTAGGTGATCTGTTGGTTGATTCCTTGCTGTACACCATTTATCAAAAGAATTAGTTTTTATCTCCAAAAAGCAGCCGCCCTTATCTGATGAATGATTAAATTCGGCCTAACATTATGCGTTTCGTGTAGAGGTCACACGATTCGCGTAAGGCTAAATTACTACGCGTTTCGCGTAAGAGATAATGGCAGTTTTCTTTATTTTTCTTTTTCGTTTGTTCTATGTTGATCCCGTGTTGACGTTAAATTGACTTGGCACTTTTCATTTGAACTCTTTTCTTCAATTATCTTGTACTTTCATTCGGATAAATGTTTCTTGATATAAATTTGGTTAAAACTATCGTTTTATCGTCGTTTCTTCGAATAGCAAGCTCTTGTCTACTTTTATCGTTTTTCTCGTGAAATGCTCATTGAATGTCTTTGTAGATGGTAAAAACCTATGAAATATAAGTGATATTGCGTCGAATAATATGTATGTTTAGAGCAATATCAAAATACCCCACACTTGAACGTTGCTTGTCCTCAAGCAATTACATCCTTGAACAGAATTAGAACATTATATATATCTTTATTATCGAACATTAGATCACACTACACGAAATGAAACACACGCTATATGAAATATATTACACAACACAGTATTTATTGGATCATACGCACACCACACGAAACGAAATTCTGACAACAGAAACAAACATGAAACTCGTGATTAGGGTTTAAAAATTTGGATCCTTAGGGAAAATTGGACCTTGTGAAAACGTTTTATGATTTTATAAAATGTCATGCTAGTTTTTACACTAGACACGTTTTCCGGTTTTAACCTCAAATTCCGGTTGAGGGTAACTGAAAACCGAAGTCTCAGTCGGCGATTAGCAAGCTATTCGCCCCCATGATTGTAGTATCATGGAACTTGAAGCCGAATGTCCAAAAAATGGTTTTACACAAATATAATTCATAAAATAGCATAAGTTTTAGAACAAAATTATATCGTGTCCAAATATCATCGGTGAACCATGAGTTTGCACACCTCAATTTGTTATGGCATATGTATGTTGACCGCGGTCAAACATAGATGCAGTTGATCTTTACGGAGATCATCCATCTGGGGATTAGATTCATTAGTCTTAAAAGCTAATTTGCATTGTGCCCCCCCCATTGTACGAAAAATATCCTTCTCATGGTTAGGATAAGTCTGACCACCAAAAACCCTGTTTGATGCTGAGGTTAGGTGGATTTCCAGCCGATCTTAGGGATGACTTTACAAGATTTTTCGTCAACCTACAGCTGTTCTGGACTACATCTTCTAACATAAGTTAGCAAGTGTGTCAATTTGGAAGACTTTACTTCCTTACGGGATGGACTTGATTCATCCTCTATTACTCGTAATAATGGAATATTCAGGTTTATACGTTCCAAAGCAATGATATCTGCAATAACTTCATAGAAACATGTGATATATGGTTCTCAACATAAGGTTTTATAAATTCTTGTTATACTTGGTTTTCTTTTATAGGTTTTAAACAAATAAACTTATGCGTTTTTAATGTATTGAGACGATAATTTCGGTTTTTGACACCTATGCTTTAATCGCTCGTAGTTACCTTAAAAATTTATTTGTTATATTTGTTTAAAGATTTTCAAATTTTCATAAAAACCAATAACTTATAAGTTCTCGAGAATTTATATATTCCCACCCCACACTTAAGATTATGTAATGCCCTCATTACATAAAATCAGATAAAAATGTATAAATTTGAGAGGACAAAAAGTGTAGAATATTTGGAACTTCCTTTGTTAACCGATTTGGATTTTCAAATTGTTTTACCTATGATTTTATCCAACGTTTGTATCACAATGTAATTCGATGTTTCGTTTTGTCTAATTGCATTTTCTTCTGTACCTGTCAAAACCATGTAAAAGCACACAAAACATGGGGTTGTACATCAATCGTACAAAACAATTTTACCCCACACTACTTTCTTGCTAATATATAATAAAACATAAGAAATATAAAAGTATTAAAACACACCATACAATAATGTTATTACACACCATAAAAATAAAAATGTTTAAAACAATAGAACTAGTCAAATGGGCTCCAAAATGGTCCTCCTCGTTCGCCCTCCTCCTGTTGCTGTCACTGCCGTTGCTCGTTTAGGCGTTGTTCCTCGTAGAAATGCCTATATGCATCCTGACTCGCGGCTATGGCGGCGTTATGGTCATAGGGTGGAGGTAGAGGGTCATTGGGTGTCTGCCATGGGGGATATGATGGAAAGGCTGAGGGTGCGTAAGCTTGCGGGGATATGATGGGAGTGTGAAAACTGTCTGCTGCTCGATCTGTTATGTTCAGCTATTTTTGACCTTACGTGTTTCGCGTAGGTCTACGCGATTCGCGTAAGCTTTGTATTCCACGCGTTTCGTGTAGGTCTACACGATTCGCGTATGCTTTGTCTGTATTTTTTTTTTTATATAACTTAAAATCAATTGAATTTAAAAATATCTTTTATAAATTTATATTTGTAACGGAAATTCGGTTGTTAGACCTGATCTTAATCCGTTTATAAATTTTTAATTTCAATACATGTTTTAATAATTTCAATTTATAAAATTCAATCCATTAAAAGTTAAAGTTTTTAATGTTTTTCGAAAACAAATTTAAAATAAAATAAAAACACTCTATTTTTGTGTTAAAATTATTAACATTTTTAATTTTAAAACAAGTACATGAAAAATAAAAATTACACAAATTAAAATACACTCTATATTATTTTTTTGTATACCCCTAGATCAACTAATTTTCAAACTTAAAACTTTGTTTCCTATCGATTAGGTAGAGATAAATTCGGTCGTCAAACCTATCATTATCCACGACAAAGATTTACAAGTTATATATTTTTACGGTTATTGATAAAAAGATATATTTTGCAATCTACTGTAGACTTTTAACAACAACAAAAAAATTTTTGTGCAATTTGAAGAATGAAAATTCAGTTGTGACACCTAAACATTTTCATTTTCAAAGAAACAAGTTAAACTCAAGGCGTTTCACCTTCAATTTAGTAGAAAGGATTTTTTTTTTTTTTTTATTTTGTTTTCGTGGTTTACTATTTAACAGATATCTTATGAATCCAATAAGAAATTTCGTGCAATTTGAAAAACGATAATTCAGTTGTAACACTTAACATTTATCGTTTTTAATGAAAACATATTGAACTCAAGGTTCATCACTTTTAAATGGTAGACCGTTTTAATAGAACATACAACAAACAAAAACAAACCAAACACACCAAAACATTACACACAAAAATGCACAAACACACAATTGGCGAGAAAAAGATTTAAAGAGTGAAGCCTCGTTGGCTCGCCTCGTAGTGGAGTCGCATTATTTCGCTCCCCATTGCTTCGTAGGCGTAACCTAGCTGGTTTAAGAGGTTTTCTTCTGCACATTTTAAAGGCCCTTCTCGGCATAAGGTTACGTACTCGTAATTAGAGTCCGTTTGGTTCTTTGGGCAATCTCCGGAGTGAGTCGGTTTTCCACATTTCACACATTTACCCAAATGACGTGCTCTACGCCTTTTAGCTGATTTAGATTTTCCTCTTGCATAGTTTGTCTCATTTGGTTTCTGTCTTTCTTCTTTCCTCGCCTTATCGCATCTTTTCTTAATATCTAACACCACATCCCTCGGTAAAATCTTATCGCACTTTAAAATGAAATGGTTATAGATATACTGACTGCGCATCTTGAAATTACACAATAAAAACAAAAAGAAATTAAAAAGGTAGAATGGAGGGAGAAGACTAGTTCTTTAGGGTCTGCTAGGGAAAGACCAATCTAACCCCACTCTTAAAGATAAGAATAAAAATCGAGAATGGAGTTTAAAACCTTAGAGTTACCCTGAATTTATTTGTCCTTAGGGTAGAAGGTGGTTTCATCTCTTTCCGTAGTATTGATTTCTTCAAAGTATAACTTGAGTCTGTGTCCGTTCACTTTGAAAGTTCCACCGTCTTTACCATACAACTCTGCATATCCAGATGGAAAAACCTGTTTTATTATATATGGCCCATTCCATCGGGATCTAAGTTTACCAGGTGAAAACTTGAAACGTGATTGGAATACCAATACTTTATCCCCTTGTTCAAATTCTTTCTTTTTTAATCGTGCATCGTGCCATACTTTAGTTTTTTCTTTATATGTTTTAGAATTTTCGTAGGCTTGTAATCTTAATTCATCTAGTTCGTTAAGTTGTGATAACCTATTTTCTCCGGCTTGTACAAGGTCAGTATTACATTCTCTCATAGCCCAGTACGCCTTGTGTTCAACTTCAACAGGTAGATGACACGCTTTACCGTATACAAGTCTAAATGGTGTGGTACCTATTGGTGTTTTATACGCAGTCCTAAAAGCCCACAACGCGCCATCTAACTTGCGTTGCCAGATTTTAGGGTTGTTATTAACCGTCTTCTCAAGTATGCGTTTTAAGGCACGATTCGTGTTCTCCACTTGACCACTTGTTTGCGGGTGGTACGGAGTAGAGAAACGATGAGTTACGCCATACTTCTTCAACACCTTTTCAAGAAGGTTGTTGGTAAAATGTGTTCCTCGGTCGGATATGAGTGCTTTTGGGATTCCAAAGCGTGAGAAGAGATTTTTCAAGAAGTTTACCACCACCCTAGCATCATTTGTAGGCAAAGCTTTTGCTTCAGCCCACTTGGATACATAGTCAACGGCTACTAGTATGTACTTGCACTTATGTGAACTTGAAAAGGGTCCCATGAAATCGATTCCCCAAATGTCAAAGATTTCACAAACTTGGATGCCGGTTTGAGGCATCTCATCCTTTTTCGTGATGTTACCCGTTCGTTGGCATGCGTTACAAGTCCGAACGAAATCATGGGCATCTTTAAAGATCGTGGGCCAATAAAAGCCCGATTCAAGGATTTTTCTTGCAGTGTGGTTTGGTCCGAAATGACCGCCGGTTGGCCCTTGATGGCAATGCTCAAGAATTTGTTGAGCTTCTTGTCCGTACACACAACGGCGAATTATTTGATCCGCACCAACACGAAATAGGTCTGGGTATTCCCAGAAATAAGACTTTAAATCCGCAAAGAATTTCTTCTTTTGCTGATAAGTAAGTCCTTTTTGTAGAATGCCTGAAGCAAGATAGTTTGCAAAATGGGCAAACCATGGGATTTCAGATTCTTTTTCAACCCTCATTAGAGATTCGTCAGGAAATGTGTCCTTGATGATTGTGTCATCAAGTTTATCTAATTCAGGGTTTTCAAGTCGGGATAAATGATCGGCAGCTAGATTCTCAGCTCCTTTCTTGTCACGTATCTCAATGTCAAATTCTTGAAGTAAAAGAACCCAACGTATGAGACGATGTTTTGCATCTAGTTTCGAGAATAAATACCTAAGTGCCGAATGGTCCGTGTAAACAATGGTCTTGGACAACACCAAATATGACCGAAATTTATCAAATGCATAAACAACCGCTAGGAGTTCTTTTTCCGTGGTGGTATAATTAATTTGGGCTCCCGTTAGAGTTTTACTTGCATAATAAATCGGAAGAAAATGATTATCGGGACGTTGTCCTAAAACAGCACCTAAAGCATAGTCGCTTGCGTCACACATTAGCTCAAATGGCATACTCCAATCTGGAGATACCATAATGGGAGCTTGTGTGAGTTTTGACTTTAGAATCGAGAATGCATTCTCGCAATTAGAATCGAAGTCAAATGGAGCATCCTTTTCAAGAAGTTTGGTCAATGGGCGGGCGATTTTAGAAAAATCTTTGATAAATCGCCTATAGAATCCTGCGTGACCAAGAAAGCTTCTAATTGCTTTAACATTTGATGGTTTAGGTAGCTTAGAGATAACTTCAATTTTAGCTTTATCTACCTCTATTCCTGCACGAGATATTTTGTGACCAAGTACAATGCCCTCTTTCACCATGAAGTGGCATTTTTCCCAATTTAGGACCAAGTTTGCTTTCTCACATCGGATAAGCATACGTTCAAGGTTGAAAAGACACGATTCAAAGGAGTCTCCAAATACGGAAAAGTCGTCCATGAAGACTTCCATACAATCCTCTACCATGTCATCAAAGATTGCCATCATGCACCTTTGAAAGGTTTCGGGCGCATTGCATAAACCAAACGGCATGCGGCGATAGGCAAAGGTACCGAAAGGACAAGTGAATGTGGTCTTTTCTTGGTCGTTGGGATCAATTGGAATTTGGAAGTAACCGGAGAAACCGTCTAAAAAGCAATAATATTCTTTTCCCGCTAATCGTTCAAGCATTTGATCAATAAAAGGTAACGGGAAATGATCCTTTCTAGTGGCATCATTTAGACGTCTGTAATCAATACAGACTCTCCAGCCGGTAACTGTTCTAGTTGGGACGAGTTCGTCCTTTTCATTTAATATAACGGTTGTACCCCCCTTTTTGGGTACTACTTGTACTGGACTAACCCATGGACTATCGGAGATGGGGTAGATTAACCCGGCGTCAAGAAGCTTGACGACCTCCTTTTTAACAACCTCTTTCATGTTGGGATTTAGCCTGCGTTGTCTTTATACTACGGGTTTGTAGTCATTCTCAAGGAGAATTTTATGTGTACAATAAGACGGGTTTATTCCCGGAATGTCGGTTGTTTTCCAGGCTATAGCCTTTTTATGGGTTTTTAATACAGAAATTAGCTTATCCTTCTCATTATCTGAAAGATGTGAAGAAATAATTACTGGTAATTTAGATGTACCTTCGAGATAAGCATACTCCAAGTGTTTGGGTAGCTCTTTAAGCTCTAGTACGGGTGGTTCTTCTAAGGAATTTTTTATACGAAATCTATCTTCATTTTTGATTTCCTCAAACGATTCCTCTTCCATGGGAATTTCTTCTATTATGGTCTCGTCATCCGTGACCACCTTCATCAACTCATCAAAATCTTTATCAATATTGAAGTATTCATTCTCACTTACTGGGGCTAACTCCGGGATATCAATTTCAAGTAGCTCCTTCAATTCATTCTCGACACAAAGATCTATAACATCAATTTGAAAACAAGAGTCATCGGTAGAAGTGGGTCTTTTCATGGCTTTGTCAATGTGACAAATTATTCTCTCGTTTCCCACACCTAGACTCAATTGTTCTTTTTGGACATTAATGATAGCATCTGTAGTGTTTAGGAAAGGACGTCCTAAAATGATAGGAACTTTTGTGTCCTCTTGCATTTCTAGAATAACAAAGTCGACGGGAAAGATAAGTGAGACAACTTTTACAAGTATATCCTTGGCTATACCTATGGGAGTATCAAATGATTGGTTTACTAATCGAATACCCATTCGGGTTGGTTTTAAGTCTCCTAAGTCAAGTTTTAAATATAACGAGTAAGGCATTAAGTTAACACTTGCACCTTGTAACATCCCGCGTTTTTCCGTTAAATTTATTTTAACACCGTCTTTTTATTTTTTTTAAATAATATCTTTCATCATTTAATTTGGCATCTTTCGTTAACTAACGTTCATAATATTCTCGTTATTTAATTATAACATCACTCGTTTACTCTAACGTTTTAAAATATTTCGTTTGGTTAATTCCCGCACCCGACAACAAACTTGAGGGACTAGTTTCGCCAAGGTGCCAAACATTTGACTAGGTCAAATGGTCAACACCTCCTCTTATTCACTCATTTCACCTCCCACTTTCTTCCTTCTTTTCTCTCCACCATTTTTGAACTCAAAACACCCATTCACTAAATTCATCATCTATTTCCATTCAAGCAATCAAACATCAAAACAAATTACATATTCGTGATCCTCTCTTCATCCTCTTCGATTTGATGCTAACTACTTCGATTTTGGGTAACATTTCTAAAACACTAGTTTTCTTTAAATTTGTGTTCTTGACTTAAAAGTATGTTAATTAGTGTCTATGGCTCATTGTGATGTCGTGTATGTAATTTGTATGCTCGATTCGTTGTTTTCGGTGTAACTAGTTCATTATGAAAATTTCTTGCTAAATCCTTGATTTTGGATGATCAAATGTTGTTAGATTGTTAAAGTGCATGTTTTAAAAGTGTTACTAGTATCATTAGTTTCATTTTGATGTATAGGTTGATTAAGGAAACTCCAAGAACATGATTAGTGATTTTGTGAACTTGGATTAGGGTTTAATAAGCTTTACATGAACTTTTGATGCGTCAAATGCTATGAGATATTGTTGTTAAGTGTTTTGTTGCAATGTGTGTTTGATTACCTTCGAAACGGCATATCATACATGTAAAACGGATGCCCGAATCATGAAATGCATATTTAGAACTTGAACTTTGATTATGAACGTTTAAATGCGGTTTTGGGGTGTGTAAGTGTTGAATTACTTGATGAATTGTGTCTAGGTGTTTTCCTTGTCAAAATACCTTCCCGGTGATATAAAATACTTGTTCTAATTGTTTGCGGATCATAGATTGTGATTGTTTGGTTTTTGGTTCGTGCACTTGTGTTTCAGCAAAACAGTTCCTGGAAAGCCTTCTGGACGCCGTCTAAAACCCTGGGACGCCGTCCAGGTCTTTAAAGTGGGACGCCGTCTACACCCTGGGACGCCGTCCAGCCTTTCACACTGGGACGCCGTCCAGGCATTTGGGACGCCGTCCCATTTGCCTGCCAAGGGCTGTTTTGGTTGGTCGTTTCACGAAAAATGTTTGGGATGTTCTAGACCTCCAATTCACTTTCAACTTGTTTTAACATGCTTATATATGAATAACTAGCATAGAAAATTTGTCCGAGACCCGACCCGAACATGTTGACTTTTCCGTTGACTTTGACCCGACCAATTTTGACTTTTTGTCAAACTTAACCAAATACTTATGCAACCTTTCTAACATGATTATTTACTTGTATCTTGCATGAAACTTGACTAGTTGATTCACATGTTAATATAATCGAGTCGTAACGAGCCATAGGACTAATTGAACATCTTTGACTGGTTGTGTTTACCGTTATTGATATAACCTATATGTTTAGGTCAAGACTAGCCTTGTCCTTGCACGCGTTTACTTGTTGAAGTACTTTATTAACTCTTGCACTCAAGGTGAGATCATAGTCCCACTTTTTTTAATCACTTTTATTCTTTACATCGTGGGCTGAGAAACACATACATTTCATACTTATTTACTTTTCATGCTTTTACATTGTGAACAAATACGAATACAAGGATGCATACGAGTTTGAACAAAAGTCCTCAATCCAATTATCATTAGTTCCACTTGCAGGGTGTAAGTGTAAGCGTGTAATTATGTTGTGTGGCCATACGGGTTTAACAAACCCTCATTCAGACGGTTCGCTACCGTTAGTGAATGAAATATAATTTCAACAATGTATAGTGTAAGTTCTAACACTAAATTCAAAATTCAGAGGGAAGATTCGGTTAAGCCTTGATAATTGGGTGCTCGTGATACAAATACTATTTTGGAATGTGAACGATTTTGGTTGAGCAATTCTTAAAGAACCTTGTGGTTCAATACAATTTACTTACTAAACCTATGATTTCACCAACGTTTTCGTTGACAGATTTCTATGTTTTTCTCAGGTCTTGCACGATATGTGATACATGCTTCCGCTCATTATTTGATACTTGCATTGGATGTCGAGTATACATGCTTTTCATGGAGCGTCTTTTGACTTTACTTTAAACCGTGTCGCCTAGATTTCAATCGTACTTATAACGTTGTAACTTAACTTTTGGTTGAACAATTCTTGTAAACTTTGAAACAATCTTTATTTTGAAATGAAGGCGACATATTTTGGTCAAACGTTATCTTAAAGACTTATAATCAGGTAATGGGACCCACGTAGCTGACGCCGTCACTTGACGATTTGTCGGGGTCGCTACAAGTGGTATCAGAGCCTTGGTTGTAGGGATTTAGAGTTCATTTGTGTCCACCCCGAGTCATAGGGTACATAGGTGAATCTAGACTACAACCGGCATATAGACTGAAGTAGGAATTACTTGACTATTTGTGCATTTATACTCGAACTCTTCTATCATATCTAACTCGTATTCGATCTTGATCTTACGTTGATAAATTTTGTTGACGCGCCACCTTGACTTTATGAAGTAATGTTAAATGCACATGAGAATCAGGGTAATATAATTTCCGGGATTATATTACGGTGATTCACATGGACGTTCCGACATTATAACATAAAGAATTTAGGGCGAGTCAAGGAAAATTTTCTCTCTATCCTTATTCCATACTCCGGTTAGTATTGTTGAAAATACTAACCAACGATATTCTTGTGTCATGAAGGAACAATGGCTCGTCGACGCGCTCCTCCCGAAACTCCTGAACAAGCCCTCCAACGTATGATAGCCACTGCCGTGGATGCGGCCATGGCCGGTCACTCCTCCAACAACAACAATAACAACAATCATCACAACAACAGCAATGGAGCCGGAAATTCCAACGAAGGATGCTCCTATAAGAATTTCATGGGGTGCAAACCTCACACTTTTGATGGAACCGGGGGACCGGTTGTGCTCACCCGATGGTTTGAGCAAACGGAAGCCGTCTTTAGCATAAGCGGTTGTCGAGACCAAGACAAGGTCAGATTTTCCACTCACACCTTCGCCGGTATCGCTCTCACATGGTGGAATACGTATGTACAATCGGTGGGTATCCACGAAGCCCACGCTCTCTCTTGGGCCGACTTAAGAGGAAAGATGATCACCGAATATTTTCCTCGCGAAGAAACCCGAAGGCTCGAACAAGAGCTAAGAGCTCTGAAAGCGGTCGGGAACGACCTTAAGGCCTATAATCAACGATTCTCCGAACTTGCTTTGATGTGCCCAAATCTTGTGAACCCCGAATCTTTAAGGGTTGAACTTTACATGGATGGTCTCCCCAAGAGCATCAAACAAGGAGTAATGTCATCCAAACCCGCTAACCACCAAGAGGCTTTGAATATGGCCCGTCAATTGATTGAAACAGTGGATGAGATTGAAGTGCCGGCACCTAAAGCCGAGGATAAGTCGGGTGACAACAAAAGAAAATGGGAAGCCCCCCAATCAAGCAATTACAACAACCTCGCCAAGAAGCCCTTCATCCCCAACGGCAAGAAAGGTTATACCGGACACCTACCGTATTGTAACGAGTGCTACAAACATCATTTAGGCGATTGTGGCAAACCATTTTGCTTGAAGTGTCAAAGAAGTGGCCATGTAGCCCACGATTGTAGGAATACCGCTCCCGTCGCTCAAAAGGAGCCCAATGCACCCAAGACGGGTGTTTGTTTTGAATGTGGCCAACCGGGTCATTTTTGGAGTGCGTGCCCAAATAAGAAAATCAACCCCAACGCACGCCGTTAAACTTTCAACATCAACGCCTAGGATGCCCGAGACGACGATGGACTAGTCACGGGTATGTTTCTTCTCGAAATTCTCACGTTTCATGTTTATTCGATTCGGTTACCGTTAGACGTTTTATAAACAAGACTTTGACTCGTACCCTTTGCACTCCACCTTTTTCCCCTAGACACTACTTAGGCAATTTAAGTGACCAACGGAAAATATTGTGTGCCTATAAATTTTATTGGAGGATATACATTAAGACTTTTGACTTGACACCTATAGAACTAGGGAGCTCGGAACCTATTCGTAAAAAAAAAAAAATAAAAAAAAATAAAAAAAAATAAAAAAAAAATAAAAAATAAAAATAAAAAAAAAAAAAAATGTTTCCCCATCGTCTTGTATAGATTATTGTGAACTGGGTAATTTTCGGTTGGAAACCGATACCCTCTCCCTCGCATCCATGACCTCATGATTTCTTGCATGAATCCCGTGTGTATTCCAAAACGACCTCCGTTCCGGATATCATCAATTGGGGGTTAAGGGAGACAATGTCTCCTGAGTCTTTTCCGAACTCGCAACGTTAGTTGTAAATCCCTCTTAGTACCATTCGATTTATCCAAGGCTCGTCCGTATCCATAAACCTCCTAAACCACGTATGCAAACTTATCTAGACAAATCTGTTATCGTATTTATAGATGACATCTTAACTTATTCAAGTAAAGAAGGAAAACGAACAACATCACCATCTTACGCTCGAACTTTTGAGAAAAGAGCAACTCTATACCAAATTCTCCAAGTGAGAATTTCTGTTGAACGAAGTCCAATTTTCTAGACCATAATGTTAATGGTCAAGGCATTTCAATCAATCTCGAAATCAAGCCACATGTAATCAGGAAACTCTCCCCACTCAGACTTGTATTCGTAAAATCTTAGATCTCGTCTGTTACTACCGAAGATTCATTTCTGACTTTTCTCGTGTTACACGACTTTTAAACTCGTTAACTCACTAAGGAAAAACTATAAACCTCTCCGTGTTCGAGCCTTGAGCGTGAGTCTTCACACCAACATTTCTAGTTAAATTCGTTATTTTGCACGAAGAAGTCGAATACTAAATTGTGGATCCGATCAATTTTCTCGTCATCACGTACCACACTACACACCTCTGATATTTCACCGTTACCGTCTGATATTACTGGAATTTAAGATAACACACAATCCAACGATACTTCACTCTTCTTTGACTTAACGCCCTTGTGTTTCTGATAATCGGCCAACTATTATTCAACCCCGAACTATACAACTACGTGTACTATCTCGTTTCTCTTTCAGACTTCAACTTTTGACAACTAGAGGCACGTTATGGCAACCTCGAGATGTAAGCTCATCCTATTCAAAGTTCTCATTTCGCTCCTATCTTTATCGCTCGCACTTCCGTATAAGGAAACTTTTGTAACATTTCTCAATGGATAGAGAAACTCTTCATATTACATTAGTATTCGCCACGAGGGTGAATAGTCCTAACGAACATTTTTGAGCCCTAACTAACTTGTTCAAACATATCTTAAGGAATTCTTTTTCTAATATGGTGTACCATTGCCAATGCCAATTACCTCGGATCAAAATACTCGTATCGCTTCTAGTTTTGCAAGAAACCTTGGGAACCCGCTTAGACATGAGTACCACGTATCTCTCACAAACCGACGAACCGAGCAAACGAACGATTTACATCCTGGAAGGACATGTTTCAAACTCGCATTATCGCTTTTAGTTGATCCCTCATACTACGATAGTTACCGTTCTTGTACTAACGCCGCACTTCCGAAACCCTATATGACCGCAAATGTCATACCCCTATTCGTTGGACCAACGCATGTGGCAAGCAAACACCGAAATCTGAACTTCATCAAGAAACAACAATTGAGATCATTCAAGTCCGAGAAGGGCTCGAGACGACCCGTAGTTGCCATAAGGGTTATACCAAACTTAGATGAAAACCTCACAAAGTCCCAGAGTGTGACCGCGTAATATTGAGAAACTACACCTTGGAAAGGTGTAATCCATTTGGGGAATCGAGGAAGGTTATATCCGCAACATTGATCCTTTTGAAACCTTGGGGCGCATTGGAACCGCTCCCTACCGTTTAGAACTTTCGACTCAATTAAGTTTCCGTTTACCCTACATTTCGTGTAACAAATTTAGAAACGTGTCCTGCGGAACAGGAACGTGCAATCCTTCTAGATGCACCAACTATTGATGACAAACTCCTCCTCATAGGAAAAACCGGCTGAACTTGTGGATCGTAAAACCAAGCCCTAATACAACGTAACACCCCGACTATCCGGATTCGTGGAATGTCCAAGAAAGTACCTCCAATCATTCGTAGAGTTACTACACTAGGTCTCGAGTAAGAGACATCGACTATTACTTCCAACTAAATTTCAGGACGAAATTTCTTTTGAGGTGTGGATAATGTAACATCCCGCGTTTTTCCGTTAAATTTATTTTAACACCGTCTTTTTATTTTTTTTAAATAATATCTTTCATCATTTAATTTGGCATCTTTCGTTAACTAACGTTCATAATATTCTCGTTATTTAATTATAACATCACTCGTTTACTCTAACGTTTTAAAATATTTCGTTTGGTTAATTCCCGCACCCGACAACAAACTTGAGGGACTAGTTTCGCCAAGGTGCCAAACATTTGACTAGGTCAAATGGTCAACACCTCCTCTTATCCACTCATTTCACCTCCCACTTTCTTCCTTCTTTTCTCTCCACCATTTTTGAACTCAAAACACCCATTCACTAAATTCATCATCTATTTCCATTCAAGCAATCAAACATCAAAACAAATTACATATTCGTGATCCTCTCTTCATCCTCTTCGATTTGATGCTAACTACTTCGATTTTGGGTAACATTTCTAAAACACTAGTTTTCTTTAAATTTGTGTTCTTGACTTAAAAGTATGTTAATTAGTGTCTATGGCTCATTGTGATGTCGTGTATGTAATTTGTATGCTCGATTCGTTGTTTTCGGTGTAACTAGTTCATTATGAAAATTTCTTGCTAAATCCTTGATTTTGGATGATCAAATGTTGTTAGATTGTTAAAGTGCATGTTTTAAAAGTGTTACTAGTATCATTAGTTTCATTTTGATGTATAGGTTGATTAAGGAAACTCCAAGAACATGATTAGTGATTTTGTGAACTTGGATTAGGGTTTAATAAGCTTTACATGAACTTTTGATGCGTCAAATGCTATGAGATATTGTTGTTAAGTGTTTTGTTGCAATGTGTGTTTGATTACCTTCGAAACGGCATATCATACATGTAAAACGGATGCCCGAATCATGAAATGCATATTTAGAACTTGAACTTTGATTATGAACGTTTAAATGCGGTTTTGGGGTGTGTAAGTGTTGAATTACTTGATGAATTGTGTCTAGGTGTTTTCCTTGTCAAAATACCTTCCCGGTGATATAAAATACTTGTTCTAATTGTTTGCGGATCATAGATTGTGATTGTTTGGTTTTTGGTTCGTGCACTTGTGTTTCAGCAAAACAGTTCCTGGAAAGCCTTCTGGACGCCGTCTAAAACCCTGGGACGCCGTCCAGGTCTTTAAAGTGGGACGCCGTCTACACCCTGGGACGCCGTCCAGCCTTTCACACTGGGACGCCGTCCAGGCATTTGGGACGCCGTCCCATTTGCCTGCCAGGGGCTGTTTTGGTTGGTCGTTTCACGAAAAATGTTTGGGATGTTCTAGACCTCCAATTCACTTTCAACTTGTTTTAACATGCTTATATATGAATAACTAGCATAGAAAATTTGTCCGAGACCCGACCCGAACATGTTGACTTTTCCGTTGACTTTGACCCGACCAATTTTGACTTTTTGTCAAACTTAACCAAATACTTATGCAACCTTTCTAACATGATTATTTACTTGTATCTTGCATGAAACTTGACTAGTTGATTCACATGTTAATATAATCGAGTCGTAACGAGCCATAGGACTAATTGAACATCTTTGACTGGTTGTGTTTACCGTTATTGATATAACCTATATGTTTAGGTCAAGACTAGCCTTGTCCTTGCACGCGTTTACTTGTTGAAGTACTTTATTAACTCTTGCACTCAAGGTGAGATCATAGTCCCACTTTTTTTAATCACTTTTATTCTTTACATCGTGGGCTGAGAAACACATACATTTCATACTTATTTACTTTTCATGCTTTTACATTGTGAACAAATACGAATACAAGGATGCATACGAGTTTGAACAAAAGTCCTCAATCCAATTATCATTAGTTCCACTTGCAGGGTGTAAGTGTAAGCGTGTAATTATGTTGTGTGGCCATACGGGTTTAACAAACCCTCATTCAGACGGTTCGCTACCGTTAGTGAATGAAATATAATTTCAACAATGTATAGTGTAAGTTCTAACACTAAATTCAAAATTCAGAGGGAAGATTCGGTTAAGCCTTGATAATTGGGTGCTCGTGATACAAATACTATTTTGGAATGTGAACGATTTTGGTTGAGCAATTCTTAAAGAACCTTGTGGTTCAATACAATTTACTTACTAAACCTATGATTTCACCAACGTTTTCGTTGACAGATTTCTATGTTTTTCTCAGGTCTTGCACGATATGTGATACATGCTTCCGCTCATTATTTGATACTTGCATTGGATGTCGAGTATACATGCTTTTCATGGAGCGTCTTTTGACTTTACTTTAAACCGTGTCGCCTAGATTTCAATCGTACTTATAACGTTGTAACTTAACTTTTGGTTGAACAATTCTTGTAAACTTTGAAACAATCTTTATTTTGAAATGAAGGCGACATATTTTGGTCAAACGTTATCTTAAAGACTTATAATCAGGTAATGGGACCCACGTAGCCGACGCCGTCACTTGACGATTTGTCGGGGTCGCTACACACCTAGGTCGGCTAGTGCATCGTACACCACCGAATCACCCATCATACATGGTATGATAAAACTACCAGGGTCTCCTAATTTTGGAGGTACATTTTGTTTCTTTAAGATGGCCGAACATTCCTCATGGATGAATGTGGCAGAAACGTCGTGGTATTTACCCTTAGAGGATATGAGATCCTTTAAAAACTTCCCGTAATTGGGCATATCCCTAAGAACCTCCGCGAGTGGCATGTTAATGCTAATTTGCTTAATCATGTCCGCAAATTTCTCATATCGCCTTGCGAGTCTGTCCTTTTTTAATGCTTTTGGGTATGGAATAGGTTCCTTATGCACCTTTACTGTTGGTTCTTCACTTTTCTTTGGTATGACCTCAGGTGGATCATCTTTCTCTTGTTCTTTGTCAACTTGCTCATTTTCATCAACCGGAATTTGTAAAACAGAAGGACATAAAGGAACTTCCGGGGACTTAAGAGTCTCCGGTTTAGTAGTTAAACCACTTCTAGTAGTTATAGCATTTACATGCTCGTTCCTTGTTTGGGGGTTTTTGGGATTCACTTGAGTATTTGAGGGGAGAGTACCTGGTGGTCTCTCTGATAGTAACTGTGATATCCTTCCAACATTCCTTTCTAAGTTTTGTATTGTGGCTTGTTGATTTCGGATTTGCTGAGTTTGGAGCTCTGCATTTTGCTCGTGCTTAACCATAAAATCTCTTAAGAGATCTTCTAAACCAGATTTCCTCTCAGGTTGAGGTTGCATAATTGCTAATGGTTGTGGTTGCATAAGTGCTAGTGGTTGTGGCTGATTGTGTTGGAAATTATTTTGATAATTTCGTTGAGGTTGATTTCGGTTATTATAACCTGGTGGCGGATTTCTTTGATTTTGATTTGGGAAATTCCGGTTATTTTGGTAACCTGGATTTCCTCCTTGATAGTTATTATTATTTTGATAGTTATTATTATTTGATCCTGAAGGTCCTCCTACTTGATAGCTGTTTATAGGAGGATATTTTTGGTTGTTTGCTTCTATAGCTGGAAAATCACTGAAGTTCATTTCACCTTTTCGTAAGTAACCTAAGAAATTTTCTTGCTCTTCCAATGTACTTTGATCACAATCTCTAGTAAGATGGGGACCTTGGCACAGTTCACATCCTACTCTGATAGCATGCATTTCCTTGGTTACTTTCTCGATTTGCCGTGCTTGATTTGCTATTTGAACTTTTAAAGAAGCAATTTCATCATTGCTTTCAATACTAGCAACATTTGATGATCTAGAGAATTCTATTTCTTGATGCCAATTATGGGAATGGGAAGCTAAATCAGCAATGATTGTGTGAGCGTCTTCAGGTGTTTTCTTCATGATCGAACCTCCGGCTGCAACATCTATATCTTTTCTAGTTGCCACATTGACTCCTTTATAGAATATTTGGACCTTTTGGAATGTATTCAACCCGTGTTGAGGACATATTCGAAGCATTTTATTGAATCGGGTCCAAGCTTCATAAAGAGTTTCATTAGGCTTTTGTTTAAAGTGATTTATGTCACTTTGTAATTTTGCTGCTTTTGAAGCAGGAAAGAATTCTGACAAAAACTTATCCATCATATCATTCCAGTTTTCAATATAACCTTCTGGTAATGAGTCTAGCCAATCTCTTGCATCATCTTTTAAGGACCATGGAAAGATTTTTAAACATGCAACTTCATCGGTGACATCTTTGATTTTGAAAAGCTTGCAAATGCTTACAAACTTACGAAGATGCTCGTTAGCATCCTCATTTGGGGCTCCACCGAATTGACATGTATTAGTCACCATGTGTAAAAATTGACCTTTTATTTCAAAGCCATCACTCATCGTGGGTTGGATGATTGCGTGGCCTTGACCTTTTCTTGTGGCCTTCATTAATGCTTCCATCGTTTGATTTGTATCAGCCATTTCTTCTTCTTCTTTAATAATCGGCTCTATGATTGGTTGAATTATTGGTTCAGAGTCGGATTCTAAGAAAAGTGACTCTAAATTTTTAGCAAGAGATTCTACTTCTTGAGCTCTTAAGCGTTCGTGAAATTTTCTTTCGGGTTCAGGATGTGAAGGAGTTAATTCAGCGTTGGAGGAACGTAAGTTCATACATTAATTTCTATTATGAGATCACTTCACTAAAGGTTTATCTAGGGTTACCTATTTGTTTCTCTTTTTTAGTGTTTTTCGGTGTTTTAAAATTACTAGTACTTCCTATTTCTTTTTGTTGTTTTTGTCCTTTATTAATTCTTTGAGGTTCCGGATTAAGTTTAACGAGTTTAGGATTGAACGGATCATACAATTTGGGAAATTGTACAAAGAATTAAAGGATTTATTCAAAAACTTTGAACTTTCTTGGAAATGAATTTCCTCGAGAGTATCGAATAACATAAAAACAATGATAAAAACCCTTAAACAAACAGATTTTCCTTCTGATTTTGCCCACGTTTCGAATAGCCAAAAGATGCAGCAGAGAGGCAGGATCCTTCTATTGACCAATAAAATTGGTGATCCAACAACCCGGTCCACGTACAAATCCAACTACTACTACGAATCAGAAAAATTATCTATTTATTTAACTGCCAACCTCCCCGGCAGCGGCGCCAAAAAGTTGATGTGCTGGATCGTAACCTTTATTTATGAACGGATTTGAGTTGTTTTGTTACACGAATTGATTTATTGTATATGTGGTATTTTATTGAATTCAGGTTAATTTCACACATATATAGGCAACTAGTCCTATTCATGTAGTTTAGTTTGTTGGTAAATCCGATTCGTTCCACAGGGAGATGGAGTGTTTAATGGTTTTTAATAGTCTTTGATGTCAAACTTAATTAAAGGGGGTTTTGGATTAGGAATTTATAATATAACAGTAACAGAAAATAACTTAACTAATTTACTTCATAAATAAAATTACAAGATTACAATAAATAACTTAAAAAGGAACTAAATGAAATTATGCTAATTATGATGCATTAATTATATTACTAGATGGTAATTAGTAAAATAGTAACTTTTAATAAAACTATATGTTTAGAATTTTGTTTTGAGTAATTATAATATAAACTTATTTAAATTAACTAAATGACAAGTTTTAATTATATTAATATAAATTATTAGGAATAGTAATTTAACTAATTACAAACTAATTATAAATTATAAACTTTTAATTAACACTAATTATAAGGTTAAAACATGCATTAAAGTATTTTATAATAAGTAATATAAATTATGTAATAATAACTTAAATATAATAATTAAAATAACTAAAACCCTAATTTTGCCCTAACTGGTACTGTAGCCGTGTCTTGTACATACGCGTTTCGCGTATTTATACGCGTATCGCGTATAATTTAAAACCTACGCGAATTGTGTGATTCTGATCGTACAGTTTGATTTACAGGCATACGCGTTTCGCGTATACCATACACGATTCGCGTATGATATATAAACTGTGACAAACAGTCTGTTACGGATTTAAATGTTTTTATGTATTGTTTTTATATTTTAAAATAATAATTCGTAAATAATGATAATAATACGTTTACAAGAAATAATAATGGGATAAATGGGAGTGTTTACTTAAATGTGTCACCCCTAGGTCCATGGATTGTTTTGAGTTTAAGCCCTATTAAAATGTTTTAGTAATAAACTTTACATTTTTCTTTCGAATAAATATAAGGTTACGACTAACTAAATCAAATCTAATTTTCATCGGATTTTATTTAGAAAGCTACTATTCCCCAAGTATTTAAATTGAGACCTAGCCTTGTTTTGACTTTCGCCAATACCCAAATTATAACGGCTTCCCTTTTTATAATTTCATTGTCATATAATTTATTGATATCACCCAAACCACCGAAGTTTATTTCTAAATTGGTGTTAATAACTTATCCATAAATTCGTCTAGATCATTTTTAATGTTGAAGCTTAATTTATGTAAATAAAAACAACTTTCGTTATTTAAATTTAATAAATTAAGTGGCAAGGGTTAAATACCTAATTACATAAAAATGGTTCTTTTAACTAGGCTCAATATTAAAAATACTAAAGTTACATTTTTAACTTTTACAAATGGTAACAATCCATTTCACTAGGGGCTCTACATTTAAGCAAACACTAGGGAAATTTAGCTATTCATTACACTAGGGTAAACATAAAAATATAGATATGCAAACATAATAACAACGATAATTTTAACAGAGTAAACTTACTAAAATATCTTCACTTTCATTAACTTCAAACGGTAGGAAAATTACAATAATAACACCCCTTTCACGCGTACAATAACACCCTTAATCACGAACAATACCCCCTAAATAATTTAAACTAATTTTACAGAGTAATAAAATGACAATATATTTAACTATAGTAATTGTTGTATGTGTTGTTGTCTAATATTTTCTGTACACCTTCAACTCTGAACGTACTCCGTATTTAACATGGAAATAGTAGGTGATCTGTTGGTTGATTCCTTGATGTACACCATTTATCAAAAGAATTAGTTTTTATCTCCAAAAAGCAGCCGCCCTTATCTGATGAATGATTAAATTCGGCCTAACATTACGCGTTTCGTGTAGAGGTCACACGATTCGCGTAATGCTAAATTACTACGCGTTTCGTGTGACTCTACACGATTCGCGTAAGAGATAATGGCAGTTTTCTTTATTTTTCTTTTTCGTTTGTTCTACGTTGATCCCGTGTTGACGTTAAATTGACTTGGCACTTTTCATTTGAACTCTTTTCTTCAATTATCTTGTACTTTCATTCGGATAAACGTTTCTTGATATAAATTTGGTTAAAACTATCGTTTTATCGTCGTTTCTTCGAATAGCAAGCTCTTGTCTACTTTTATCGTTTTTCTCGTGAAATGCTCATTGAATGTCTTTGTAGATGGTAAAAACCTATGAAATATAAGTGATATTGCGTCGAATAATATGTATGTTTAGAGCAATATCAGAAGCCTTATGTAGAAGTATAGGGAAAAACAAAAGAACCTATACATGGCGTTCTTAAACTTGGAAAAAGCTTATGATTGTGTCCCGCGTGAGCTGATTTGGAAGACTCTTAATGTTAAGGGTGTCCCAAGTAGATTTATAAGATCTATTAGAGATATGTACGAGGGGGCAAAGACTCGTGTACGTACGACGGTAGGAAATACAGAGTTTTTTCCTGTAGAGGTAGGTTTACATTAAGGATCTGCCCTTAGCCCTTATCTTTTCGCTTTGATCCTAGACGAGTTGACTAATGGGATACAAGACAACATCCCATGGTGCCTGTTTTTCGCCGACGATATTGTATTAGTTTCGGATTTCCAAGATGAGCTTAACAGAAGGCTGATAGCTCCTCTTGTTTGATTCTCCAGGATTCATAGAACAGAATAGGTATCTCAGCAGGGTCAAAAACAGGGATAGAAGGAGGTAGAATGATGGGGCCTTTTCCGGTTGGTCCTTCACCAGTAGATTGATGTCTTTTAAATTTTTGAGAAAGAAACTCTTCTACATCTACTGCTGGTGCATTCCCAAACTTCGTGGCTTTGTTGAAGAGCTGTTGGAGTTCAGATTTAATTGTCTTTTTGATGGCACTATCACCTTTGCCAATAAAATACTCCAGTATCTCCATCTATTCACTAAATCCAAGGGATCTTAACTCATCATAGTTAATCCTTTCTTGAACATTATTCTCCCTTATAACGTTGAAGGCTCTTTTTGACCCTCTGTTCACTTTGATGATCCTGCTGGGATTTGATCTTCTATTCATTACATCGCCATATCTGCTCCTGTAATAATGATCAGGAACTTCAATAGTACTGACAGGTTTTATAGGAGCATTAGCAGGTGCTTTCTCAGCAGCTTCCTTCTCATTAAGTGCCTTATCCTGTTCTTTGACAATGGCTTGAATTAGTTTGAGGGACTCAGCCTCTTCCTTTTTCTCGGCAGCCAACTTGTCTTCTATTTCCTGAAGACTTAATCTCTCAGTAAGTTCAGTATCAGCAGCCTCTCTTCTTTGCTGTTCTGCCACTAAGCCTAGTAGATAATCAGTGTGGTTAATTTTTAAAGATCTGACTGCTTCAATCATTTTTCTTCCATCTTCAGTTCTTAGAGCAACCTGATACTCTTTTAGATCCATACCCAGCTGATGAGCTTCATGAAATTGTGCTTTCTCCTTATCAGTGGAGAGCTTTCGACCACTGTTATTCAAATATACACCAATATCAATGCCAAAGTTCAAGGCAGCGATGTAGAGTGGCTGATCAAGAGGATGATGCATCAATCTGACTTGGCGTATTCTTTCATTAAGCTCTGCTTGTCTTTGCTCAAGCAATTCTGGAACAGTGATCTCCAGCCTGTAAGCTTCTCTTTCATCTGGATTCCTTCTGAAAAAATTCGGCTCACTATGGGCAACTTAATCATCTTCCCAGGTTCTGTGTTTACCATGACGTTTTGGGAAAAATGGAGGATACATGTTTGATTCATCTATGCCAGATGAACTTACTGAGAATTGATTGACACAGTTATCCTTTGTTCTATTAAAATAAGTGAGGGTCCGAGGAGAGATAGGAGATTGAACAAATAAGTGATCTTCTCTACCCCATACAGTAAAGTCAGCAGGATCAACCGTATCATCATCTGGTTTAGCACCCAGCTCAACCACCTTGGCTGGGTCTTCAACGCTTGTGTCACCCAGCAGCACACTTCCAGCTGGGTCTTCTTTCTCAGCACTCCTTGCTGAGTCTTCAGTACCAGCTGATTGATTAGTATCAGCTGGCACATCTGTTACAGTATCTTCATCAGCTACCTCAAATAGGGGTCCTTTCCTGAGGGGCTGGTTATCCCTTGGAGTGGATTTCACCCTTTGTTTGTCAATAGGCTTGGGTTCAGCTGATGGTTCTTGTGTTGATACTGGTTCTTGTGGAGACAGATAGGGAACAATAGCAAGATGCTCCCCCTGAGTATCATCATCGTCAAGATTGATTGTTTCTGCTGGTTGTTGCTGTGTAGCTGGCTGAGCAGTGGATGTTGGTCGAGGAGATGAGCTGGTTTCTAACACAGCATCTAACCATTTCATAAAAATATCAGCTTTAACTCCTCCCCCTGAGCCAGTAGATGCAAGATAATCTTTCATTTCTTCTAGAGTCATTCGTTTAATTCTGTCTGCACGCTCAGCATACAACTTTGCCCTCTTTTTGTCGTATTTGATCATGAACTTGGCATTTCTTTTTCGTGCTTCCTTTTTGTATAGATCAATGTCAGTCAGGTCATCATCAATGTCCTTCTTTTGTTGGGTCAGCCATCTCCTATGGTAACTTTACTTTCTGGTTGGGAAGTGTCTCTGTCCTTTTCACTTCTTATTACTCTTTTCGTACACTTTTTCTAACATTTCTAGGACCAACCAATTCATTCGGGCGAGACATCTTACGATGTCATGATGCGCCCATTCCTATGGCCATCGCCTTAGAATCAAATGGCCTACGAATTAGCAGACTTAAATCGGAGTATCTTAGATGCGATTTCAAGAAGAGTGAAGAGGAATGCGACGATATAGTGGATATCCGAATTGGGGATCAGATTTTACCCCCGCAATGGTCCTTTAGATATTTAGGCTCGATGCTTCACAATGCAGGAAGGATAGATGAGGACGTGACGCATCGTATACGAGTAGGATGGTTGAAGTGGAGGGCTGCGAAAGGGGTGATGTGCGACAAGAAGGTTCCCCTTAAGCTGAAAGGGAAATTCTTTAAGGTGGCAATCAGACCAGCCATGTTGTACGGATCGAAGTGTTGGCTAATGATGAAGGCCCAAAAGGGGAGAATGGAGGTGGCAGAAATGAGGATGCTTAGATGGACGTGTGGTAGGACCATGATAGATATGATACCAAATGGAGTTTTTAGGAAGAAATTGGAAGTTGGGAACATCATCGACAAACTTAGGGAAGGACGACTTAGATGGTTCGGGCATGTTAGGAGGTGCCCACTTTTAGCCCCAGTTAGGAGAGTCGAGACCCTCACCGTTGACGGCGTAAGGAGAAGGGGTAGACCTAAACGTAGAGGATAGATTAAAACTGGACTTGAAAGAGCTTCTACTGACGGAGGACATGACTTCTGATAGGAGCCTGTGGAGGAGTAGAATTAGAATAATTGAGTGAGTTTTTTTTTTTAGATACTTTTATTATACTACTACATATATAACTATAACTAGATATTCTATAGCTACACTGCCCATTTATCTATTTATTTGTTTTTAGGCTATATATATGTACCAATGCATATGTTTGTATCTATATATGTATCTAGGTATCTAAGTGCATGTTTTGGTGTTTGTCTGTCTTGTATCTGTACCTAGGTATATACATCTACGAATGTTTCTATATGTTTATATGTTTAAGCATGTGTTTTTATCCAGGCTTATGTGTGGTGCGGGTTTATATATATATATATATATATATATATATATATATATATATATATATATATATATATATATATATATATATATATATATTTGTGTGTGTGTGTGTGTATATATATAAATATATATATTTATATATATATACACATATATATGTAGTTATTTTGTTTGTCTGTATGTCTACTTGAGATTAAATGGTTATGTGCTCTATATGATCCATGCTATTTGCCCTACTGTTGTGCATTACTGCTATATGTGTTCTCTTTTTGATTACTGTGTATGTGATAATGCTTCAAATGAACATATATTTAGTAGCAATATCCTCCCAATATGTAAATTATTTAGTTGTAATTTTCCTATTGTAAGTTGTAATCGTTTATATTAAATAAGTGCGAAGGCAAAAGGCGAAAATGAAGATTTGAAGACACAAACGTCCAAAAAGCTCAAATGTACAAGATACAATTCAAAAGGTTCAATTTATTGATGAGAAACGTCTAAAAATGACAAGAGTACAAGTTACAAAACGCAAAGTACACGATATAAAATAGTACGCAAGGACGTTCGAAAATCCGGAATCGGGACATGAGTCAACTATCAACGCCCGACGCAACGGACTAAAAATTACAAGTCTACTATGCACAAGAATATAATATAATATATAAATAATTATATTAATTATTTATATTTTATATTTATATATAAATTATGTCGACAAGCAAGGTTCCAAAATTATGTGAGCTGGATTTTCAAACTCCACAACTCGCGGAGTTTGCAGGCTTAAAACTCCACGACTCGCGGAGCTGTCAGAAATCAAAACGCCTATAAAAGGCCATGCATTCTGCCGAGTAAAAATATAATAAATAATAATAATAATACTCTGTAATAAATAATAAAGAAATAAATATATATATATATATATATATATATATATATATATATATATATATGTTAGTTTTATATTAGATTAGTTCGGGTTATGTAAAGGTTATTTTACGGGTTTTTGAAGTCGAAATTCTGTCCGTGTAACACTACGCGATAAATACTCAATGTAAGTTATGTTCTCCTTTTTAAATTAATGTCTCGTACTTAAGTTATTATTATGCTTATTTAATACCGAAGTAATCATGATGTTGGGCTAAAAATATTAAAATTGGGTAATTGGGCTTTTTACCATAATTGGGGTTTGGATAAAAGAACGACACTTGTGGAAATTAGACTATGGGCTATTAATGGGTTTTATATTAACTAAACAATACCTTATTAATTTAATATACAAACTTATAATTTGACGTATTTATATATAACCACATACGCTTGACTGGGTACGGTGGGCGGGATATCTATAAATACCAATAATTATTCATTTTACCGGACACGGAACTGGATTAATAGTTAATAGACTTGTTGAAACAGGGGTGAATTACATTCAAGGGTAATTGGTGTAATTGTTAACAAAGTAGTAAAACCTTGGTTTACACGCAGTCGATAACCTGGTGTATTCATTAAACAAAGTATTAAAACCTTGTTACAATTCGAATCCCCAATTAGTTGGAATATTTGACTTCGGGAATAAGAATAATTTGACGAAGGCTTTCGCTCTTTATATTTATGACTGATGGACTATTATGGACAAATCCGTATGGACATATTAAATAATCCAGGACAAAGGACAATTAACCCATGGGCATAAAACTAAAATCAACACGTCAAACATCATGATTATGGAAGTTTAAATAAGCATAATTCCTTTATTTTCATATTTAATTGCACTTCTAATTATTGCACTTTTATTTATTGTTATTGTATTTAATTGCACTTTTAATTATCGTACTTTTTAATTATCGCACTTTTATTTATCGAAATTTCATTATCGTTATTTATTTTACGTTTTAAATTAAGTTATATTTATTTTACATTCGGTTTTAACTGCGACTAAAGTTTTAAAATCGATAAACCGGTCATTAAACGGTAAAAACCCCCTTTTATATATTATTAATATAATATATTTTGTACAAATATAATTGTTTAAAAATATAGTGTGCAATAAGCCCGCTCCCTGTGGAATGAACCGGACTTACTAAAAACTACACTACTGTACGATTAGGTACACTGCCTATAGTGTTGTAGCAAGGTTTAGGTATATCCCATTTGTAAATAACTAATTAAAACTTGTGTAATTTGTAACGTATTTCGTAGTAAAATATAGTACTATCACGTACCCCCACGCTACCATATCAAGTTTTTGGCGCCGCTGCCGGGGACTCGGCGAAACGCTATATTTTTAATTTATTTTTGTATAAATATATTTATATATATTTTTAGAAAAACAATATAAAAGTTAAAAAAAAAAAACACGTTTTTCAAACTCCACGACTCGCGGAGTTTGCAGGATTAAAACTCCATGACTCGCGGAGCCACCCTGACAGGCGTACCCAGGAACCCTACTTCGCATTTATTACGGAATAATATTAATTATTATTATTTTAAAACCCTAATTAGGTTTAATTAATTTAATATTTAATTTTTAGTTTTAATTAAATTTGTAATAATTACTTTTAATTAGTTTTATTATATATAAAAATTAATACTTTTATAAAATAAAAATATAAAAATAATATTTTTATAAAAATTGTACTTTTTACAACTTTAAGTTTATTTTTATATTTTGTATTTTTTTTAGTGTAATATTTGTATCTTTATTGTTCGTAGCTAGTTTTAAGTTCTAGTATTTTGCCGTAGCTTATTTTTATTTTTAGATTTTTAGGCTTTGCCGTTAAATCCCTTAAGTGCTATTTCTTTAGACTAAGATTTAGGTGCTTTAGAATTTTGCGACGATTTTAAAATTTTAGTGCCTTTTAAGTCACGACTCGCTACTTTCTTATTTTTATTTTTCGACGTTTTTCGATGCGCATTCTTTTTCTTTCTTATTTCTCGACGCTTTAGTTTTTAGGACTTAGAAATTTTCTCTATTTCTTATCTAATATCTCAAACGGAAAGAAAAATTATTTAAGTGGTTAAATTAATGGACGTTGACAATTTTCTGCTTCGTAGTAATAATTGGATTTGTTAGTGGCTGAGTTGTGAGCTTCCGATTTAAAGGGTTCTGGCTCCCTGCTGCATCTTTTGGCTATTCGAAACGTGGGCAAAAGCAGAAAAGTCTATTAATTGGACAACTTATATAAGTTTTTCTATTTTTATAACTAATAGGATAATTAGTAAATGCACCACATTGTAGCTAAAATTTGGCCATCGCAATAAAATGGAAAATTTTGAAAACAAGGCTATGGAAACTCTTTTTGATATCCAAAATCAATTAAATCAATACCCTCAAACGGGTGTTGATGACAATTCATTCGGTCAATCTTGGATCACGAATGACGAAACAATAACTGGTTGTGAAATCTGTGGAGATTATCACTCAACATGGGAATGTTATTATTACGTTCCTATGGAAAATTACGCACCCACGGAACCTGAATGGAATGATTATGAAGAATACAATTCAAATTGGGATTATTCCCAAGAATATTTCCAAACTCAACAACCAGTAGACGAGGAAAATTACGTGTCTGAAAATTTATTAGACAATATGAAAATCAAACTCGAAGAACTCAATGCTCAAAATGAACAAATGAGAGAGTTTGTAAACCGGCAAGCTGAAACTCTATCAGACTACACACCTGTTGATCTGAGGAGTCGTGTGCAAGAAAATCTCATATCATCGAATTTTGATGAATTCGAGAGCTCCGAAATCACCAACTATCCCGATGATACTTTTTATTCAGTCTTACCAATTTCACAACATATCAACACATTAGCCTCTACAGACGAAATCATCGATCCATCAATGGATAAAGAAGAAGTAAGGGTGACAAATTGGTACTCTTGGGAATACGATAACGTTGAAAATTTTACCCCCGAGGCCAAACCGAACTTCACCATTCCACAACCTTCCAACCCAATATTCTCAATAGACGAGTCATCCACCGGAAATGAACTACGAGCTGTAATAGATAATGACACCTCGAATTTCACCCAATTGGGTAATAGAGGTGAAAACTTTGATCCTGAGAATAAAAGGAAGGAAATATTAGGAATTGTCCACCCTATAGAAATAAGTATGTCAGTGTATATCGATCCATTTGACCAAAAACCAGAAAAGAGACATATCCATTTACTAAAAGCTACACTTAAAAAAAGAATTAAGTAGTGACAATCGGGCGAGTCTAAACTTTAAACCCATTGATATATTATACACCACCCGAGATGTAAATAACTGGCTCACTACTCTAATTCGTGAAACTCATTCTACCGACTTCACATGTCGTCAGCTAAGTGTGGGGAAGTCTAACCCCACTTAACGTTAAATTCGGGGTTCGGGTTAGTGCATAACTCATTAATAAAAATGCATGATAATTTAGGGTAAAATACGTATATTCAAAGATTAGCAAACAGTTCAGAAAAGCAACCGTTTTTGAAGAAAAATATGTGTGATAAAACAAGAAGGAATGAACGATGAGGCGCGCCATCTATCATTTGACGAGCTTTGTAATTACAAACTGGGTATTTTCAATCACTTTTCTACACTAATCACCCTCATGAATTTATAATTAGAGTCTGATTTCATGCAAATGAGGGCATTGCATGCTCTCAAGTGTGGGGAAGGGTTATAAATTCTCTCGGGTTTATACGCCAAATTTTATGAAAATTTGAAAAATTTTCAACTAAATGAATTTAAAATCATGTTTATATATATTTATGAACGGTGAAAATTAGGTGTTAATACCGAAATTATCGTTACCTCGGAAAGGACATAAATTGAGAAACACCCTAAAACGCTTAAATTTATTTATTTAAGAATAAAAAGGCAAAGAAAGAAACTAAGTGTGGGGAGAATGTACCTAGTTATTCAATTAAAAACTATCTAGCACATGTTTCTGTAAAGTTTATTACAGGTGCTTTTGTTTTGGACTAAATTAACTATTTTACCCGATGAAAGAAAAGAAAAGATGGATCTACACGATGAATCAATTCCATCATTAAAAGGAAGTAAAGTCTTCCGAAAAAGACACGCGCTTCTTGATTTAGGTCAAGAAGTTGTCGTCCAGACCAGCTGTAGGTTGACGAAAAATCTAGAAAAGTCATCACTAAAATCAGCAGGAAATCCACGGACCTCAGCATCAAACAGGGTCGCCAAGTGGTCAGATTTATCCTAACCATGAGAAGGATTTATCTCGTACAATGGGGGACACCGTGCAAATTAGCTTGATAAGACTAATGAATCAGATCCCCAGAAAGGATAATCTCCTTAAAGATTAAAAATCAGCTTTTAAGCCTGATATTACTCAATCCTTGAGATTGACCTTAAAGATTGAGAATTACAAACTCATGAAATTCAATGATATCTAAACTCGAGCTTGAACGAGAAAATATTTTGATCAAAATTACAAACCGATTTGTTTTCTGAAAACCTATTTTCAATGCGTTCATTACCATTGAACGTAAAATCCTAGGAATTCACCTGGAATTCATTAGGTCACCTGAACCAAATCGGGTGTCAACCGTAAGAACGGTGGTTGCATAGCATGGTCAAAGACAGGACCTTGTGCCAGACCAGAAAATTATAAGGGTGAGCTTTACTATTGCTCCTACAAAGGATAGTAATTGCGTCCGACACATTATAGACCATAATCAAAAGCAAGTCACGGGACATTGCCTTAACAGTTGCTTGTTCATCGCTTTCCTTTACAACCGGACGGTAGTTTACCGAAAGGTAATATACGGGACAAGTAAACTGGACGTGTTGCTTTCCTAATACAAGGTTAGCAAGTGGGTGACACAAAACCATAAGTTTTGAGCTAAAATTTTCAAATCTGAAACCCACAAAAATATTTTGCAACACCGGTGAAGGGTTATTCCGGAAAACTTATCTAGGGTAAAAGCTAGATTAAATTTTCAAAAAGATCAAATGTTTCCTTAAGGATCTACATTTTCATAGTCATGTGGGACTGTAAATCACATCGTTACTATCATTGTTTATACCGCCGTATCAAAATCACTGATGTATAAAGTGTGAAAAATAAAGAAGTGATTCGTGTGATTTAATTTCAAGTTCTGTATTGCTTGAGGACAAGCAACGTTCAAGTGTGGGGATATTTGATAGTGCTCCAAATGAACATATATTTAGTAGCAATATCCTCCCAATATGTAAATTATTTAGTTGTAATTTTCCTATTGTAAGTTGTAATCGTTTATATTAAATAAGTGCGAAGACAAAAGGCGAAAATGAAGATTTGAAGACACAAACGTCCAAAAAGCTCAAATGTACAAGATACAATTCAAAAGGTTCAATTTATTGATGAGAAACGTCTAAAAATGACAAGAGTACAAGTTACAAAACGCAAAGTACACGATATAAAATAGTACGCAAGGACGTTCGAAAATCCGGAATCGGGACATGAGTCAACTATCAACGCCCGACGCAACGGACTAAAAATTACAAGTCTACTATGCACAAGAATATAATATAATATATAAATAATTATATTAATTATTTATATTTTATATTTATATATAAATTATGTCGACAAGCAAGGTTCCAAAATTATGTGAGCTGGATTTTCAAACTCCACGACTCGTGGAGTTTGCAGGCTTAAAACTCCACGACTATCGGAGCTGTCAGAAATCAAAACGCCTATAAAAGGCCATGCATTCTGCTGAGTAAAAATATAATAAATAATAATAATAATACTCTGTAATAAATAATAAATAAATATATAATATATATATATATATATATATATATATATATATATATATATATATATATATATATATATATATATATATATATATAGTATAGGTTAGTTTTATATTAGATTAGTTCGGGTTATGTAAAGGTTATTTTACGGGTTTTTGAAGTCGAAATTCTGTCCGTGTAACACTACGCGATAAATACTCAATGTAAGTTATGTTCTCCTTTTTAAATTAATGTCTCGTACTTAAGTTATTATTATGCTTATTTAATACCGAAGTAATCATGATGTTGGGCTAAAAATATTAAAATTGGGTAATTGGGCTTTGTACCATAATTGGGGTTTGGATAAAAGAACGACACTTGTGGAAATTAGACTATGGGCTATTAATGGGTTTTATATTAACTAAACAATACCTTGTTAATTTAATATACAAACTTATAATTTGACGTATTTATATATAACCACATACGCTTGACTGGGTACGGTGGGCGGGATATCTATAAATACCAATAATTATTCATTTTACCGGACACGGAACTGGATTAATAGTTAATAGACTTGTTGAAACAGGGGTGAATTACATTCAAGGGTAATTGGTGTAATTGTTAACAAAGTAGTAAAACCTTGGTTTACACGCAGTCGATAACCTGGTGTATTCATAAACAAAGTATTAAAACCTTGTTACAATTCGAATCCCCAATTAGTTGGAATATTTGACTTCGGGAATAAGAATAATTTGACGAAGGCTTTCGCTCTTTATATTTATGACTGATGGACTATTATGGACAAATCTGTATGGACATATTAAATAATCCAGGACAAAGGACAATTAACCCATGGGCATAAAACTAAAATCAACACGTCAAACATCATGATTATGGAAGTTTAAATAAGCATAATTCCTTTATTTTCATATTTAATTGCACTTCTAATTATTGCACTTTTATTTATTGTTATTGTATTTAATTGCACTTTTAATTATCGCACTTTTATTTATCGAAATTTCATTATCGTTATTTATTTTACGTTTTAAATTAAGTTATATTTATTTTACATTCGGTTTTAACTGCGACTAAAGTTTTAAAATCGATAAACCGGTCATTAAACGGTAAAAACCCCCTTTTATATATTATTAATATAATATATTTTGTACAAATATAATTGTTTAAAAATATAGTGTGCAATAAGCCCGCTCCCTGTGGAACGAACCGGACTTACTAAAAACTACACTACTGTACGATTAGGTACACTGCCTATAGTGTTGTAGCAAGGTTTAGGTATATCCCATTTGTAAATAAATAATTAAAACTTGTGTAATTTGTAACGTATTTCGTAGTAAAATATAGTACTATCACGTACCCCCATGCTACCACATCAGCATGGTTGCATCTTGCTAGGCGCACATAACTCTTACAGGTACGTATCATTTGCCCTACCTATTTCGTTTTTATGAGTATTTCTGGCCGGAGGTCCTTTTGGAAGCAATCTCTTTTGCTCTAGAGTAGAGAGAGGGACGACCTTATCTAGGCGCGGGTTCTATACTCGCGGGTGGAGTAATGACTTCCTTCTAATCTAGGGTACGAGGAATGATTGTCTTCACCCACCTCTCCCATACCCCACTTTTGTGGGATTGGTTATTGTTGTTGTTGTGGTGTTGTTTGGGTCGAATTTGGTAATGACACTAGTTTTGGTCAAATGGATGTTTAAACACTTCTGTTAAGTGTTAAATGGCGTTTTTGGAAGTAACCGCTTATGAGAAGTGAATTTTGATTCAAAGGGGTGTTTTTAATATAAGTCAAATGTGGTCAAGTACAATATGGGTCAATATTGTACATGTTGTAATTTTGGTTTAAATGGTGTTTGAAATGATCACTACTTAAGTAGTAATCTAGTGTCGGGATCTAGATTGGTCTAGTTTGTGTAAAGTACAAATTGGGTTAACTTGTACTTATTAGTGTGGGTTTGAATTACCACCCGAAGTGGTAATTGGGTTGAGCTCATTAGGAGATAAATGGCGGGTCAAACGAGCAAGGTGAGATCCCTCGACTAAGGGATGTGAGTGCCGGGTTCTCTTTTAAAGAATTGTTATTTATGTGCATATTGTACCTATGTGTGATATAGGTGGTTGCTTGCTCGGATATGAGGGTGGAGATCATGTTATACATGACTTGTGCGGGCGTTCCAAGGTGAGTGGAATAATTATATGTGTATATATATGATGTATTTATTTGTGTAGCGTGAGATGTGAAGTGTCGAAGTGTTAAGACACCACATTTCACGGGACGAGTGAAGTGTCGAAGTGTTAAGACACCACTCTGTGATATATGACGAGTGAAGTGTCGAAGTGTTAAGACACCACTCCGGGAAGTTTGACGGGTGAAGTATCAATGTGTTAAGATGCCACCCGTGGTGAAGTATCAATGTGTTAAGATGCCACCCGGGGGTTAGTGATACGCGGTGTTAAGTACACTAATGGATGTTGTGAACACCGATGGTCCTTCGCGAGCACCATTCCCTTGTACTATTGGTTAACCATGGTTGTGTGAGTTTTGTATTAGCATATTAAATTATGAACTATATGCTATTGGCGATGCTAGCTTATTGTGAATTGCGGATATTTTGTTTATGCATTGTGATTGCATGGTTGTTGAATTGCTAGCTCGTATGCGGTATTTGTGTAAGTGTATGCAAGTAAGTAGATTATATATGTATATGTATACTTATTGCATTCACTAAGCTTTATGCTTACCCCTCTCGTTGTTTACCTTTTTATAGGTATCATTGATGCGGAGTTACCTAGTCGCTAGACTAGGGTTGATAGACATTGCTTAAGCTTGGAGGATTAGCTTTTGGATATTTGGATGCGGATTGGGGATTTGGTAGTCCCTGGGATTATGCTCTTGGTATCGGGTTGGGTTATTGAGTCTTAACCCGTATTTTGTATAATGGGTCATTCGTGTACCAAGGGTTGCGATAAAACGTTTAATGTGTTGATATGACTTTGCGTAATTAATAAAACTCTTATTGTTTAAAGATTGTAAAAATTGGGGTCCTGTATATTATGTCGAAAACAGAATCAGACCTCAGTTGAGGCCGCATCGCGGGTGGCTTAGCCGCGCTACGGGTGGCTTGGCCGCACCGCGAGAAACAGTGTAAATCGTTAACAGAATTCTTGTGTGTGGCTGATCTTCAGCTCTCCTCGTGCCGCGCCGCGGCTGGGAGAGGCGCGCCGCGCCTAGAGGGCTGACATCAACGTTTGATTTAAAAAAAAATGTGTCGATTTTGGTTAAATGATTTTGGGGTCGTTACAAATACTGTATAAGCCAGAAACTGTAATACTAGTGCTCAAGATTAAAAAAGAGACCAAAGGATTTACATTTACAGAATACAAAAAAAAAAAAAACATGTATCTGTCATCTCGGGCATTTAAGGATCTCTTCATTGAGAAGTTTTCTCACCCATGTTGATTCCTAGCTAACCCACCTGTTGGTGATTTTAGTGTGATCCAACGAATATTTTAGTGGAATTAGATTTAATATATAGAAAGTGTTAACAATTCATTGATACTCTAAAACGAATTTGGTGAAGTGTAGAGTACGTATTTGTAAAGGGTTAGATGAATTGTGGGAGCTGGAAATGAATTTGGTTAAATTGGAATAAGGTGTATAGTGTTTAAACGTACTGCCAGGGCATGAAGCACATCTACGCGCCGTGCAGATTGGTGGCGCGTCGCGCCATAAGGCATTTACTGGAACCAGGGAGCAAGCCATGGATTTACGAGCCGCGCAACTTGTTGGAGCGCTACGCTGTAAGCCTGTCTGCAACATCAACATCAAACATGTTCGAATCTTGACTAAATAGTTGCATTGGTTCACCAAACGTTTCACAATTATTCGTGGTAGTATAGGCAGGGTTTGTACATGTTTCTTAGCGTAATTTAGCAACATCTGAAGGGTGTTGGTTCCCAAGAGGTATACTATTTCAACATGGTCATTTCTAAAGGTTGCAACACTTCGGTTGCACCTTTTCGCCCATTATAAATAAGAAACTCAATTTTTGGAAATGGGTTAGACATTTTGAATATTTACACACACTTTCTACTCCCAATATCTAGATAATACATTCTACAATTGCCCGTGATTATTATCTTTTAGCCAAGACGATAGTATACTCTATGTCTTATCCCAATCAAGACTTCGTGTAATCCGTGGCTAATTGGGTCGAAATACTTGCTTATGAAAGTGTCCACATGATTCAAAGAACAAATCGAGTGATCGTATTCTCAACCCTACATATTTATATAACATTCTAATCAAGTATTTGTAAAAGTCATGGCCAGTGAATATGTGAATGAAATGACTTCCAAGTTTGCAAACTTAAGAAGTTTGAAGGAGTGGATTTTAGAAGATGCCAAAAAAGATGAGATTTCTCTTGACAAACCTTGAAGGTTGTGTATGTTCTACCAACCCCTATGCCCGAAGAAGTGGAAAATGAAAGGTTGGAACAAACCCGGAAGAGAAGCAAGTGGGAAAAATGACGATTTCATTTGTCGTGCCTACATCTTGAATGATATGTCTGATATCTTATTTGATGTTTATCATTTGGTTGGGTCGGCTAAGGAATCCCCTGATTTGTTGGAGGCCAAGTATATGGTCGAAGATGCTTCTAGCAAGAAGCTCTTAGTTAGTAATTTTAATAATTACAAGATGGTTGACAAAAGGCCGGTAATGGAGTAATTCCATGAAATCCTTAGGATTTTTTGGACAGTTTGCTTAACGTGACTTGAAAATGGATGAATCCATTTCAGTGTCATGTATCATTGATAAATAGCCTCCATCTTGGCAAGAATTTATACACACCTTGAAACAAAAAAAAAAAGAAGAAAAGAAATGAATTTGACCGAATTAGGTTGCCACTTGCGTATTGAGGAATAAATACGGGTCCAAGATCACGCTGCTTCCCAATTCATCACCATTAAATGTTAATTATCATTCATTACGCTGCTTCCATCTCTTCCTTTTTTCTGTTTCACCCTGAATCACCCTCAGTAAAATCCCTAACTAAAACCGTAAGCAATTTGTCCATTAAGAATTTGTTTTGGGCCATAATCTTCGAAATTTTAACATGGGGCCTCTACTAACAATTTGTCCATAGTAGGTGGTGAAATAAACCATCATTGTCAAAAAATGGAACAAATTTTTTTGGGGACAATCTAATTCATCTTCAGATTAAATAAGAGAATAGCAGCAACATAAATCTTCATCTTCATCGATTAAAACTAACAGATTAAAACCTTGACGGTATAAAAAACACAAAGTAAATGCACTGATAAAAAAGGAACTAAATCGCAATTAACAAAGATTATCTAAATTTGGTAAACAATGGCAACTGCATTACATATATACTAAAACCATAAATGTACCACTTAAACGATCATCCATGTTTTCGTCCCTCGCCCCTCTTTGTTATTTGATGCCCCTATATGTAAGCTTCATTTGTATAGACACAACTTGTATTAGACAACAAAAGGAATTAGTAGTGATACCATCCATAATACGGTTCTTACGGAAAGAGTTAAAAGCATAATGTTAAAGATGTAAAATGAGAGTTTGAGTAAAAAATGTAGAAATAGTCAAACATATAATGTAAAAGATGTAATACCTCTTCCAATTTCCATTAATTTTTTTGAATATCAATCCATAATTTAATTTAGAGGTCTTCTCTCGATTTGCTAATATGAGATAGAAGAATCTCATTCGCTTCATCAATACTCTGAATCGCAAACCATAATTCTTCGTCAATTCTCTGCTTTCAATTTTCTAATTCATAAAGATATGAGGAAATCGATTCAACATGTGCGAACCCTGATCCGTAACCCTAATTTCCAATTTATAGTGGAATAGATACATGTTGAAGTCTGATTCCTCCTTGAATTGCGAACCTTAATGCTTCATCAAATCTCTATGCTCTCGATTTGCTCTTTCAATTGTGAATGTCGACCAAGAGGCGATTGTAGCGAGGTTTTGCATTCTTGGTTTTTCCTGTGTTATGTTTATGCCCGTGTTTTCATACGAGGTATTGTAGGTATAGTTGTGTTTAGCGTAACTGTTATTGAGTTATAACTAAATCCAATGGTGTAGGTTAGGAGTAGATTGTGGTAAATCCTTTGATCTAATGGTTGAGATTAGGAGTTGAAAATTAGGATATCTTAATTAAGGTTTTTTTTTAACGTATACCATAGTATATAGTATAGATATAGATAGATACTGGTGAAATGACCCCTGAAATCACGGGTTTGTTTAAACGAAACAATTTAATAACATGTTTTATGTATTAAGTGAATGTAAATGCTAAAGTCATTTATTTTAATGACCCGTTTGACTGAGAAACTTGTCATTGTTTTTACAAATATATAGAGACATGTATTGTCGCATACATATGTAACGTAATTAATTTCGTAAAAAGAATCTATATTTGAATATTAATAATATAATAATTATAATTATAATTATAATTATTATATTAAAAGTAAACAATAATAATAAAGTTCGCTTAAAGTTGAGTATTTATATTTTAATAATAATAATAATTATGCCTTTTAATTTTTTTAGAAAATTAAAATTACAATTTAAGAGAAATTAATATTTTTTTTATAAAAGATTTCGTATTATTTTCTAATTATTAAATTAATATATAATACGACATCATCATCATAAATTTTTTTAGTTTTTTAAGTTGTTAATTAATTAATCCAAAATTTGTACTGTATTAACAATAGCGGATGGGTTAAGCTAATTTTACCTTGACCCGTCTAGCTTTACGGCTAAAAACTGAATTAAATGTTATAATCTTGGTTAAATGGTTGTGTATACCCCTCCCTACCAGTGTGACCTATACAGACAATCGCTTCTGTCTCTATCCTCTTTGGCGACAGATCCACGATCTTCGTCTTCAATCCGCATCTATAGGTACAATCCTAACCCTAGATTATATATCTACATACATACGTATATATTCATCTTTTATTTCTATATCTATTTATTACTACCTATTATTTATTAGCAATTCGTATTAAGTTCGTTGTTAATTTAATTATTAACCCTAGCTTTAATGATTTTTTATCCATTTTAATTGTTGATTTAATGAATGAATACTTTGAATTTGAATTCTCATAGACGCTGGAAGCTGTTTGAAATTGCATAGTGGATACGAATTTGCAAGCTTATGCCTGTTTTCTGTCAGGGCGTAATTTGTAAGTATTTTGTTTTTATCTGTATGAAGTTATTTGTATCTAATATGATTTGTAATTTACGTGTATATAATATAATATTTTTTCAGAGTTTGAGATCAGGAGCTTATTGTTGGACTTGTATTTTGAAGACTAATAAGGAGGAAGGAACAATGTTTGGTGCTAGTAACCGTAAGTATTTTTTGACTTGATGATTATATATGCACATTTGTTATATTTACTTATTTTGAACACTAATATAACATTTGTTATATTTGCGGTTTTATGCACATTTGTTACATTTCTCTAGTTGGACATCTCCGATAAACACCATTTGTATTTATGCTTTCAATTACGGAGTAAATTTTTTTTTTCCTTTGTTGTGAAAGTGTCGTACATTATGATAATTATAGGAAAATGTTGCAGCGGTGTACTTAGTTATGGAGTATTATGCTTTATTTCCGATTTCTATTCAAGAGTCGTTAGTCTGCAATTATTCAATCAAAACTTCATAAGTTCATCATAAATTGTATTGTCATGTCGGTTGAAGTTTTGAATTTTTCACTAATTTGGTGTCGTGCAGATTAACATTATAAAATGTCATCTGCATTTGTTTGCTGGTGAATATTTAAAAGTGGTTTGGAGGGGTACGATTACTATATGTTAATCTCTGTAGTAGGTGCCATCAGTGTTGCAAAACTCGGCCGACTCGGCCGAGTACTCGGTGAGAAATCGGCAGATCGGAGGAAACGAGAAATCGGCCACAAACTCGGTCAAAACTCGGTCAACTCAGTCAACACCGGTCAAACCTTCAAAAATTACATTTTTTTTTTTTGTTTCTCACCTTTTTCATATTCTTGGGGGCTAAAAAATGAATTTTGATGGCTGAAACTGGAAGTTATTTACCGGAATTTGAGTCAAGGAAGAAAGAGTTAAAAATATAAATAAATGGGATGAGAATAACATATATGAGCTATATAAGTTAATAAATAATATTATAAACTTAAATATATATAAAATATACTAAAAACTAAAAAGTCAACGAAAGTCAACATCCGAGTTCTCCCCGAGTCGCCCAGAACCCCTCAAAAACATCCTTCCGAGTTCTCCCCGAGTCGCGAGTTTTACAACCTTGGGTGCTACTTGAATGTATTTGGGGCCCATGAGATGCGTTGTTGACTGTATCACTACTTATTAACCTAAATACGAGGATAAGTAAGGTTAGGGATTGTATTTTGTTGGAATATATACAGTTAGGAAATAGAATCAAAACCAAAGGTACATTTGTTGGTTTTACCCAGGGCTAATAATAAGCTGAGCTGGTTACAAAATACGGCAACCTTGACCCAAGCCAACTCAGTTAATGTCAATTTTAGACTTGAGTTTGGTGTAATATTGGCTCAACAGCTAAAATGCTAACTGAGCTTCCCTTATCGAGGATACACACAAGGCACTTGTTGCAATGTACGTTAAGGGTAGTTAGCCTCTTTGAGACTTGCAGATCTTTTAGTAGTGGCACTCTCCATGCTAAGAGATCGTTGCAAATTATTATTGAAAGACTTATCAAATATTATATTGTATTTTCATGCAAACCCTTAGGAGCCAAGTAATAGCATACAAATTCATAAGAGTGGAGCCTATATAAAGCAAGTGAAGGCTTGAAACTATTGCTGACAAATATATGTATATGAAATGAAGAAATGATCTTCTGAATAGAGATAACCTTTTCCGTTTACATGTTTGAATGAAGAAAAGATTAACAAATACCATCTCTGAATATTACTGCACAATGATTTATACGATTTAAGCATGATTATTAGTTAGCAATATCGAATGTGGGCATATGAAGCGCACTTCTTGACATGCATGCCATGTTGTATCTTGCTGACTGAATAATCTTTGTTCTTGATTGCGCTGTGATGGATGCCTGATTCTTAAAACTTGCATTTTCTCTTTTTTGTGTTTGCATTGTCAGCAACTAATTTAACGAATTGTTTCTGATTGTTTGTAACAGCATTTGGGCAGTCATCTAATAGCCCGTTTGGGTCCCCATCAGTTTTTGGTCAGACCAATAATGCAAATAACAATCCATTTGCTCAAAAACCATTTGGGAGCACATCTCCCTTTGGTGCTCAAACAGGAGGTTCTATTTTTGGTGGCACTTCAACTGGTGTATTTGGTACCCAAGCTTCCTCACCGATAGGATCCTCAACAGTTTTTGGTGCATCATCAGCTCCTGCTTTTGGGAGTTCGACGCCTGCTTTTGGAGCTTCAGCAAGCCCAGCGTTTGGGGCTTCATCAAGCCCAGCGTTTGGTGGTAAGCACAGCTATGAAAGTTTATACGTTTACATCTCAAATAGTGTACTCAATGTAGATTTAACTTCGTTATTAATATCAACGCTGGTTATGTGAAGAATATTTGAGTATGTTGCACAGATGTTTTGGTGTAGTTAAAAACAGAGGTTGCTAGTAACAACATTAGGTATATTTTAATAGTTCAAATTACGAGAGAGGATATCTGGTATTGTTGTATGGCCCCTTCAAGTTATAGTCAATATTTCTGTTTTGTTTTATAATGGTCTTTGTTTAGTACATGAGATCAGTAAGCAAGTAAAGACTCAAGGTAGCTTTTGTCATATGCATTCCTATGTTGCTTGAGTGTGACTCCTATGGATCAACTGATGCATTTTGCATCTTCTTCCCTTTTTATTAGCATATCGTAAAATCTTCCTTATACCAACTTCAGATGTAGGAAACATAACCTTGACTTCTCCAATTTTCAATTTACTTTAAGATTTTCTTCGCTCAATATTATTTAATGCTGAAGTTTTTTTTTTTTTTTTTTTTTCATGAGCTTGTAAAGTGTAGTTTTTTTTTCTTCTCAAGGTGTAATCGACGCATCTTGAATAGTATGACGCAGTTTTTTTTTTTTTTTTTTTTATTATTTTTTCTTCTTGTAGTATTGTCATCTGTTGATTATGCACATTCATTTGTTAGTTTTCTTATTGTTGTGTATGGTCACTTAACATTTTTCTCTTTTATTTCTTCTTATGTGGAATATTACTCATTTTGTTTAATTCACATTATTACAGGATCATCTGTATTTGGGCAAAAACCTGCATTTGGTGGATTTGGATCCACTACTCCATCAAGTCCTTTTGGAAGCTCATTTCAACAATCACAACCTGCTTTTGGAAGCAATTTATTTGGTTCGTCACCATTTGGAGCTTCTAGTCAACCTGCTTTTGGTGCTCCTAGCACACCAACATTCGGTTCTACAACCACTTCCGCATTCGGTTCTACAAGCACCCCTGCTTTCGGTTCTACAAGCACCCCCGCTTTTGGTGCTACAAGCACACCGGCTTTTGGTTCTACAACGACACCAACATTTGGGAACACAGGCTCTGCGTTTGGTGTTTCTAACTCATCTGTTTTTGGATCAAGCACTCCAGCCTTTGGTTCATCAAGCACCCCCGCATTTGGTGCATCAAGTACACCAGCGTTTGGTGCTTCAAGTACTCCTGCATTTGGTGCATCAAGTACACCAGCATTTGGCTCTTCACCTACGCCTGCTTTTGGTGCTACTAGCTCTCCTTTCAATTTTGGTTCAAGCCCAGCATTTGGTCAATCAACGCCAGCATTTGGAAGCACCCCGTTCGGTACTGCCACCACACCCTTTGGGGCTCAAAGTTCTCCGTTTGGTACTCTATTTTCTCCGGTTGTGTTAGAAGTCTCAATTCTTTACATAATAATTTGTTTGTGGCAGTGTTGCAGAACTCGGAATTACTCAGCGAGTACTCGGTCTTTGCAACTCGGGGAGTACTCTGTCAAACTTGGTCAAATTTGGTCAACTCGTTAAAAACTCGGTCAAACTCGCCTAGAACTTGGGATTACTCGGAAAATCAGTCAAAATTCGGTCAAAACGCGGAGACTAGGCCAAAATTGGTCAAAACTCTGTCAAAATAGGTCGAAACTCAGTCAAAATCTTTCAAAATTAAACTTGGTCAACATCCGAATACTCCTCGAGTTGCCGAGTACTCCCTAAAAAGTCCCGACCGAGTAGTCCCGAGTAGCGATTTTGGCAACCTTGGTTTGTGGCATCAAAGGAGGAAACTCGTGTTTTTTTACTGGTCAATGAAAATTTTCATTTTCCGACAATTTGTTTCTACAAAAAATGCAGGAGCTCAGACTACAACACCAGCGTTTGGGAGCCCCGGTTTCGGACAATCGTCTTTTGGAGGCCAGCGTGGGGGAACTAGAGTAACTCCTTATTCTCAAACACCGGAGGCAGACAGTGGTAGCGGTACACAGGCTGCCGGAAAATTGGAATCAATATCAGCCATGCCTGCATACAAAGAAAAAAGTCACGAAGAACTTAGATGGGAGGACTATCAACTAGGAGATAAAGGTAATGTTATTGTGGTGTTCACTGTTGTTAAAAACCCTGATTACCTCTTTTTAAGAATGGACCGATCTGATTTTCGAAAATTCGTTTAATTTATCGGTCAATGTCGGTTAATTGGTCTAAATCGAATTGGTTGGTCAAAGTCGAAAGTAGTCAACATTTTACATGAACTTAAACTAAAAAAATTCTGAGTTTTTGAACAAATGAATGATTATGTTTATGTTTTTGGACAATCATGGTAAAGTTTATGTTTATGGTTTTCTTTTATATTCACACATATAATTTTGAAATTATTTCAATGTATAAAAAGTGCAATCCGATTAATTCTTGAATTTGCGTTTAATTAACCTGTCATCATTTCCCGATTAATTAATTTATACTAAATTTTTTTAATCTATGTTTCAGGGGGCCCAAATCCTGCAGCTCAGTCTTCTGGTGGAATGGGCTTTAATACTAACAACACACAGGCAAACCCTTTTTCTGCATCACCTTCATTTAGTCAGCCTGCAAATCCCTTTTCTTCGACTACATCTACCAACCCATTTGCCCCTAAGACATCAACTTTTAGTACTCCAGCGTTTGGGAGCTCAACTCCCGCTCTTGGTTCTTCGCCCTTTGGTACTGCAACGTCTAACCCCTTTGGCTCAACACCATCACCGACACCATCTGTTTTTGGTTCAACTCCTGGTTTTGGATCTTCAACTTCTGCTTCCCTTTTTGGTACACCCAATACATCAACTTTCGGATCATCATCATTATTTGGTACAACTCAAGCTCAAGGAGCAAGTTCATCGTTTGCTAGCGGCTTAAACTTTGGCAATACTCAACCATCCCCCTTGTTCCAGTCAAGCACACCCTCTCTAGGACAAACTAGCTCGCCTTTTGGGCAGGCTACCTCAGCTTTCGGGCAGGCTGCCCCAGCTTTTGGGCAGGCTGCCCCAGCCTTCGGGCAGAGTACTCCGGCTTTTGGTCAAACAAGCGCTTTTGGAGGAAACTTGTTTTCAAGCACCCCAAGTACAAGCATGGGATTTAATCAGACAACTGTGAGTTCCTTCTGTTACTGTTAGTTAAATATGCGTGTTACTTTTTAAATCTATTTGAATGCCTGTCATCGTGTTCAAGGTTTACTTTTTTCATTTTTGGTTATGCCCGTTTCTGGACAACTGATTTTTTTCTGAATACGCTTATTTTGTTACGAATTGATGACATGGATGTTGATATTTTAAGTTTCTTATTCGACTGGTGTTTCATGTTGGTTTTTTTATGTAGCCATCCCTTTCAATGCCTTTTCAATCCGCTCAACCAACTCAAAATTCTGGTGGATTTGGTTTTGGAGCACCAGCAGGTAATCCAATTCATTTCATTTTCTTAGATTCATTCATTAGCTTTTCATCCATATTCTTATATTCCTGACCATTCTTCTCAGGTGGCACATCAAACATTTTTGGGCAGAATAATTTTGGACAACCGTATGTTGCACCTACCGTTCTATTACGTTTTTACCTCGACATTTAATTTCATATGTAAATTCTCAAACCATCTTTATCCTTTATGTGACAGGTCTGCCAATCAGAGCCCTGCACTTGCACAAGCGCAGTCTATTACCAATCCTTTTGGAACCCTGCCAGCAATGCCTCAGATGTCAATTGGTCGCGCGGGAAATGCACCTTCAATTCAATATGGAATTTCTAGCCTGCCGGTAAGTATGTTTTAATAAGTTAACTACAGCTACTTGTTTTGAGCTGTGCCCAATTTTCTATATCTTATGTTTGTTTAAACTTTTTAACACCTCAGACACCTTTTTACAGGTTCACATCCAGTACAATTTTAATTTAGTTTTTTTTTTTTTTCAAAATATTTTTGTTGTTGTGGAACAGTAGCATAACATTAAAAATGAAAGAAATACATTGGTATCTACAATATTACTTTTTTTGGCAGACGAGTCATTAAAAAGAATGCAATTCCTGACCCTCTAAATCATCCAACAAGTAGCAGCTGTAATTGCCAATAACTTGAGCTTCGAAACAGCAACCAAACTCCCTGAATTTTGCGTTTTGTTTAACAATATTTGTTCCTATAGGTTGTTGACAAGCCTGCGCCCATGAGGATATCATCTGTGTTGACTTCTCGACATCTTTCTCAAAGGCGGATTAGGTTGCCTGCAAGGAAATATAATCCGAAAAATGATGGTCCTAAGGTGAACCTTGCCTCTATTAAACTAGGATTCAAATTCATCATCCCTTTTTTCATGAGCAAAATTTGTTTTCAGGACAAATAATCAATTTTTAATAACGCGATTGGTTATGCAGGTTTCATTTTTCAGTGATGAGGAAGATACTACCAGCACACCCAAAGCAGACGCTCTTTTTATTCCCAGGGAGAATCCGAGGGCTCTCGTGATTCGCCCTTTGGAACAATGGCCTCGAAAAACGTCCGCGGAGAAACCAAAAACTGTATCTTTCCCTGCACAAACTAACGGTAAAGTGTATTGCCAACGTTATTATTCCGAATTGCTTAAGCAAATTTTACTAAAATTAAGATGCAGCTTAACGTTATTTGTTATGTGAATTCAGGTGAATATACTGAGTTTGCTTCTACCACTCATTTAAATGGTCACGCGTCAGATAATGGGAACAGTGAGATTATTTTTTTTTATGCTTTATATCCTGTCCAAATTCCTTGCAACCACCATTTTTTAGCATTACTCTCCATTTCATGTATCAAAACTGTAAATTTTTTGCAGACAAAATTACACAGCTCGTCCCCGTGGTTTGTATGCAATTGCATTCTGAGTCCCTGTGGTTTGATTTTTTTGGCACACCGAGTTCCTAAAATTAACAAAGAGAAGGATGTGCCATGCAAAAGAATGAAACCATGAGGATTCTGAGTGCCAAAAAAAACTTTAGGGACCCGGAATGCAATTTCATACAAACCACAGGGACGGGCGGTCTAAATTTGTCTTTTTTGCATGATGGTGCAGTTTATAAGTATTTGAATATTGTCTAATCACCTTGTGGTCTTTGTTAGGAGATCGTACTGAAAACGGCTTTGTGAATGAACAAACCACTCCTATCAAGTCGACCCAGAAAACAAATGGTTTACATGACGATCCAAAATCAGATGCATATATAACTCTAACGGGTCACCGAGCCGGTGAGGCAGCGATTGTTTACGAACATGGCGCCGATATCGAGGCTCTGATGCCCAAACTACGTCATTCAGATTACTACACAGAGCCTCGTATTCAAGAATTAGCAGCCAAGGAGCGCGCGGACCCCGGTTTTTGCCGCCGTGTAAAGGACTTTGTAGTCGGTCGTCATGAGTACGGAAGTATAAAATTCCTTGGTGAAACAGATGTTAGACGCTTGGAACTCGAGTCTCTTATCCAATTTAATAACCGTGAGGTGATCGTTTATATGGACGAGACTAAAAAACCGCCAGTTGGACAGGGTCTTAATAAGCCCGCTGAAGTAACACTTTTAAACATCAAGTGTTTTGATAAAAAGACGGGACGACAGTTCACTGAGGGACCTAGAATTGAAAAATATAAAGAAATGCTTAAAAAGAAAGCGGAGGACCAAGGTGCTGAGTTTGTTTCGTATGATCCGATTAAAGGGGAATGGAAGTTTCGAGTTAGCCATTTCAGTCGGTACGGGCTCGGAGATGATGATGGTGTGGATGACACGGCATGAATGATGTAATGTTTTGTGTGTGTTGATTAAGCCTGCTTTGTAACACTGGTTTGTATAAAGTGTGTTGAGCTTGTTTAATACGTGCAAACCCAGTGATTTTGTTAGGCTCAAATTTCTGTTATTGTGGTTTGACAACATAACGATTTTTTATTCTGTTTTTGTAAGTCTGTTGGTGGCAATTTTCAATCGTGAATTCATCAATGATGGTTGAATTTGGTAAAATTCGAACAAATTGTTATATCTACATATTATTTGTTTTCATTTTCTTACTATGTTGTAACAACCACAACTGATTGCAGAGTTATGATAGCTGACGGACATGGTTTCTGGCATGTTCATGTTTTGTTTTTCCGGCAAAAATAACAAAAACTTATATAAAAACAAGGTCGTTTTCGGCATGTTCATGTTGATAGTATTCTTCACTCGTAGATTACGAGTGTTAAATCTTGTATCATATTTCTGACTCTGTAGACTTTGACTTAGTATCATATATTTGTGATTGGTCATAACATGGAATGTTAAAATTCGTTAGAAAAAATTACGCCGTTGGTACATGTAGTTTGCTTACATTATCATGACAGCACCTAAACTTTATCTTTTGCGTAGTTGGTACCTAGATTTTGTTTAACTTGCGTGGTTGGTACCCTGACTAATTACAGTGAAATCTTAATGGTTAACCCCTCACATGTGCCACACATGTGAGGGTATATTCGTCCTTTTTACACCTTCTAAACCATTTAATCTTTCATTTCTTTACAGCTAGCTTTTAGTAGATGAAGTTTCAGACTTTAAAGTCCGTATAAAATTGTTTAAATACAGTAAGAATAGAACCAAAATGATGCTATAACCATTTCCGTATATGTATTATCTCTTCAATAACGATAAAAGAAAAAGATGTGTATTTAATTATTATTATCGCCAATATGATGCACATTTGTCCTTAAAGCTGAAGCGTACAACAAAAACAAAAGATGTTGGTCTTCAGTCTTGAATTGTAGTTACGAATGTTCTCCACAAATTGTTTGCTAGCTACTAGGTCCCTCATCATAGGTGGGGGTTTCTCAAGCGAGGAGGCGACATGCCCATCTTCACAAACGATGATATCGAACATGTTGGTCTTTAGTATATGCTTTCAGCAATTCGAAATACCAGAAAACTGTAGAATAATGGCTACAGACACAACTACAGTCACCATGGTCTCACCAAGGTCTTAGTAGAATTGCAATACACCTGCCTAGTCAGCAGAGCGTCAAAGAATAAGCACGGATAATCTAGACGAAAAGATAAGATAACGACAAAGCAAGGTAGAGATGTGAAAACAAAATAGCTAATAATACGAAGACAAAAATCGCATACACGTGAAAACAAAACAGCTAATAATACGAACACAAAAACCACGTAGGAAAACTAAACATAACACAAAGCATGGTACCGATGGGTGCACATTGACATTTAAACTACATGTATATTCCCATGGGTGCAAAAAAATGAAAATGAAAAAAGATATCTTATTATTTAAAGTCATCACCAGATAGTAATAAATGAAACACTGATAATCGTAATATGCGAAAAGGAAAAAAAAAAAATAGCATGACTGCCATTCAAAACTACCATAACAACAGCATACATATTTGTGATGAACTCCACAGTATTACATAGTATTATTCGTATGCATCACCCATAAAGTTGTATATCACAAATCTAAAGGTCGTGTATTATATACTCCGTAGTTCTAATAAAATCAACGATTGCACAACATAAGAAAGAAAGTCCTATACACCAAGGCACACAAAACACCACACCCTCAGTAAAAAAAAGACAGAATAAATGAAAGGGAACCATACATAAAACAGTGACATAAACATAATACCTAACTTACATGACAAATGCAGCTGTATTAAGCAACTACATTTATAAAATCATACCTTCAAGACTAAGGCGGGTGGAGGACTCGGAAAACGGCCATCGACCCTCATGCATGCTGGAGGATGATAGGTATAAAAAGTCAATAAATAAGGCAGTAAATTCACATCAATAGCTGCAAATAACGCCCAAAAGTAACGTCACATCCATAGTTGCAACACACTTCTCCTAGCCATTTGTCTCGGTGACACATAACTAGGCACAAAGTCAGACGTTACCAACACTTAAAAAATCACCAGACATACAATCACTGTTGGAACTTTTATTTTGTTGTTTCTAGTTGTTGTTATGTTATTCAATAGTACTACTATATAACTATTAAGCACGGATTAAATTGAAACTAAATACTACCGTGCGCAACGATCCAGTAGGAAGCGACTAAGCAGGAAACAAACATCCAAAAACAACTAAGCAGAAAACAAACATCTAAAAACGAATGCACCATTGACAAACACGCAATAAGTAACACCAAACCAAATGTAATTACACAAAAGACCAAACACGATAGCAACATTGAACATATAAATTACCGTAAGATCGAGAGAAGGTAGAATGTTGCATAGCCATCCAGTATCAATCTGCAAGAAACTCCGCTACATTTCAACCATTATTTCAGATCCCTAAATCAAACCCTAACAAGGAAAACCCTAAGTTTTCAGGTTTATAGAAAATCGATTGCGACTGAGAAGAACGAAAATAAGTGAAATCAAATGATAATGACCCTTAGTTTTCTTCCTAATGGCAACAATCCAGGAAAGGATTAAGTGACACCTCTTAATTTGTCTTCCCAATCACAAACGTGAATGAGTGTGAAGTTTGTAAAAAACCCTAAGAAAATGACGGTAAGGATTGAGTGTAGTAGATTTCATTACAGAGCATTATGTCGTGAAAATGACGAATGTACCCTCACATGCGTGGCACATGTGAGGGGTTAACCATTGAAATTTGACTATAGTTAGTTATGGGTACCAACTATGCAAGTTAAACAAAACTTAGGTACCAACTACGCAAAAATAAACGTTTAGGTGTTGTCATGATAATGTAAGCAAACCATATGTACCAACAACGTAATTTTTTCAATTCGTTATATGTAAAATTATTAATATTAGCTTTTAAAGTACTTATTATCACTCAATGCGGAAATTTGAATAATTTTTATAGGGCCAAGACAATGTAGAATTTAAAATACAAGCGTTTTGATAAGAAAATTGCAATAGGTTAATATCCACCTCATATTAGTAAACCCTTAGAGTTACACAAATTGATAAATTTTTACTAGACACATTGAAACATTAGCTAGTTGATGACGAGTATGTGCTATCCAACAAGTAATTCCACCTTGAGAATCTTTTACATTCGTTTGATATTCGAATATCCAAATCTACAATGCTATATGTTAATTTATAATACATATTTATACATACTCTAGTCTATTTTAACCGCTTTGATAAATATAGTGATTGCAATAGTTAGATTTATGTTTAATAATAATATTAACTTTTGTACTGAAGTTGTATGCTTCAAATTTAACAATAAATTATAACATTTAATAACAACGAACACAAATTACATGGTACATTAAATGATTAAATACATAACAGATACAATAAAGTGTATATTTTACAATTCATACAAGTAATACATCTTACACATTTGTATATATAGCTGGAAATCCAGGTTTCAACTATTAGGGTTTAAAACCCGACTTTGATAAAGTCGATTTTAGAAATTTTTTTGAAAACTGACTTTGTGAAAATCGGTTTTATAAAAAGCACATGTACGGACTAGAGATTATTGCATGGTTCCCAAAGTCGGTTTCTAGCTATAGGTGGCATAACCCGACTTTCCTAAAGTCGGTTATACTGATTTTGTAAAACCATTTTAAAAAACACGTAAACCATAAAACAATTCAAAATATATACTCCTTAGGCAAAAATTTCCACAAACTTCTTGATCCCTTTAAAATTCCGCCCTTTAGAATAAAACTAATTCGTAAAATCTTCAACAAAATGAAGAAACTGTTGACATCTAAAATAAAACTAATTCGTAAAATCTTCAACAAAATGAAGAAAGTGTTGACATCTAAAATATTGTGGACTTCAAGGGAAATATCTAAATGCTTGTTTTATTATATATTTTCAATTTCAATATTCCATTACGGTAGTAAAAAAAGGCAATACAAAAATGTGTAAACAATAAAAACAAGTCAAAGTGATTGTCCCAAACTAGCACTTTCGCATAATAATTCTACCGAAGTCAATTTATCTGGTACTCACAAATCGAGTCGTTAATTACATTAAACATGTTAGGGTACAGTAAGTGTCTCATTTCGGTATAGTTAGATTGTTCCTCATGTACATCATTCACTTTTAGGCTCGTCTACTTTAACATATAATTAGTTGAACTTAAACCAGTTTATATATTTATAAAATTATCAATTAATAACCAAAATTGCATTGAAAATCAAATAGGAAACTTGAAATCGATATCCCACAAGGCCGAAAAAACAGAATTTTGGCTGAAAGGGAGTTAATAATTTTGCATGAGTTGCTCACGCAATTCTGATTTCTGGCACCGAAATGAACATTGTGTTAGGAATAAAGCACGTGAGCCCTAACAAGACTTGATAACTAATGATACACATACCCGATTAACTCGTGTTGCGCATCACACTTGCACCATGCGTACAAAGCCCTTGCACTGTGGCACTCCAGGCGCAAGTAAATTTGCGCTAGGCACGGCTAGAGCGCGCTGTATGGAGCTAACGTATCATGTACAAACCACGATCCCTGCAAAAAGGTAGAAGGTACAGACAGCCAGCATAAAAGTAACAAGTACTGTTCCCTGGTCTCCTCCTCTAAGCATTTAGGCGTGACAGACAGGAAAGTAATAAGGAACGCGCGGCACCAATAGGTAAACGGTGCTACAGCTATAAATAAAGGACTCGAATCACAAGACAGGCAGAGGATTCAATGGGATTTACACCTATACTATTTTTAGTATCGAAGTACGAACTAGCCGTGCCACCTATAAGGCGCAATTATACACGCGCTACCGGACTCACAACACCACACTAGATACTCTTGATCTACACTAGATACTCACAGCACCTATGTTTAACCACCCCTGCTGAGATCCTCATCTCGTAAGGGGTTATTCACGGTACTCCGGACCGGAGGGTTAAACTCAGTTGGCCCTTAAATCCCCCTCTTTGATGTCAAGAATGGATAGAACCCGACACATTTATTCTATGCTTGATCAATAACCATAGGTTATCAAACCCACTGACAATAAACGAAAATATTTAATGTATACGAAGAAACTATCAAAAAAGATAAAGAGAAGAGAATTTAACGAGATTATATGTAATCACGAATGATTATTTTAATCCTCGACTCCTGTCTCACGATCGCGAGACCCTTTCTTCACAAATTCTCGCGTTCGCGAGATATATGTCGAGGCCTATCTCTAGTCGCGAGTCACTATTCCATTCATCTCAATCGCGTCTTCCGACACCCAGGAATGATAACTCCCCTAGAGATTCCTCGCTCCGTGTCAACCACCCCGCTTACTGTAACAACCCAATCCATTATCCGATCGAAAACACTAATTTTTTTTTATTAAACAGCACAGTTTCAGACATATGGAGCGCCGCTCCAAAGTGGCCTGTCCACTTTCTTTTTATGCTCGTTCGTAAAACACGTTTCTCAACACTTTTAAATGAAACAAATTATCATAACACGTCAATATAAATAAAACTAAGAATTTCCCACAATAAAATCGAGTTTTACCACACCGGGCCCACATCGACCCAAATTACGACAAGTGACCATTTCGACCCATTTTAGTTTAATACAAAACATAGACCGAGCATGGCGATTGGGGATACGCTACCCAATCCTAATCAAATCCAACATCACGTCTTCTAAAGCAAACTACGCAAGTCCACTAGTCCCCACACTTACCCGAGCCATCCTCCGCGCAAATCTATAAAAATGTAAACAACGAGAGGGTAAGCTAACGCTTAGTGAATGCAATAATTATATATATATATATATATATATATATATATATATATATATATATATATATATATATATATATATATATATATATATATATATATATATATATATATATAATCTACTTACTTGCAAACACTTACACAAATACCGCATACGAGCTAGCAACTCAACAAACATGCAATCACAATGCATACTAAATATCCGCAATTCACAATAAGCTAGCATCGCCAAAAGCATATTTCACAATTTAATATGCTAATACAAAATCCACACAACCATGGTTAACCAATCGTACAAGGGAACGGTACTCGCGAAAGACTGTCGGAGTTCATAACATCCATTAGTGTTACTTAATCACCGCGTAATCACTAATCCCCCGGGTGATGTCTTAAACACCGCGACTAACTCACCCCCATGACAATGTGGTGTCTTGAACACCGCGACTAACTCACATGTCAATCAAAACAATGAGTGGTGTCTTAAACACCGCGACAATTCCACTCTCATGACAATGTGGTGTCTTGAACACCGCGACAATTCCACATATCAATCAAAACAATGAGTGGTGTCTTGAACACAGCGACAATTCCACTCCCATGACAATGTGGTGTTTTGAACACCGCGACAATTCCACATGTCAATCAAAACAATGAGTGGTGTCTTGAACACCGCGACAATTCCACTCCCATGACAATGTGGTGTCTTGAACACCGCGACAATTCCACATGTCAATCAAACCAATGAGTGGTGTCTTGAACACCACGATAATTCCACTCGTTACGTAGAATGTGGTGTCTTGAACACTGCGACAATTCCACATTCACGCTACACAAATAAATACATTATATACGTACACACATAATTATTCCACTCACCTTGAAATGCCCGCACAAGTCATGTACAACATGATATTCGTCCTCAAATCCGAGCAAGTAACCACCTATATCACACATAGGTACAATATACACATAAATAGCCATTCTCTAAAAGAGAAATCGACACAAACATCCCTTAGCCGAGGGATCACACCTTGCTCACCAAAACCCGCCCATTTAATCACCTAATGGACACAAACCAATTACCACTTCGGGTGGTAATTCAAACCAACACAACAAAGTACGATTTAACCCAAATCATACTTTACACCAATTAGACCAAACCTAGGTCTTAACGCTAAATTACTACTTAGGTAGTAATCATTTCAAACGTCATTTAACACTTTAACAAAAGTGTTTAACATCCATTTAACCAAAACTAGTGTCATTACCAAATTCGACCCAATCAAAGTCAACCCATTTTGACATAAGTCCCAAAACGCCCAAAATCACTAACGACTAGTGGTTATATTTCCAGAACATCAATTAACACCTAAATCAAGTATTTACATACTTGATTCGTCAAAACTTGACTCGAATCTTAGTTTGACACATAAACCCTAATTTTGACCCATTTCAAAATTAGTCAACCCAAATACACCCAAAAGGGTTCCAACACTTCCAAAATCACTAAACTAAGTGATTACACCTAAAACCGAAGCCTAATCATGGCCAAAATGTCAATCAACCAAAAACCCGCCATGTATAAAAAATAACTAGATTCCATAAACACACTTCATCATCTAGATAGGTTTTACAACTAACAAGCTCATAACCCTAACTTGAATATTAAATCATAAAGATGAAATTCGGAGTTGAGACTCACCAGTACCACCAAAATGATGCCGTTGACGAGTAGAACGACTTTAACACTTGAGCTTTTGATCGATTCAAGCTTCTTCTTCTCCAATTGAAGCTCTCTCTCTCTAAAGTGACTTCCTCTCTCTAGGGTTTGATGAGAGAGTGAAAGAGATAAGGTTGAGATGAAAATGGAGCCAAGAATCTGCTCCCACTCATTTATCCCGTCCATATGTGAAAGGACCATAATACCCCTCATTTAAACCCTTTAAAAATGCAGAAAAATGCATCAGACACAATCGGAGCACCGCTCCAGCATACAGATGCTGGCAACTGAGAAAAACAGGTTTCAGCAACTTGTTTTGGCCATAACTTTTTGACCGTAGCTCCGTTTTCGATGAATCAAATATCGTTGGAAACGTAATAAGATTTTCTTTCTAATGGTAAGGTTTTGAAACATCAACTCAAACTTTATTTGGGGTCGAAAAGGTTCG